>NW_017305779.1:4647583-4675647 GCF_001594115.1 Trachymyrmex septentrionalis | reverse complement strand
ATAGAAAGAATGATTTTGTTAAAGTATATAAAGATTAGATACAGATCTTAGATGATTATCAAAATAGTTATTAGATTATGAAAATAATTATGTAGGACGCTCAAGCATGATGATAATGTTGGAAAAAGTTCTGATATTTTAGCATTCAACTTAAGTATCCATACATAATAATTATTCAGAACATTTATAAATGATGCATATAAATCAATCGAAAGTGACACACCACTTACGGCTGTCCAGCTTCAATGTCTAACTGTAATTGAAGAGCAAGTTGGCATTATATCGTTGGCATTATATTACTATCTCTTCCTTCCTTCCTATTTTGTGCATCGTTCATTTTTTGGTGTCGACGTACATTCTCAGGTACATTTGCATCGTGCATCGCGCTGGCAACGAGATCTCTGCGCTGGACACAGTGGACACCAGCATTGTCACACATTTCGGAAAGCGTCATAGTTGTCACAGTAACATCGGTGGCGCGGTGGCTATATATACGCCCGTGCATATACGAGTATGTGGAGTAAATAAGCACAGCACAAACGACGGCACAGTGTCAGACTAAGTGTGCATATACGAACGCGCAGCGAAGGAAAGAGGGCTAACAGTCCGATTCGCGTTGGATGACAATTCGCGTATGGAACTTCGGCGTCGCACGTATCCCGATCGTATCCCTCGTTTGTCCTCGCTTTGTATTCCTCGTGACTCCCTATAACGCGAAACAATGTCGAATTACTCGTATTACTACGTAAAAACTATCGTCGAAGATGGTCGTCCGCCAAAAACATATAAATTTGCGAAAGGGTAAGCCGTCACGCTCTAATTCCTGTAATAAGTTTTGCGCTTGTTTGCGATACGAGATGAGACGAGTAACGTGTGAAACATCAGCGCTATCACATTGCTTCGATGAGAGAGATTTGTTTAATATAAATTTTTCTTTTTAATTGTAAATATTATACCCTACTTCCTTGGAAGTTAGTCAGATTTGCAGAATAGACGAGTCAGTTCAGAAGATAAGAAGAATTAAAACAACATAAATTTAACGAAACTGTAAAGCAGACATTTGCGAAGTAGTCTTTGAATAAGACTTGCAGAAAAATAATCAACTCGAGCTCTTAAAGCTCTTTCTTTAGCAGTTAATTAACTTGTTTTGACACTTGTCTCATATCAATATTTAATTTATTATGAAAAGCAAATTTATTAATTTCTTTTTTTAATGCTTTTGAGGTTTGCACAGGTACTTTCTATACAGAAGTTATGCGTTTCATGAGTTATTTACATGCCCAGATCCATTATTAGAATACCAACGTTTAGTGAACGTTGTAATTCACTTAGAGCGAGGAACAGTCTGACCTGTACTGTATCAGGCTAATGTTATATTTGTCCGTTTTTGTTGGACAGAATTTTTACGATAAATTTTTCAAATTATTGGTCATAGGATAGAGAGATCTGAGAACCTTTCCTGCAGCCAATTAACGCTCGAAAAATTTGTCGTACAATAAATATAATATTAGACTGCTCCTCACCTTGTTCTGATGAAGTGAAAATTATAATGTTCATGAAATCTTGGTATTCTAATAATGAATCTAGACACGGAGATAAAATACATGGTTTCTCTTTTTTCTTCACTCTCTCTTATTCAGTATTAACGCATCTTCGGCAACATTTTTTTCTGTATGTACTTTACACTAAAGAAAAAAAAAAACAAATTTTTGCTTAGATATCCTGTACAAGCAACCAAAGACGCGTGGTCGACATTAGGTCGCTACAATCTTCTGTCACGTTTATTGCGAGGAGGCCTATCTGGTTCTGGCGACGTACACCATCCTGCCAATACTACTTTCAAGGTTTGTTATTATAATGTTTTCCGGCTCGATGAATGATAGTGGTTCATTTTACGCGAATCAAACATGTTTAATAACCAAAACTCGTGCGTCTTTTAAAATTTCTTAATCGCGCGTCTTCGTGCAATGAGGAAGATTTTTTTCGGATGTATCACTGGCACATTGCCAAATTCATTTTTAAATGTAAAATACGATCTCTCTCGTATGCGCGAACTACGATGCGTATAGTCGACATATTTTTAGGCTTGCAACATCCAACATTCTGCCCTCATGCTCGCGCCTTCGTGATGTCTACACAACGCTTTAATGTTTCCTTTGAAAATTAGGATTTAAGAAGAATTTTTGAAAGCTTCTGTAAAACTGAAAGTTCATTTTTTTTTACAGCAGCAGTATTTTAATTAAAAAAGGATTAAATTATATAAAACATTATAAAATATTAAGAATTTAAGAATTTTTTTTCAATCTTATCCAATGTTTAAAGTCCTGAAGCTGTATTACTGAAGTTTGTTAACTACGTTGAGAATCTTCTAAATTCATCTTTATTAAAAATTGGCATCGCAGCATTGGGCACTCAAAAATTAAATAGCTTTAAAGAGATTTCGAAAAAAACCTGAAATAGAATAAATTAAGAGCATTTGTAATAGCAATCTTTATAGTATTAAATTCCAGATTAGAAAGATAAATGTTCAGAAAGATAAACTTATATTTCATTTACTGTCATTAATAATTTCGTTGTTTACAAATGTTGATTCATGTCCGTTGGTTTAATGCCAGAATATCTTTATCTGAAGCCAAGAATTATTCATTCTCGATTGTCACTGACAACGAAACTAACATGTGTGATGTCAATTAAATTAGTATCTAGCTTGCTTTACTCTTCTCACTGATAACAATTGTCAATTGGTTTACAAAACGATTATGTAACGCTGAAAATATGCATCGTCAATCTGATATGACGAAAAAGAACCGAACTGAGCTGTTCTCATAACATAATGACTCATGTAGCTTCTTCAAAATTTCCCAAAATAACTTGTACCATGTCGGTCGAAAACGTGGCTTCAACTTAAATTTACTTATAAACCAATGTAAGCTCTCCATATTATTAAATTATGAATTTTATTTACAGCGAAACTTGTAAATTAACTCATGCGTCTTAAAATTAAAGAGAGATAAGGATAATATATTAAAAATTTCGAGCATATAATAAATTAAATACATACATAAATAAATATAAAATCAACTTTTAATGAAATCATTTTTCTATTAAAAAAATATTCTTAAAAGCAATAAATAAATTAAGAAGTAATCATTTTTATGCTATATTTCACACATACAATTGATACTATTACTTTTTCATATTTGTATAAAAAAATTCATATAATATTATGACGGAATGATGGAGAACCGGTTCACAAATTGAACTTTCTTTTTTGGTACCGTTTATGAAGAATTCTTTATAAGGAAAAGAGCAGTTCAATGTGCAATGCACGTGTAAGCAAGTGACTTGTATATCGGTGTCACGTCAGCGACACAGCTCGGATGGAAGAGGGAAGGGACAGGTTGGTTCCGAAACAGAGCGAATCTCACCGGATATTCCAGCCAGTGTATCACGTACCACACGCTCGTCAGCGTCCTTTTCGATACGGCCGCGTGCGGTACAGAATCGGTATCACCCGGTGCCGTCATCTGCAACCAGATTTTCGAATTGCGCTCCGGATTGCGTAGAAAAACGATTAACACGTTTTACGATGCGGTGATTCGCAAAACGCCCACGATATTGGCTCTGTCACACAGACAGATTTAATTATAAGGGTAACTATGGGCAGCACGGTGAATTGTGGATTTATGCAATTTTGCAAAGATAAAATTCATATAATAAAAAACAATTGTACAACGTTTTATTTGCAATTAATCTAATGTACAATTATTTTAAGGTGCAATTATTTTAATGTGCAATTATTTTAATACATTTGTATAATTACATATATTTGATATTGCAAGTTTTATCATTGAGAAGACACTGTAACATTACGTAATATACATAACGACAGCTGCAAAGTAGCAGGAATAATTATTATTTCGCTAACAACAGCTGTAAATTAGATAATGGAAACTAATTAGTCTATTTTAAATGAGAATGTCCATATTTGTCACGATCGCTGTGAACGATCATTTTATTTTGTGAAATAATTTCTGGTTAAACGATTCTTTTCATTAATTTAACTGCGACATAGCAATAATTGCTAAATTGGGTAATCGTGTACATCATATCTGAATCATCGGATAAGAGATTAAGTTCAGCTTTAGTATGACACAGTGACCATGAGACGCATAAGGGTGTGCCTTTGGATCGATAAAGGTTCGGCACAGTGCCACAATTTTAATAGCGCTAAAAAAGGATGTAACTCTGGATTATCATACTAAATAAAGAATTATTATTAAAAAGCTAGGAGAATGGATTGCCTGCAAATAGTAGTTTTTTTAATTCTCTTCTGTGCGTCTTAGGCCCGATTGCACCATCACTTTGATTTTAAGCGAGGCTTAAAACTAGGGATGCACTGGATTGTAAAATTACCGGATATCGAATATCCGGACAGAATGTAACATCGGATATTCGGTATCCGACCCAGTATCCAAGAAGGCAATTTCTTCGAGTCGGAAGATCCGATATTTTCCGAATATCCGACCGGATTCCGAGTCTTCTAAAAAAAGCCTGTACAAAAGAAGATTGTAATTTTGCAACAATGTATAAGATATTATAGCATCATGAATATGCATACTTATTTCTAGAACATTTATATAAGAAAAAATCAACAATGTAATGATATTAATATAAATAAATTTCAACCGGATATATATTCCCGGATACTAATGATATCTGGCTATCCGGTCGGATAGTAAAAAAAGTACCGGATAATATCGGATACCGAATGCTTTCTGGATATCTGGTGCATCCCTACTTAAAACTCTCTCTATCTCTTTTTCGGCTTTAAAACGAGACAAAGAAAGTTTTAAGTCTCGCGTAAAAAATAACGTTGATGCAACCGAGTCTTAATCCCTTCCAACTGTATAGATTTCATGGAAAAAAATTCGAAGGATTGAAAGGATAGATAATTAAATAAAAAGTAAAAAAATACCCAATAAGTCAAAAGATCAATCCTGTCAGAAACAATTTTCATTTGATAAAGCAGGTGATTTGCATATTTACATATATGTCTTTTTTTTATACACATTGATTCTCGTTGTCAATTTACATATAAAAGCATTAAAAAGCGAATCATGGAAAAATTATTACTTCAGGAATTATTTCGTATTTTCTGTTGGAATATATGAGATTAAAATTCTTCCTTAAAAATCGCTCTCTGTAATTTTGCGTTCCAGCAAGTCTTTTTGTGCACCTTCCGGTATATTTATTTACTTTGCAATCTAATAATGTCTGTCTATGTTCGCAGACATTGAACATTTGCTTTGTAATGGATTATCATGTTGTGCGGTGCACATTTCCAGTGGTAATAAAAGCTAAAAATGGTAACACAAATGCGTTTGAGCTGGCATATATACAAATATACATGACTACGGTACCAGTGGCAAAATACAATATAGACTGTTTACAACAATAATCGTTGACGCGATAAACTAGCACCGTGTAACCGTCGTAACTCAATGATCCTGACTCCGCGCCAGTTAAGTCGACCGTGACGTAGTAGAGAGTAGAGTTTCCACAAAATGCAACAGATCTTATTTCCTTCGGGTGATTGTAAAAACTAACAAATAGACAAGGTCAGATAATCGCGACTCGCATTATTTCGTTATCACGACGATCCCGAATTCTGCTTAGTTGTTGTGTTAATAAATCGACAAAATTGCGTGTTTATTATAATTTGATTACAGACAATTGTTGGAACCGATTGTCGGCACGCAAAAGTCATAACAATAGAAATCATCGACGGAATTTCTTTTTAAGATTCGAGTAATTTTATCAAAGTAGTATTGATCTTCAGGAATTGGAACTGTTTGGCAGTCGTCCCAAAAATCAATCAGTAGTGCATTCTAGACATCTGCTGTAAGTTAAACATTCAACAGATATTCAACAAATATTTTGATACAGTGTAAAATTTATCGCATCGTCTTGAATAGAAGTGAAGCGAATTCTAGATTCTATAATTTTATAAAGACAATTAATTTTCAAACAAATCATATTGTGACTTAAATTATTGTCATTGATCATCGATGATCTTATCTTTTAAGAAATTTCACATATAAGATAGATAGGAGTCTCCCCGAATTTTCTGTACAAATAATATGGCATATTCTATTCTATATGAATTGAAATAAAAAATGTTATATAAATATAGGTCTTAAAATGTTTTATTAAAAAGTTTAATAATAAATAATCTGGATAAATTATAACAAAAACATGAAATATATAAGAAACAATTTTACCTATTAGTTTGCATCTCAAAGTGCTGTCTGCTCATGTTAATATAACTTTAATATCGTATGACATACATTTTTTACTCATATATATTTTTTTAACGTTTATGAATATTGATTATTTCAGTAAGTTTAAATTTATCACCTTTTTTGATGAGGATAGAAAAAATCATCATTATAGAAAGATTTCCTTTACTACCGTAAAAAAAAAAGATAAATTTAAATTAAATTCAAATAAAAAAATAAAGTATTTTAGAACCTATGTATAATATTTTTTTCTCTTTAGCTTACAAAATATACTATTAATTGTATAACGAAAAATTCGGAGACATTCTGTATAATTTAAGTGTTAAATTTAATTTTGAATACATATTTTTATTTATATATATTTTTAAAAATGTTTACAAACATTGTGTGTGTGTTTGTGATTATTTCAGTGATTGATATAATTTGGAATATGAGTATATAACAAATCTAACAAATTAATATGACAAATTAATTATTATTTTATTAATGTATACTAAATTAATATTAAATGTATTAAATTAATATATTAATGCATTAAATTAGCATTAATAAATGAGAGTTAATTTCCTATCAAAACAAACCTGTTAAAAGAAATGAACTTTTTTTCTCTGCTCTGCATGTACGGTACTGTCCAGAAGTGATATACAATACGATCATTCAGAAAGATAATCCACCATATGAATGACGAGTAACCTTCCTACAGTCACAACTCGTGCAACTTTCATAAGAATCAGCGTCATCGTGACATTGACAATAGCAGTGCATAAAAAGTGAGGTTAACTAGTGGAAACGAAGTTTCATATTAACATTGTCAAGAAGATAAATGTGATCAATGGAATAAATTGGACTCTACCGATCGTTGCCAAATTTCCGATAGCTCGCAGATCTCATCGGGATAAGAATTTTTAAGTGCACGAAAATGAATTCGTATGGATGGAACAGAGAAATATTCGAGCCAGAATTCGTTCGACAAGAAACAAAGAAGATCGAGGTGAGTATATGACAATGTATGACATACCTTACATATTTCGAGAATTTTGAAGTACAGCAGCTAACAATTGCAAGATCGCAACAATTAATTTCGAACGGTTTAAGTTTAAACAGTCTTACTAATTAGAGAGAGAGAGAAGTTACAAGGATCACCATTGACAATATCTGTCGTTTTAAATCGCGCGCATGCTGGCTCGAGGTTTCCAAAATGGCGGCAAATTTGAGACGAGCGTAACTATTGGCCTAGATTTAAGAAGGACAGCCAATCGCGTTTAACCATTATAATGTAAACAGTAGGTTCTGTTTTTATTATTCTGGCGCTAAAATTTCTTTTTCATTTTCGCCAAATATCTATCTCACTTTAAGTTCCAAAAGTGTAGTACACTCTATTAGTTCAGCTGTAGAAAACAGACGGGTAGAATCCGAAAGCTGGCGGCCACTGAAAGGTGAGCATGCGCCTTCTCCTACCTTCTCCTGCCTTCTCCAATCTCCATTGAGCCAATCAAGGTCATTTCGAGAGCGACGAGAGCTGTATAGTATATACATGGTCTATACTGGCGGATGTACACACCTGGCGTGACGTGCAAAGGAAAAGCTATGGGTGGAGGTTAATGGTTATCCTCGTGGTAAAACTGTCCGGCCCGGCGTAGAATCTGTCAGGTCGTAACGGTTTCGAAACTGCGTCGGAGTATCTTCTCGCGCTTCGTGATCCGTGACAGTTAAAACGTGACGGATATCGAGGCATTCGAGACAACATCGGGAGTTGTTTCGGGCTGCGTCGTTCGCTCGGTGTTTTCGAAATTATTTGGGATTCAATTTGGATTTGGGCGTAGCCGAGAAGAAAAAGAGAGGAAAACAAGTGCGATGAGTTACTACGGTGGTTATGGCGATGGAGGTGGCACCGAGGAGGACGTGTTCGTTAAAACGGCGGTCGAGATCAAGCGATTCCTACCGTCGCTATTCAACATCAAAGTGGTACGCTTATTTGTCTCACAATCAGAGGCAAAGAGCCGACAGCCGATGAGTCGTGAAGCTCGCAGACTCCGTTTCAGTATCTTCACTAGTAGATAATCTTCGAATTTTTCCTGAACCTGTTGCTGTCAAGACGAGTATTTGTTGACGAAATAAATCTTTCATTGCCCGATGTATTTTTTAAGTAGTAGCGCATTGATTGGTATTGATTCCTATTTTGTTTTACTTTATTATAAATTACAAATTATATAAATTGAGATAAATTTTAATTAAATAATTATTTATTACGAATAAATTTATTTAAAAAATGTTTAGTATTTATTAAAAAAATATTTGCTTTCTGAATAATTAGAAATAGTAATTTTTCTAATTTGAGATTCTATCAAATTGTCACTTAAGGCTCTATCAATTTCTCACTTAAGGCTCCTGAGTAGTCAGCCATTGAATTGTCCACGTCAGAAGCGAGAAGTGACACATTAATTTTTATTACATGCTATTTATAATAAAGACAATTTGGATAAAACAAAATAATGAGATTGCTTTAAATAAATAATCGTTAAGTAAATAATCGTAAAAAGTGATGAAAGGCACGTGTAAGTGAAAATAAGCTACGCATGCGCATCGAATAAAAATACCTAATGTGCCTTTTATTACTTTTTATGATTATTTATTGACTGTTGGAGGGATAAGCATAGTTTTCGTCCATTTTTACAAATGTTTTAAAGCAATCTCATTATTTTGTTTTATCTAAATTGTCTTTATTTATAAATGGCACATAATAAAAATTAATGTGTCATTTCTCGCTTCTAACGTCATGATTCAATATGGACTGCGTTCCACTTAACATTCGCAATGCTCACGAGCACCGTTTGTTCTTGTTTAACATTTGATAAACGATAAGAATAATGATTTCATGAGCGTTATAACACATGGATCAATAAGTCCCGAGACTAACGATGAAAACAACATTTTTTTTGCAAAATTTTTTTTTATTCATCAACATAATCACCTTTTAGGGTGATACATTTCAATACCATGTTTATAAAAAAATTTATCTTTCGCTTCAAAATAAGTTTCAGTTTCAGCGATGACCTCCTTATTTGAGCCAAATCTTTTTCCCTGGAGCATTTTTTTAAGATCAGCAAAGAGCCAGTAGTCACTGGGGGCTAAATCTGGCGAGTATGGGGGGTGGGGAAGCAGATCAAAGCCCAATTCGTTCAATTTTGCCATTGTTTTCATCGACTTGTGGCAGGGTGCATTGTCTTGGTGAAAAAGGATTTTTTAAACAAACTACAAAACGACTTTACTCTAACCTCGATAACTCAGCTGTTTCTAGTCCGATCGACTTAAAATTTTGACACGTTTCAAGCAAAGGTTAGTACTCTAGAAAGACGTGGTTACTGGTTTACTACGAGCGCCATTTCTGGGTTAGTCTCGGGACTTATTGATCCATGTGTTAAGTGTTAAGTAGAACAGCCATGGTTGTGATGACTACTTAGGATAACTAACAAAGGGAAGACGCGACGTGATAATAATCGATTGCGACGAAATTCGTAGCGGTAGGTCTGCATTATCAAGAGACAAAAATCTCTCATTAATTTTCTTCTCATAGAACTTAAAGAATTTTTTTAGAATTTTTTATCAATTTTTGTTCTCGTATGAAAATACGATATTAAAAAATTCTAAAAAAATTTGTTTTTCTGTAAAGTTGATAGTATTTAAGTAAAAAATTATTGAAAATCAATATTCAACGATTTTTAATCATTTTTAATCGATTTTTTTTACAAACTTGAAAAGCGCATTGTATCCCTTTACCCAGTATCACTTGACATGCAGACCTATCGCTACGAGATTCGTCGTAATCAATTTTTATCACGTTGCAACCTCTTCTTGTAAAAGATATATAAACAATAGAAAAATAATTATAAAGAATTAGATCATTTTCTTTCTGATATCTTTCGATACAAGTAATCAGAAAAATTATCGATAAACGTTTTATAAAAAATAATATGTATATATCTACGAGATAAACTGCTTTGTTGTGTTTTACTAGCACAACAATAATATATAAATTTTTTAAAATAAAAACTTAACTAAACATCTTCACATACAAAATCATGTAACTTGTGCATAGCATATTGGAATAAAATGTAACACCGAGGAAAACGCATGATTGATCAATTCCTCTCATTTAACACCTCCTATTTTTCCCATTCTAGAAATATTTCGCAAATTTATATTAAAAAAATCTACATTAATCTTGAATGATCTTTCATAATGTGAATACTAAAACTCTCTTTAATATACTCTATTTAATATCGCACAATTATTCACGTCTTTTGTAATATAAGTATATTGCATGCAAGATATTCTAACAATACCAATGGTGATGGCAATAGTGATGACGACATTGTACGAGAAATGTGTAACTGATACAATGCATTCTTGCATGATACGTATTCATTCATTGGAAAAAAATAATATGCGTCACAACATGCGTCAATACAGTGGTATTCATCCATTCACGTGTTTTTACAAAACATGTAAATTATTTAAGTTCTTAAATAATTTTGTTCACGTATTGAAAAACTTAGAATAACGATGATGAAATAGAATCCCGGGAAAAAATGTTATAAATATGGACATATTTTATATATAATTATATACATATAATTATATATAAAATATATCAATTTTGTATATAATTATGTATGAACATTTTTTTTCGGGATGTAAACAATAATAAAAAAAATTACTAAATTAATATTAAAATATTAAATGATTAAATACATGCTTATATGTATAATAATAATATAAATAATAAATGATTTACTAAATTAATTTCATTAATATTGTTCTTTTACTTGCAACTACTTTTAATTCAAAACGTAATTGATTTATCATCTGCATATCATTCAGAACCTTTTAATATGATACTTTTTGTATATCAATTTATAATGTATGATTAAATTAATCAATTGACAAATATACCGTACAAGTTGAAAATTTGTTCAAAAGAAGATTGGAATTTTTCTTTCCGACTGCTTCTTAAAAAATGTTTAGAATATAGATACTTGCGCTCTTTGCATTTCATTTCATAGCTGCCTACTTTTATTAAGTTCGACTATCAGATGTTTTGATATTTTCAGAAACAATAAAAAAATAATTGTATACAAATTGATAAGATAAAATAAAAGTATATTTTAACGCAGACATTTATTATATTATTATATTGACATAGATATTTATTAGCTAATATATACTTTGCTCATTGTATTGCATTTCTGCATCATACCGTGTACTAATTTGTTATCTTTTTACGTTCGAGCAGCTGTTCGCATATCCTTATTAAACAATTCTTATTACAATCTAAATTGCGGTTCGTTGTCTTCCGGTATAGTTATCATACCACCATTTCCACAAATGATAGCCGTATCGAATCTATCTGATAAAGGTAGCTGTTCCAAGTTCGAACAATGAAACTTTTCTCATGATAGCGAATAGTTCTAATTCTCATTTTGTATCGGTTGCATGTTTTCGAGGAGAAATCTGCTTTGCTTACGTGACGATTTTTTTTTCTGCATACGCGTTTATTCTTTTCTATGCATATAAAGCGATCCGCTTCGTTAACTCACCGACATGGATTCACGACATAGCAAATATACCAATTATCGCTATTCCAATTACGTGCGAGAAGGTCTGGCGGTTCTGAAAATTGGATCTAGTGTCGAGCAAAATCCACTAGTGCCTACAAAATCCACGAATAATAGCATAATTGGCAGAAACAATAATATCCTTTACTTGGCCAAACGCGAGTCTGTTCCTAAAAATTCGGCAGCAAAACCGAACAAGTCCCTTCCCGATTCTACAACGTGGAAGTATAAAAAATCTTTTGAAGATAAAGGGATACGAACGACAAAAAATTTTATTGGAAAACCCTGCTATAACGTAGGCCAAAATTGCAATTTTTTTCCCTTTTTTCTCGAAAATAGATCCGCGTATACACGACTTCATGCACAAACTGATGTTCGCAGTTAGGGGAGAAAGGATCCGGCCTCAGACCACGAGGAGAAGTCCAAGACTTCAATACCCTGAGACGAGAATGCCTGGCGACGGGAAGACTTTTCGAAGATCCTGAATTTCCAGCCAATGACTCATCACTGTATTTCTCCCGCAGACCGGATAGATACATAGAATGGAGACGACCGATGGTTAGAAATCTTTTGAATTATCCTAAATTTTATTAGCTGCCCTCGACAATAATTTACAAATTAAACACGAGGAGAATGGTCTTAACATTACCTATAACGCGGTAACTTCGCAGGAAATCGCGGACGATCCTCAGCTCTTTGTGGAGGGTTTCTCAAGATTCGATGTTCAGCAAGGGGAGCTGGGAGACTGTTGGTTGTTGGCCGCAGTGGCGAATCTGACCATGCATTCGAATTTGTTCTTTCAAATAGTGCCAGAGGATCAGAGCTTCGAGGAAAATTACGCTGGAATCTTTCACTTCAGGTTTGCTAGAAAGCAATGCAGTTTTATAAACAACGCTTTTCCGACGTGGCAAAAAATAATTTAATTTACGTTCTTATTATATAAACCGAAATGTTTATAGAAACGAATTATGTATATCATTTAGAAGTTTCGTTCATTACTGAATAGAGAATATCACGAATATATATTATCTAAATTCTACGATATTTGTATGACACGATTTTCTGCAAAATTACAAATTGCTATTAACTTGGAAAGGACTCTTATATCAGATTTGTACATTTATCAGGTTTTGGCAGTACGGTAGATGGGTCGACGTAGTGATCGACGATCGATTGCCCACCTGTCGTGGAGAATTAGTGTATCTTCATTCGGCCGAGAATAATGAATTCTGGAGCGCCCTTCTCGAAAAAGCATATGCAAAACTTCATGGTTCCTACGAGGCATTAAAGGGCGGCACAACCTGTGAAGCCATGGAGGATTTCACTGGTGGAGTAACGGAAATGTACCAAATGGACGAAACGCCACCGAACTTGTTCAATATTCTCTTAAAAGCGTCTGAGAGAAACTCGTTACTGGGTTGTTCTATCGAGGTGAATAAACTGTTACAATATTTATTAATTATATATCGCATGCTTCAATTGATTATTACTTTGATCCCTTCTCCTATTAGCCCGACCCCAACGTAGTGGAGGCTGAAACACCTCAAGGATTAATACGCGGTCACGCGTATAGCATCACCCGCGTGAAGAACGTGGAGATTCAGATGCCAAATCGATACGGTACCATACCTTTATTGAGGCTTCGGAATCCTTGGGGAAACGAAGCAGAATGGAATGGGCCTTGGAGCGATCAGTGAGTAGTCTCCCCCTATGTTTCGAAAATTATGATTCCAAGTTCACGCTTTCGTCATCTGTCGATAGATCACCAGAATGGAGATTTATCCCTGATCATGAGAAAGAGGAACTTGGCCTGACATTCGACGTGGACGGTGAATTTTGGATGTCGTTCCATGATTTTACTCGCCACTTCACTCAACTCGAGATATGCAACTTGAATCCAGACTCCTTAACGACGGATGATATCAGCGCTGGAAAGAAACGCTGGGAGATGAGCGTGTTTGAAGGAGAGTGGGTGCGCGGAGTAACAGCGGGTGGTTGCAGAAACTTTTTAGGTGAGATATGTAAATATATTGAACTGGTCAAATTTCGTAGAAGTATTCTCATTAAATAAAAAACATATATTTTATAGAGACCTTCTGCCATAATCCGCAGTACCGTGTTACATTGGAGTCTCCAGATGACGATGATGACAAGTGTACCGTAATTGTTGCTTTAATGCAAAAAAACAGAAGAGCGCAAAGAAGGATGGGTGCTGATTGCCTCACTATCGGATTCGCGATATATCATGTATGTGAGAAATTAATTGATCCTTATATAATGTTTAATAATATAGCACAGTAGAATTATAAATTTGATTTCTTTGAAAATTCGAATATTTATCTTCGACATTTCGAAGAAAATAAAGTTTATTACCGTTCACATAAATTATATGTTTTATTACATAACTTTGTACTGAAAAACTAATAAATGTCATTCAAGAAACACATGAATTTTCAAGAACTCGACGTTAGAAGATAAAAAATAAAAAATAAAAAATATTTTCTGTTAAAAATCTACTTTTTTGACAGTTAGACTATCCGGAGAGACTGCCAAAACCACTAGATATTAATTTCTTCAAGTACAACGCATCTGTTGGACGTTCACCGGCATTTATAAATTTACGGGAAGTTACATGCCGTTTCAAATTACCGCCGGGTGTTTACTGCATAGTTCCGAGTACTTTCGATCCAAACGAGGAAGGTGAATTCTTGCTGAGAATCTTCTCTGAAAACAAGAATAATATGGAGTAAGTTTTGTTGCGATGTTGTAATATAATAACACGACGTTAAAGAACTTTTATCCAAGTGTTTCTGTTTATTTACAGAGAAAATGATGAAGAAGTTGGTATTGGAGAAGTTGATGATAGGGTAAGGATAATAATAGATTAATCCTAAGCAATACGAATTATTTATTGTAATAAATTGAAGGGTGATAAAAAAAAATCTCTCAGATCACATATTTAAATCAGAAAGTTCCAATCGAAATTTCAAGGATAGTTGTGTATAAAATTCTTACACATCAGATTGTCAGCTTATACTAATGTTTAGAATTGATGAATCATACTAACGCGACAAATCACACACAATTTAGAAGACATCTATTAATAATTCACAGCACTAGCACTAACAGCACTAATAATTCAGTTTGATGAATATATGCATTGTGTGTTAAAAAAGTGTAATCACAGATTAGAAATGCATTAAATTAATTTATGTTAAATTGCACAAAAAGTAGAAAACGTAGAAATAACCAACATTATGCAATTAAGTTTTGTGTTCAGCTAATGCTTACAAAATTTAATGCTGTTGTACCATCTGATAATTGACTTGCGTTATGTGAAAAATGTCACTCACAATGATAACTAATCACTAACGAGCCGCACGTTTACATTGCTTGGCTTTTAGGTAATTAATCCTGCGGATGGTAAGGAGGATAAAAACGGAGATAACGTAAGTAAAACGCATGTTGAGATAGAAAATTCTAATATGTTTTATGTATGAATAAGAAATTAAAGAAATATAGAATTGTGTTTAAGAACTCAGGGCATTATTGTTTTATCCTTGTTGTTCACTGAATATTAAACAAAGATAAGATAATAGTACGTACTCTGGTGAACACAATCTTGGATTCGATCTCGCTACAACCGCTTTCGAAAATACGTGTAAGACATAATATAAATAAGCATAATAAGTATACTGTGTATGTATATAGTAAATCACAAAGAAATTGGATAAAATAGGATGTATATAGTATGTATTATATATAGTAGAAATCAAATTCATTAATAACAATCAATAAGAAATAAGAGAAAAAGGAATGAATTCATTACGTTCATATTTTGAATTCACTTGTGATTTACTATATACAGTTATTTTCACATCTTTTATATATAGAAAATGTCATTACTATTTTTCATAGCTCATACTGTATACATAAATTTTACGTATTAATGAAAAAAACTAAATTAAAATATTTTAAGTTTAAATATTGTAATTTAAAAATAGTTAGTTAAAGTGAAGTCGATTCAAATTTTATGGAAGAGATGCAGAGTTTTTAGACTTGTTTTAGATTAAGATTGTTTTTATATTTTATAATGAAATATTTTTTCTATATTATTTGTAGGTTCCCGAGGAACCTGACCAAGATCGCAATAGCGAGAAAGTCCGAGAATTCTTCAAGAAACTTGCTGGCGATGATTTGGAAGTGGATTGGATGGAACTCAAAGATATCCTAGATTACGCCATGAGGAAAGGTAAATATTGTCTGCGCGCTGCGAGTCTTGATGTAAAAATATGTATGAAAAAAAGAGTATGTATAGTTTTAAATACGAGTATATATAGTTTCCGTACATAATTGTATTTTATTCTAATTGTAAGAGCTTTGCTTCATAGCTTTTTGTAATTTTTATGCTTAATTTACTCAATGTTTCTCATTGATAGACTCATACATTTTTTAAATCATGCTTTATCATTAATCTTATATTTTTTTATATTTTATCACCTACACCGTTTATTTTTAGCCTGATAACTGATTAATTTACTACAAATTTTCTCCTCGTTATAAATTACTTTATTCTATTAGCACGCTGTACAGCATTTTATGATCATTTAATAATCATATCAAAAATTCTGCATGCTTATCTTTTACCTTGTAATTTGTATCTACAATGCATAAATACATTTGGGTCCTTTAAATAATTAATATAAATTCAATATCAATATTTCGAAAATTTCTTTATTTAATTAACTTAATTAAAAACTACTTAGAGAGAGAGAGAGAGAGAGAGAGAGAGAGAGAGAGAGAGAGAGAGAGAGAGTTGAAAATAATTGTAATAATACAATTTTTTTAGTAAACAAGCATAGAGTATACATATATTATATAAGTGATATATAAGCTTCTGTTAAAAATATTTAATTCTTGAAGAAACTAGATTACTAGAGTTATATAAAAGTTAGAGAAAGTAATAGATTGTAATTTAAGCCAAGACGTGAATGTTACGGATTCTTATGGCCCAAGTGTACGTATGTAAAACTCGAAGCTAACATGTAGCTGTGTGTTACGGGTAGAGTTACCACAATTGGCGCATCGTAGCGAGGCACATGTTCCCGAAACTGTTGAAGGAAATGGTTCGTTTGTCGACACTCTCATCTCACTGCTGTGCGGCATTATTTGTAATAATGAACAGTACAATAAGCCCGTAGGTAAGACAAATACATCTCCTATCACAGGATTGTTTTACCAATTGTGTTACGCCGTTATGTCCCACTTTGTTTGATTATTTATCCCTATGTTAACACACGAAACGCGCTTTCATCAGCATTCGTATGGTGAACTGATAATGACAATGTCAAAATGTTGTTAGCAGGTTGACACTTTATGTCTCCCACAAGGTAGGACAGAACTTTTCGATGAAAATATACCTACCGCATGCTTTTTCAATTAACAGAGAATGAACTATTAACGAATTGCTTAAATTCGTCGGCACACGTAAAGTTCGCAATGTAGCTGTATCATAATTGAATTTGTCATTTCTATTGTATAATTGAAGATATTACTGTTTTAATACATTTGAAAAACTGTAAGATAATACTCTTACGTTTTTATTTTAATTGCATATGAATTTTTTGTACGTATTTTGAAAATTTTTATGTTAGATATTATCTCTTACATACATGAAGATTGCAACAGGCAAAATGAGTTTTTTCTCTTAAATTGCAGAGACTCACGACAGAGGTTTCAGTAAAGATGTATGTCGCAGTATGGTTGCTATGTTAGATGCAGATCACTCCGGCAAACTCGGTTTTGAAGAATTCAAAACGTTGTGGAATGACATTAGAAAATGGAAGGTAAGTGCGAAATCTTTCAATTTGGTTTTTTATCTTGTAAGACTAATGTTTGACTATTTGTATGACTAATGTTTTTACGGTATAAATATTTCAGGCTGTTTTTAAGTTGTACGACAGAGACGAATCGGGATATTTAAATGCATTTGAATTAAGACAAGCGTTAAATAGCGCGGGATACCGTTTGAACAATCATATTCTTAATATATTGGTTCATCGTTATGGTACTAAAGACGGCAAGATTACGTTCGATGATTACATAATGTGCACGGTCAGACTTAAAACAATGATTGGTAAGTGAAACTTGCATTTATCTAATAATAATTTATCTCTATATATCATTTATATATATTAACTATTAAAATATATATTACCTTTTAATATACGAGGTCTGTCCCAAAAGTATCCGACCTCTGCGTATATCCTTGGGCATCCTATTGTGGAAAACAGGTATTCAGTATTTAAGGTAGACCTTTAAGAGTATTCGTCGCATTTCACAATGACTGAACGAGTCAAGCAGAGAATTTGTATTCAATTTTGCCAAAAACTTGGCCACACGTGTTTCGAGACAATCGACATGATCCGTTAAGTTTATGATAATGACTCTATAAGTGACACACAAATAAAAGAATGGTTTAGACGGTTCAAAGCTGGCTGTGTCTCAGTGAACAGTGATCCTCGTTCCGACAGATCTTCAACGTCAAAAACAGCGAAAAACGTGTGCGATCCGCAATCAACAAAAATCGTCGTTTGACTGTGCAAGAATTAGAAGAGGACATTGAGATCCCAAAAACTATTGTTTCTCGAATATTGACTGAAGATCTGGGAATGAGTCTCTTGATTGCAAAATTCGTTCCACGAGTGCTTACGGAAGATCAAAAGAATTCTCGAGTTGAAATTGCCGAAGACATTCTGGAATCCATCAATAAAGATCCTAAGTTGCTTAAAAGAGTTATTACTAGCAATGAAACATGGATTTACGATTACGACCCTGAAACAAAAGCACAATCTTCTCAATGGGTGACGAGAGAAGAGCCTCGACCCAAGAAAGCGTCAAAGTCGGAGCAACATGAAAGCAATGCTCACTGTTTTCTTCGACCAGGAAAGTATTGTACATCACGAATATGCTTTTCAAGATCGCACAATAAATAAGGAGTATTATTTGAAAGTTCTTAAATAATTGCGTGACGCAGTAAGCAGGAAACATTTGTGGAAACATGGGAACTGGCTGCTGCACCACGATAACGTTCATTCATCTCACCTGATTCAGAAGTTTTTGACTAAACACGGTATTGTCCAACTTCGTCCAACCTCCGTACAGTCCAGATATAGCCCCGTGTGACGGGGCTTTGATTATTTCCTAAGTTGAAACATCCGTTGAAGGGCAAAAGATTTGATAATTTAAAGAAATAAAATAAAAATGCGACGAGGGAGCTGTTAGCTATCACAGAAAACGACTTCCAGCAAGTCGACTGCTTTCGCAAGTGGGTACATGGTTAGAAAATCACTGCTTTGAAAGGAAACTAGGCGACGTTGTTCATACCACTCCGAAATATTCTTTCTCATGATACAGGCAAAGGTCGGGTACTGTTGGGACAGACCTCGTATGTTAACACGTTTTGTTAATATGTGTATATCAATATTTACAAATTAATTATATAATGATGTCATATATAGATATATTATTATTGTTATTATTAATATAAACATAAGATAAAATCAGTTATTATGATGTTATAGATATCTTTAGAGAGAGAGATCCAGATAAAACCCAAACAGCTACGTTCACCTTGGAAGAGTGGATGGAAAAAACACTCTATTCGTAATAAAATATAAATTCATAAACTTGAGAATCTTCCTAACACCAGTGTATCAGATTGTGATGATAGATGGCCGTCTATGAATGAGAAATATTTTTTTATGGAGAACCACAAAAGAGAACATACTTTATAAGTTGAGAGATAATGTATATGTACCTACACAAAGCTTATTAATTCCTTTGAACCAATGTTACGAAAGTATTCATATGGCTCTACACACATGCATTATATGAATTTAAATGGAATAAGAAACTGTATTTATACATAAGAATATATATATATATTCCATCTGTAATAATTGTTGATTTGTATGTGGAAGAATATAGTATCGCGTGCCTTAACATTATTTAAGTAATTGCAACATTAGCATTAAAATTTATTTTCAAAATATAAATAATTTATTGGAACATATAATGTGTATGTATTAATTGATCCCTAGATTTATATGCTTTTTTAATTTTAATACTACATAAAACAAAAATCTTATTAATTTTTACAATTTTTCATTTATATTTAATAAAATTGACAAAAAAGTGTAATGGAAAATAAGTGAAGAATGGACGTGAGTATGTATATTGCAGAATGCAATTATATAAATATATTTTTAAAATAATTAATATTTAATTGCATTCAATATACTAAATAAATTAAATTCGTACTTAAACACTGTGTTTCTATTATACATATTCGATTTAACTAAAATATGAAATATTATAATTCAATTTTATTTTTACTTTAAATTGCATTATCTTCAATAGCATTTCATTAATGATGTTAATATGTATATACCTGCTATATATTTAATAATCTTTATTGCGAGTTCTAAAGGGCCCTATTCTTTGTAGCTAAACTTCTTGCCCCACAGTTCATCTTTTCTTGTTTTCTGTTCAACTAGAGAGAAAAGGAAAAAAGATGCGAACTTTAATTAAAAAGAATCTAGAACAGATCTAAGAACTTCTGGTTAATATTACTTAGCTACTTTTTAACTTAACAAAGCAACGGAAGCAACCTAGCTTCTTTCCTTTATTTCTTCACTTCTACAAGTGAAAAACAAAATAATAATATAGGTCTATTTACATTACTTACATATTTTGCATTCAGTATCTTTGCTTTTTTTCTCTTCAAAGCCCAAATTAATATGTCATTTATTATCTCATTTTAAGTGCAATAATATTTTTGAGAATTTCAATGCGAACAGATCTATTATCGACATTACTTTATAGTTATTAAAAATTCTCGAATATCGATATGTTAGAAATTACAAGTAAACTTGAAATTGAAACAATATTTTATCGAATATAACAGGGTATCCCGCACTTTTTTGCCATTCTTATTGAAAAGGCAATTCAAGGACTCGTGAAAATTTGCGTATGCTGGAGTATTTGCGTTGCAGCGCTTGCGCGTTACGATTGTAAATAAAGTCCCGCGTAGGAGTTTTTACGGCGACACTTGTGATGTTGCAGTAATTATTTTTGTTCGAGATTGTCCGAGATGTGGAATCGCTCGGAGTGCTTGAGATAAGATTAGTCTTTGGACTGATGCTCTTTGCGTTTAATTAATGAACAGCTGTCATGCTGTTGTACGCGAATAATTAGAAGCTTCGATTGGACCGAACGTGAAAGCGCATAATATTGTGTCACGCTTAATATTAGTATGCATTAGCAAGGTTTGAGCTAGTCATCGCGATCAACCACGTTCAACGTACGTCTGTTTTCTGTGACTGAATTAGTGTACACTCACGTGCTATACTTGAAACATAACAGTCTCATGCCGCGTGGTTAAAAGTCACCTGGCGTCAATATGGTATCTCCGTGGTGTTATTTCATACTTCCAATGGTCCTGCTCATCGGCTTGCTCCGCAAATGTCGAGAGCGTACTTGGGGAAAATGCAAGAGCACCAGCAATCTACAAGACCGGGTATTCCTTGTGACCGGTGCTAACTCCGGCATCGGCAAGGAGACGGCGAAGGAATTGGCCAAGCGAAAAGCCACGATTATTATGGCCTGCAGGGATGTACAAAGTGCGACGAATGCCATAGCAGAGATACGCAGCAAAATATCTACTGGCGAATTGGTGATCATATAATCTTTCTTTAATAAAATTGGACCACAGTAATCTTTACATATCGAATTATGCAATTCTATCTCTATATTACTTTTTATCTATTTTTCTTACCCAAGCAGAACAACAAGTCATAATAATGTCAAAATGACATTAAAATGAATCAGAGATGATTGAAAAATGACTTTTAATGATCATTTTATGGCCATTTAAACATGATTTTGATATCATAATGACTTGTTTTACTTGGGTGCTTTCTAACTTAATGCTAATTATACGATTTATTGCTATTATACAGATTCCTATGGAATTGGATCTTGCATCTTTCTCGTCGATTAGAAAATTTGCCAATGAAGTGCTAAAGAAATTTTCCCAAATTCATGTGTTGATCAATAATGCCGGGGTATATGCACCTCTGAAAGATCACGCTTTGACGAAAGATGGATTTGAGATCCATTTCGGAGTCAATCATTTGGGTCACTTTTTGCTTACCAATTTACTTTTGGATCGTCTGAAGGAAAGCGCTCCTAGTAGGTTAGTATAAAGTAATGTTTTAGAGTGACAAAACGATGTTGAAATAAAACTTTTCACACAGAATAGTGGTAGTGACATCCAAGCTTTTGGAATCTGGAGTAATAGATTTTTCAAACTTGAACGGCGAGAAAGGATTGCCGGTAAAAAGCAGAATGAATCCTGGCTATTGTAACTCAAAGCTTGCAAATGCATACTTTGCCGCTGAGCTTGCAAAACGAACAGAAAATACTGGTGTTAATGTTTACATGGTGTGTCCTGGATTTACTTATACTGGTTTATTCAGAAATGTGAAAAGAAGCTGGTTTCATTATATCATTTTTTCGCCTGTTGCTCTTATGTTTCTACGCACTGCAAATCAGGTAAATATACAAATCAACATGTGATCCATCTTTAGAAAATCTTTTACCTTTATAAATTCTCTTATCTAAACTAAATACTAATACGAATAAGAGAACTTTTCCCACACTGCATAAAATATCTATGTAAATCATTTTTTGAAGTATTTCAATAAAATATTTCATAAATGTTTATAAAACATTTTTAAATATTGCATTAAAACATTTCGCAAAAATATTTTAGAAATATTGTAAAAAAAAGAATACTTTAAAAAACTGATTTCCAAATTATATTTACATTTTAGAAATATTTTATGAAAAATTTCCGAAATATTTCAAATCTTGCAATGAAATATTTTGGAAATATTTCTAAAATATTTCATGCTGTATGGATTATTATTTTCTATTATAAATTAATATTTACAGGGTGCGCAAACGGTATTGCATTGTGCAACAGAACCGTCATTGTCTGAGGAAAGTGGACATCTGTATCGCGATTGTAAACTTTACGTCTCTAAAAAAGATCTAGATCCAGAAGTAGCACTCCATCTATGGGAAGTAAGTGCGAAATCGACTGGTTTGAAGGAGATTGTGAAATAAATGATTTTAGAATACACGCGCATATTGTATATGTACAATCGACAGTAAAATTGCTGTTCTGTTCTGGTGTAGTGAGGAATTGTGCATGTATTGAGATCCTTCTTTTTCTCCAACTGATTGCTGATTAATTGCTGAAAGAGAAGTCACAGTGAGACTTTTAAAAGAAAAAAGCTCGATACAAATGCAATCTTATTCACTACATGTGAATTAGAGGACACTTTTGCTCTTCATAGTGCCATTTCACGTTTTGTTATATTTCAAGTGATTATTCGATATTTATTTTTATATGTATAGCGAATAGGAACTAGATAATGTCAATGTGGCACATTCTTATTCCATTTTTACGTATTTAAATTACAGCGAATGGATTTTTTATATATATGTATATTTTAAGATAAGATGTATATCCTCTATTTTGATGTATATGTGTATATTTATCTTTACATATTAGATATCTCAGCTCTTCTAAATTCTATAAATCCTTAACAAGTGCGGCCTTCTGTTTTTTTCGCATTGAACAATCTGATGTAAAATATCATCTTTCAAAGTTGAGCATATGATAGAAAAGATGTATGTATTTAAAATAAACCTACTATAGAGCCTTTATAGCCTTTAAATTTTTAAAATTTATCAAATAATTATGTGTTAATTATCGTGAACATCAACTAAAGTTAATTAAAAATTGATTTTCTGTTTCTAATTATTTTACTATTTATATATATTTTATATTTTCACATAATTATATTCTTAAATAAAAGTTGAGAAAGATTAAAACAATTATACAATGAGTTTTTAAATATCCTAATGTTATAAAAAATTAGAGCTTTTACAGTGCCGAAATTTTTTAAACGTTTATGCACCATCTATCAACATAGTTTAATTTTAATTTCGGTTCAACTAATTCTTTATCTTTTTCTAGTTTCAGATTAGAAAAAGAGTAAACTGAAAGAGTGAACTAAGATTAAAGTTAATTTACATAGAAAGGGGGTATAATTCTTAGAATTAGAAAAAAATAGTTGAATCTAGATTAAAAATGAACTACATTAGCTTCATTTGGGGAGACGCTATTGGCGCTACTCGTGTTATTCTATCTTCATCGTCCATTAGACGTAAAATAAGGATAGTATTATACAATGGCGCTTCTCGAATGCATCCACTGAGATAGAACGAACATGAGAGAGAGAGAGAGAGAGAGAGAGAGAGAGAGAGAGCGTGAGTGAGACAAAGAGAGAAGTAAAAGAGATGGGTTTATTTTCAAAATCTTACAGCTGTTCCTCGAGTAAAATTTTATAATTCATATTCCTTGCCTCAAATAATTGTTTTGACGCCACTATAGTGGTTTACTGGCTTCCTATCCTACAAAAAAATGCGTTTCAATTCTCTCGTTGCCGGTTGTACGCCGGTTTTATGAAGGATTCACACGCGCGCGACATACATGCGTCATTCGTAGTAAGTCCAATGAGCGTCCAATGGGCAAACGTGTTCCTTAGAGACTTCAGCTGGGGACGCTATCGTCCCTAGAAAACAGATGTTCCTATTGGCCGTAGATCGTGTACAGTACGAATTTTCAATTAGCCAATCGCTTTCCGTTACGTTCTGTCATTCGGGGAAAAAAAAAGACCGAGTTGGTTGGTCGTATTATCGCTTATCGCGCGATACTTGCTGCTTCTATGCGAGAAATATCGTTGTCGTTGGAGACAGATTCCAGCTGATCGGCGCTCCCGCGAAGAGGCGTATTTCGAAGAGGGTGCGATGTGATTTGTCAAGTTCGGTGCGGACGAGTATCCGAGGCGGAATCGCGATTCGGCCGTGGTGGTGTCCGTCCGGTTCGTCGTCCAAGAGTGGCCAAGACTCGGCAAGCTGTTGCAGGCTTCGAATGCGTTTTCCGCTCGCGTTGTTTGACACCATTCTGCAACGGGACGTTGGCGATACGTTGCTTCACGCATCTATCGAACGTACGCGACAACATTACGTTAGACGTTGCGGGACCGCAGCACGTACTGCTGTAGCACTTTGTAACATACAGTCGGGACGATCTGCGATTTCACTGCTTAGGCGTTCCTTCCTTTGTGCGTGGCGAATCTTACATACGCAGACGTTTCGTCTCCGAGGAAAAGCGCCGGTTGCTCGCACATCGACGCATGATATTTCGAACAATCTTGAACGACGACATATCTCGCTTGTATCTCGCTGTATTACGCCAGGCTTTCGTTCAAGAACCCTTCGTGACTAACCTTGCGGCTTGGCATCCAGCGAGATATTATAACTGCGAGTCTTTCGTTGTCATCGAGACGTTCTTCCTGTGAGTGATCGCTCGAATGCGCGATATGAGTTCCTCTTGTTAACTAATAAGCCGATACAGAAAATTAGAAAAAAAGAGATATTAGAAAAATACGTACGTCCATGTAAGTATACTATTGTTACGTAGAACGGCATGTTGATAAGTTCGATAGAAATTGAATTCGATGTCGTCGATGAGGCTCTTATCAAGTATTGATATCGAAATCCATTTGTAATCAACACTTTTTCGTGTACATACAATGATCTCTTGTCTTTTGTTCTTGAAATTCACTCGAATTATATTATATTTTACATAATTAATTGATACATTAAAAAAAAATTTTATTATTTCTTAGTAGCTTTGTATGGTTACTGTGAATTACATGTAAATATGTAATAATTTACTGAGAATTTTTACCGTGTATGTATGTAGAAATATTGCATCATGTAAGTGAGCGTATTGCAAAAAATCGTAGCAAATGGATTTTGGAAGTAGCGAATTGTGTTTATCGCTAATTTAAAGTCTGTTTTTTATTCCTGCACTAGACTGCATTAGAACTTTTTTCTCACTTTTGCCAAATATTAAATACATATCTATTTCACTTTAAGTGTATACTCGTTACTAGTGTATACTAGTTCAGCTACAAAAAACAGATCTTTAGTTACTTGCACTACTCTGCATTGGTGTGTTCGAAAGAGCATTACATATACATGTGTATGTATGTATGTATATATACATATATATATATATTTATACACATACATATATATATATAATATATAAAGATATATTCGTAGAAACCATAATATAATATTCATTGATGAATAATACTGGAAGATATCAGATATTCTATTTAAGAATGTGATATTAATGGCCATTTTATGGCTATAATTGGATATAATTGGCTATTTTTCTTTAAATATTTTATATTTTTATAATTTTAACTTCAGCTTTTAGTACACAACCAATATGAATTAAAAATGCCTATACCAATCGAAGCTAGATCTTTTAATGCTTAAATAATTTAATGTGAATTATATATATATATATATATATATGTATATACACTATATGTATATGTATTATGTACATGCATATATATTATATTTATAATCGTTCAAACTGCACGCCGAATTGGTTTTCCAGACTTATAAATGCAATTAAATTACTGTAATATTACGAATTAAATCAAATTGACAATTTGATCCTCAATCAAGCATTATATTAGAAAGATATTAATGTGCTGAAAAACAGCTTTTAGTGTTATGCAAAGTAATCAGGTAATTAAATTTGCTATAGGTGATATTATAATCCCTGAGTTGCCTATTTGATAATTTTTATGTACAAATATTTTAATTTACGTCCTGCAACAGAATTATATATTTCAATTCTGTATAGTAATTAATAATATTCATAAAGAAAAGCAGTATTTTACTGTGCTATATACGTAGTAGTGTATCTTATTTAATGAGATTGGGACGAAATTAAATCATTGGTGAATGCGAGTAACAATAAAATAAATGTATATATAACTTTATATATTTGTAATTTGTTAAAGAATATAATTTATACATTAATAGAAAAGATATAAATATATGATCTCTTTGCATTCTTTAATTTTATACTGAACATCTGCTTTTTATTTTTAATTACAAATGTATATGTAGGCATCCTTAATATTATAAAAATTTGTTTATAACAATTACAAAACTAATATATATGATATACAAATATGTTATTTTAATGATGACATTTTTACATAATTAATATTAAATAAAGCATAAAGCGAAGGAAACTAAAAAAATGTATATAAGCGGTATTTATTAAGAAATAAATGAAAAAATAAAATATAAAATTATTATAATATCCTTGACATATTCTTGTTTGTATAAAGTTATGAGATTTTTTTATGCAATTTATTGCTATCATATATTTGTGTATCAAATAAGTTGTACCTCAATACAACTTGATACAATTTTGATAGTAAAAAGAATCCTGTTACGAATATTGGATGAATCTCTCTACATGATGAGTCATATTTTTGTCAAGTTGTAATAAATTTTTAATATACATATGAATGATTTAATAGCGATAGGATGCCGCCAAGACGAGCTGAAGATGTGCCTATGAAGAGAATAGCAGCTGCAGGTTGTAAATTACCAGCACAACTGCCAGCAGGAGAAATCTTGACAGATATTACACAGAATAAATGGAGACTAGGGAATACCATTGGATATGGTGGTTTTGGAGACATATACCTTGGTAAATATTCTTGTAATCCGTTTTTGCTTATATTTGAGAAATAATCCATATTCTACAGTTTATATTTGTAGAGCTATACATTAATCTTTCGCTTTTTCTTCCGTAGCCTCTAATGACATTACATCACCTGTTGATCAAGATGCAAAGTATGTCATAAAGATTGAACCTCATAATAATGGGCCATTATTTGTCGAAATGAATTTTTATATAAGAGCAGCACGGAAGCACATGAGTAAGTAATGTACACATAATTAAGTTAACATATATACAATATAACTATATTTTTATGTATATATACACACATATACGCGCGCGTGTAATAGAGTGGTCTATTTTACTCAATCCATTAGAATATCTCTAAATCTTTAAGAAAAAATGTTTTTCTGACACACACACACACACACACACACA
>NW_017305779.1:4641069-4647483 GCF_001594115.1 Trachymyrmex septentrionalis | reverse complement strand
ACACACACACACACACACACACACACACACACACACACACATGTAATAATTTGAAGCGTGTGTGCGTGTATACTTCAAATGATTGTATTTTTCATGTTTTGATATATTTTACAGTCAAAAGTTGGTGTGAATCTCAGGGAAAGAAGAGAATTGGTGTACCCACATATGAAGGATCAGGATCTCATTTTTATGGAGGTCACCGATATAGGTTTTTAGTAATACCTCGATATGGTGTGGATATCGGAAAATTATTTCTATCGCATAGAAAAAAATTACCAACAAAACTTGTTAATACGTTAGCTGTACAAATGGTAAATTTCACACCTGGAATTGCGAGTTTTGTAATTAATAGTCGATCGAGGTTATAGTTTAATAAAATTTCCTTTCTTTTTTGTAGCTTGATGCATTGGAATATATTCACAGTAAAGGATATGCTCATGCAGATATTAAGGGACCAAATATCTTATTATCGTATGGGAATGAAATAGGAAAGGAAAAATCGATGGCATACTTGGTAGATTACGGACTGGCATATCGTTTCCGTACAGGAACCGGTGAACATAAACCATTTGTACATGATGAGAGAAGAGCTCACGAGGGTACTTTAGAATTTACATCGCGGGACGCTCATCATGGAAGTATGTCAATCATTTTAGTAACGTATATTACAATCGCACATTTGCAATTTCTTTTTATATCAAGATTATAAAAATAAATTTTTTTCCTTCAAAAGAGCTGATAAGAATAATTAGCTGTTCATCTTAGGATTTATTATATAAAAAACAATTTAATAATAAGAATATTAATCAAGAATATTAATTTAATAATAACTTTATTTGACGAATAGCTTTTTTTCTATTCCTTTCAACTATTTAATAATCCTTTCAATTATTAAATGAAAAATTAAATATTATTCTCTCTCATTCAATAAAATATTTTTTAGCACATTCAAGGAGAGGAGACTTAGAGACTCTAGGATATAACATTATACAATGGTTGTGTGGAAAGTTACCTTGGGAGAAAGATAGTGATGAGATAGGTTTTACTATGAATCCTGAAGAAATTCATCAACAAAAAGAGATTCTTTTATCAGACTTATCCCTATTTATGGACAAGTGTTTTCCTGACAAGAAAAAACCGCCAGGTTAGTAAAAATATAAATATTGTATAATAAAAATATATATAGTATATACGTGTATGTGTGTGTGTGTGTGTGTGCGCGCGCGCGCGCACACACACATACAATAGTATATATATTGTATTCATATAGCGTTTATATTATTTCATATGATATTTATTTTTGTAGCTGCGATCATGAAATATATGAAGTGCATTACCGAACTAGAATTTGACACCAAGCCGAACTATTCCTATTTACGGAATTTATTTCTACGTAGTGGCAGTCAAGATGGCAATATTCCTACATGTCTTTATAACATGAAAGAGTCAAATGAAAATCTTACAAGCTCTATATTTTTTGAGCGCCCATATTTAAGAGAAAGGAAACCTTGTAGACCTGTAAACGGCGAGGTAAAAATTTGCTTGAGTTTTAAGTGTCTGTTAAAAAAATACTTAAATTTATATACGCGCGCAGTATACATTATTACTTTAATATTATCTGTTTTAGATACGAATAACACGAAATACTCAGTCTAAGCAATCAGTTCAGAAAAAAGAATTTAGTTGGGAAGCAGTATTAGCATTACATCCAGACAAACTTGCAAAAATCAGTACTCAACTGCCACCTTCGCCTCTCACACCACCTCTTACACCACCATCGTCCACATCTCCGCGGCCACCGTCTCTGCCGACATACGCAATGTTAGATGTACTTCGTAAAATGAAGGAGAGGCAATCAGGTTCATTTAGGCATAAAGCAATACCGAAATCATCGGAGTAAGTATCCATTTTTGCAATATATATATATATATATTTTTTTTTGTTATAATATATACACACACATGCGCGCGCGCACACACACACACACACACACACAATCACTTTGATTGTTTTAATATGTGATTTTTCGAATCTTAGTAATGAACTCAAACCAAAATGGATGACACCCGCAATGGAAGAAGTTGCGCGATTAAGGAAAAAAATCACTGAGGCGTCCATTTCTGTACCCGACTCCCAAAATAGTTTGCGCGTGACACGTTCACGTGTAGCAAAGAAAAAACGTAAGATTGTATTTCACACATATATATGTATTCATCTACATACAGTGTGATCTATCACTACTGCACTTTTAATTATAGTATCATATTTAAGTATTAATGTATTACGAACTAAATTATTTATTAAGTATTGCTAACTATAGCGAATTATTAAATTATTGATCAATTAGTTGTTTTTTACACTGTCAGAATGATCAATTTGCAAAAAGTCTCACTTTATCATTCATATAAATTAAACCAAATTTGAAAAATATTGCTGGCATTTTCTATTGCAGAAAATAATTATTTTTATAAATCTGTTTTATAAACATTAGAAAAATTTGTTATTATAAATTGATACGGTAGTGATGAGCCACCATATGTATACTCCTTAATTAAAGATAAGTAATACATTTGATGATATATTTGCATATTATAGAATCTGGCGTTCAAGAACAACATAAAGAAATAAAGAATGATTCGACCAATAGCAAAGTTACACATAAAAGAAGGAAAATTTCATCTTTTTAAAGAAAGTTGGGTCCTATTAAGAGATACGGTAGTGTCTCGCATCAAGTATATGCACCTATACTGGGCGCAGGAGACACTACAATGCACCTTAACTCGAACGTCGAATTGATCGAAATTAGTATTACAAAAACCTGTGACAATGATCATCGGCATTCACAGCAAATATTAAGTATTATTTGATAAAATCTCATCCATTAATGATGTTATAGATACGCATCGCGCCAATTTATTTAAGACTGCTTCATTATTGTATTATTTGATCTTTGATAACTTTATCTGGTATAGAATTCTAAATAGTTGTATAGCGAACAAAATAGTGGTATTAACGAATAAGTACTTTCTTTTATGAAAGGCAGAGATTCAATAGAATTAATATGTTTATATAGAAACATTGATTTTGCAAATGTCGTAACATTTTTTAATGATGCAGTGATTTAAGATTTAATTGATTGTACAAATAAATTGCAATTTAGTTGTTAAATTTTGAATTTATTTAATTTTGTGCAGTGTAATAAGCGTAATATATTAAAATCCATCAGATTGATCAATATTTCAGCTACATATGATTTGAATTGGACATTGACATACAATAATTGATTTAATCGATAATCTAATAGCAGGCAGCTGTAAAATTTATTATAAATCTTTTTTCTTAAAAGGTATAATTTCAGAAGCAAAAATAAATTTACACAAAATAGAAAAAATAACTATATAAAAGTTATGCATAATTATATACATTACAAAATTTTGACTTAAGAATATCTTGTGCAATATAGATCATAAAAGAATATCGAAGAAAAAAAATGTGGATTTATCACATTCTTTGTAAAATCTCGTTTTTCTATTGTCTCTTTTCCTATGTAGCTGCTCAAGAATTGTAAAATATTACGGAGTTACTTATGTATGTGATTCCATCATCATTCATATGAGATTAAGTAGTGTATAAAGCAGAGATTCTTTGCACAGATTCTTTCCGCTTTACACATCGCATATCATACGCTTTCCTTTGTTTAACTCTACAAAATTAACATTTCTTCTTACATTGTTCTGTTAATTTGTACAATTTGCATTCAGAGCTACATTAATTTCGACAGTATGTACTTGCTTACGTGTATATGCAGTATAAAAATCTAAATCGTAATTTTACATTTAAATTTACATTATAACATTAAAAATTGGTACTAATGTTACAAGGAGGATAATAAGATTCGCTACAGAGGAACATTTGTAAAATATATGATAAGTTCACACATATTCTTTAATATGCTGTATAAATGAAAGATTTGATAAATATCGATGGCATAACTTCCGAGCTTATTATATACCGAAAATCTCAATTTAGTCAATTGTTACATTGCTACGACTTTTTATAGTTTGATACAGGTATCCTAACCTAAGTTTAGAAAACATTATTAGTTTATTGTTTAATTATATGTTTATGTTTAATTTTATTGTTAGTGCTTTCGTTGACAAATCGTGATTCATTTATAAGTTTATATTAGAATTTTTTTACAATACATTTGTGATAATTTATTTTTTATTATTCTAAGTTAGTACAATATGTATATGTACCTGTGTGTGCCACAAGAAATTGTTACTGCTTTAACTGAGACTAACTATCATCGATCGTACATTATTCGTATTTATATTTTATTTCTATTTGTGAAATGTTTTGTCATATTTATATATGGAAATATTAGACATTTGTTTTCTAAGAAAATAGGTATCTAAGAAATTATCGAATTGAATTTTGCGTATGAGATTTAAATAATGGCAAAGTCTTTACAGAAAGAATATCTGTTATTCGCCAATATTTTGTACGACCCAATATATTATATACATCACTTTGTATAAATTGCTAGTAATAAAGTGGACTTTAGTAGTAATAATTAAAGTCATCGCGCAATAAGGGCGCATTCTCCTAAGTATTGTTAGAGAAATGATGATTATTATTTCATAAGAAAAATAATTAAGTTTAAATATTTCAAATGAGGGAGGTGTAACCAAGTGTAACTATGATCGGATAACTGAGAACTACTAGATAACAGAAGAGAAAATGTATGTAATAAAGTAAACTGTATTAGACTATACTCGCATCGGCATTTTCTTATAGCGATCTTGTATATGTACGCGTTGTTTACACGATGCGAAATATAAAACAAATATGTATGATCAACAAATTGAATTATTTTTTTCCTCTATAATATTGTTTATAGAATATTATATAAACTTCTACAATATTTATTATATTATATAAATTATTACATGAATTAATTATTACTACAGAATGTATGTCGAATAATTAATTAATTCAAGCATTATTAATTATTAATTAAATTCAAACGCCATTCCCTTTTTCATAAATCTTCTGCATACATTTACGAATATTTTTTATCATTATTTATATTTTATATTTTATGATTATTCAGTTAGTAGTTAAATTTATTATATAAGATATACATATATAATTCTTTGGTAATAACAGCTGATGAAGACCGAGTAAAAAAAAGTTGAAAGCTTTTCACTTACGATATGTAATTATATATTTTTTACTTATAATGCCTCGTATACGATCGGTTTTTCGGCCTATTATTAAATTACATCTTTCAAGATAATTTTCATTTACGGATTAAGGGGACGACGTTCTAATGTTCAGAAAGTATTCTCCATTCATCTCGTCGTTGCGGGATGCAACGGCGAGCGCTGGCCGTCTAATAATAGAACGCCGGCGATTCCGTAGAAGTATCGTGCACGCGTAGCTGGCCCCTAATATATGCACGCGTGTAGGTGCGTGTATTCTTCCAAAAAATAAACGCAACTCAGTGCGGGGGATAAAGGGTAGAGGGGAAAGGAAGGGAGGTCGTAAGAATGTGTAGCAACGACTTTCACGGCGCTTGGTTGAGCAATATATATATTCGGGAGAAGATCTTTTATTTCGAGAGAGACGTTACGCCGCTCGTTAATATTCTACGCAATGCGTGCGCGTATCTCAGTTCCACTTTCTCATCGAAAACGTCTCAAATATATCTTCCGAAATACCGTCTTTTCGACAATTTCCAGAAAGATTCCAGCGATTTGTATTAGCTGTCGGAAGCCACTAAATCAAATTAATTTTAGTACTCGCAGGTGGATTTAAAATTATATATTATATAAAAATATCGATTATATAATACATAAATTTTCTAATTTTGTATAGTAAAAATCGATTCATGTAAATATCGATCCATAAAAAATTAATTCTAACAGCTAATATACTAATAATAAATTAGTATGTTGAAATTTTTATGTTTAAACAGTATTATATATACAATACTATGTATAAATATATATTTAAGCTGCATGACACTGATATTATATGGATGTTTTTATTGCTTGCATTGTACACACATACATTTGATGACACAAGTCGACACAACTGCCTTTGTTATTTATTGCACATAAAGAAAAACAGAATAATTATGTCGAACGTTTATATCGATTTGTATCACTAATTGCAGAGTTGATAAAAAACATGTTTTAAATGTTTAATCGATATTTTTAACATGTAAACATATTTTTTTATAATACTGTTTAAAATATGTTTTAAGTATTAAAAATATGTTTAAAAAGAAACACATCATGTTTCTTTCTTAAGAAAAAAAACATTAATTTTTGTCACTCTCTAATGTCCGTTTCCATCAACGTAGTTTAATTTTAATCTTGAATCTTCAATTATTAATATATATAT
>NW_017305779.1:4639347-4639898 GCF_001594115.1 Trachymyrmex septentrionalis | reverse complement strand
TATTAATATATATATCAAAATTAATTAATTCTTCATATTTTTCTAGTTCTAAGAATTAGAAAAAGATAAAAAGTAAATTGATTTCTAAGAATTAGAAAAAAACATGAACTATCAGTTAAACCGATTTTAATTTTACATTGCTGAAAATTAAGCTATCCGTCCTTAATGGAAATAAGATACCTCTATTATTAAATTATTACTATTATAAATTTGAATTGATTCGATATTTTTGGTAATCACACAATTAATAATAATAATTAATTAATACAGGATATTATCGAAAAACTATTTATATTAATTTCGATACCAAGAAAAATTCAATTATACTATATTAGTTTTTTGACATTTATTTTGCGAGTCTTCAAGTATTAATAAAATTACTTGGATATTTTCTAGTTCTCTTGCTTTCTAAATTTTTTAGGATGCATTTTGTTCTAAAGACTACGTATAATCTCTCTCTTTTCAGAGAGAAATTTGTTTGAAAATTGAGCTACTCTTTTTTTTTAACTCAATTTTCACTCTTCAGAATGAGATATTCCACTCCCAAGAAA
>NW_017305779.1:4636264-4639247 GCF_001594115.1 Trachymyrmex septentrionalis | reverse complement strand
AGAGAGAGAGAGAGAGAGAGAGAGAGAGAGAGAGAGAGAGAGAGAGAGACAGAGTATATAACATTTATCATTTTTTATACGTACATATACAGATCGAAATAATTAATTTGTATCTTCTAGAAACGCGGGGTGTCGAATCGGAATTGTATATTTCGTAGAATTCTCAGGAACCTCCATTGGTTCGTGGGATCGTTCACCCTCGGTGATTTTCGGCGTGGCACTCCGTGCCGCGACGTGCTGGCGCGGTTGTTGAATCAGTTGAAGTCAGTCGCGTTTTATCCTGCGACCGCGTCGTGCGAGATATCTTTCTCAGCGAGTTTTGGCGCCGCGTTGCTCCGTGCCGGTCACGGCAGTCAGTGGTGTCAGTCGCGTTCCGTTCGGTGTGCGCGTATGTTTCTTGTTTGTTCGATCCGCGATCATATATAATTCCGATCATTCATCCTTTCCCACGGCGAGACTTTCGGCGCCGAAAGATATGTCAGTCGCGATCGGCGCACGTTCATGGACGCGCGGTTGCGTCGTTCGACACGGCGCGAAACGTCGCGCAATGTGACGAGCGATCAGTGCGATGATCGTGGCGTGTCTCGCGAGTAACAACGTGATTACATTGACGATCGACGTGAGATTGCTCGACGAGGGACGCGCGTCACGATGGGCAGCGAGGCGGATGTGGAAGCTGCGAGCACCAACGCCGTGGATTCCGACGGTTCGGTCAGCTGGGAGGACTTTTTCGGTGAGTACTTTTATATTTCGTCTCTTTCAGATTTATACATACATTCGAAAGTGTATCCCTAAAAAGATATCGATGTGAAGTTAACACTATATGCGGTGTCTTACAGTTCTCACCATGTTGCAGATGTTAGTATTAATTTTTTCACGCAAGTGATACTAATAAAGACTAAAGTTATTTATTTTATACTCATAAAAAAACCCTCCGATTTTAGAAGTGTCTCATCCGATTGTGATGAATACTGAATGTTATTTTCTAGACAAAAGTAAGGAATATGTATTTTTTTATGAGAGCCCCCGTTTGATGAGAGCCCACTATTAGGGAACATCTCTTTGAAAAATTCGAATGTATTGTTTTCTTTTTTTTGTTAAGAAAATCGATTTTTTTTCTTTCGAGGCGAGTATCGTCGAAATTATAAGAGATAGAAAAAGAAAATTTTCGGAATAAAAAGTGAATGATTTAAAAAGTAATTTATATAATAATAATAATTTCAAAAAATTTGTTTAAATTCATTTTTATTTATACAAATTAAAGAAATGTTTTTAATTATTAGGTAATCTTAAAAAAAATCAGTCAACTTTTACATATTTTAGACATTAAACATTTACATTAAACATTTTTTAGTTATTCACTTCGAAAGAAAAAAAATCGAAAAAAAAAAAAACAAACGCGTCTCTTATTTTTGTGTAGAAAACAATACATTCGAAGCTCATCGAAATCAGAGGTGGACATTTCCTGAGTTTTCTTTTTCAGATAATAGCGTCATTACTTGTTTACTTTGGTGACGAAATTATCGAATAACAAATATAGGTTTCAAAATCTCACTTTTAATATAAATTAACAAAATTCAGTAAAGCACGGTTTCGAGCTTGTACAGATAGTTAGTAAAAGCTCAGTTGAATCTCACTTTTCAAAATAACAAAGAAGGTGCATTTAACTGAGTTATGACGTCACAAATGAGAGCTATCTGAGTTTGATGTAAATGAAAAGCGCAATTATAATATTAACACCAACCATGGTGTGGATTTAAAACCCCTTGGGATTTATTTGATTTTTTTTTGTGGCTAAACTAGTATACACTGTCGGAACTTAAAAATAGGTACATGTTTGATATTCGGCGAAAGCGAGAAAGAAAGTTCTAAGTTGCAGTTTAGTGCAGGAATAAAAAACAGATCTTATATCAACATCATCTTGATGTGTATTTAAAACCTAAACTGTTAAATCCACTGGTAAAAATTATATATAGACACCGCGTGATTTAAATTTACACCGATATGTTTTAGAATATATACATATACATACAATAATATATATATATATATATATATACATATTTTTCCTATTACATTTATTATTTACATTTATTATTCATACCATTTATGGAATTGTGGTTTTCGATTGATGGGATCGACAACCGCACACGCTTCGATTACGCATTGTGACTTCTACTTGAAGTTGCCTGTGAAACACTGCGTATATTTCGCAGGGTTTACAGTTCAACTTATGGCACGAACGTCCCGCGTCGGCTTGACAAATAAAAGTGCGGGCGCGCACTACTAACGCACTCTCGAAACGAACGACCCGGATTAATACGCGTCTTGCTCGCGCGTTCATTGGATCTAATAATGCGCAATCGTCTTTCTCTCCACGCATTTTTATCCTCTTTGAGACTTCGACGCAATCGCGCGGAACTCTCACGCTACATGCGCGTAAACTCCATGCTTGATTCCTCTGCGGTTTATTACATTTTTTTGTACTTTGCGCGAGCTGGCGTTGCTACTGTTTGCATTTAGAGATCGGAAAGGGAAAGAAAGAGTAAAAAGATATGAATAGATGTAGAAAATATAGTAAAGAGAGAAGGCGGATTATCGTGTCATAGATGAAACGTACGAAAGATAGAAATATCCTATTTCTTCTATGAAATTGGAGTAATCATATATCTTTTAACTTTAGAAGGGAAAACTAAAATATGTGCATTTGTTAGGAAATCAATAATTTAAATCTACCAATTAATGAACATTACCCAGTTATTGGACGGAATGACTAAAATTTTAAATATTATAAATTTTTACTAATATGTACGACTCTCTCTCTCTCTCTCTTTAAATAAATAAATAAATTTGTTGGTTATAACAATTTAATAAAACGAATTTATTCTAACTGATACATATATACTTTGTGATTTCTTTCTTGATATTTGTTTTTTATTTAATTATTTATTACAAGAATCTTTATTACAAGTATTATACAACA
>NW_017305779.1:4635454-4636164 GCF_001594115.1 Trachymyrmex septentrionalis | reverse complement strand
TTATTATATATTATATATTATATGTTATATTTATATTATTATATATATTATTATATTATATTTATTACATGTAATTCTGGAAAATATTTTTTACAAACATATATGCGAATACAAATTCCGGCGTTTTTTTATAGAAAGATTATGCTGAAAAATTAGTCACAAATTTGAAAAATGATTTTATTGGACCGTCAAAATAATTAGAACTCTCATATATATGATGAACAATACTGCAAAAAGTTTTGACGTTCTAATAACCATTTTGATTGTTCTCTAATTATTTTAATGGTTCAACAAAATTATTTTTAGATCTGTGTATTTCGCTAAATTTTTTCATGCACGTGCTTTCATATAAAAGATATATTTACAAATTATTCCTTTAAAAAAATAAAAATTAAAAGAAGACTTCTACATAAATTAAGTAACAATAGACACGTAATATATATGTAAACTTTTGTAACAGAAATATTCGTATTATATGTACCAGAACAAATTATGTCGCGATTTACAATTCTATCTCTTCTACCGAATCTAATAACGTCCTTTATATTGAATTCGGTATAATTTTCTCTTCGATGAAGACTCGATCGCCGTGTTTTTCCAGCAATATTCTAGTGTTTCTAGTGTATTCTTCCGGATTAATTATCTTTCTATATTAGAAGGTTGAAGAGAGCGTTCGCGTGGCGTAACATATTTCTCCATTAGAAAGTTCC
>NW_017305779.1:4624692-4635354 GCF_001594115.1 Trachymyrmex septentrionalis | reverse complement strand
GTTGAAGAGAGCGTTCGCGTGGCGTAACATATTTCTCCATTAGAAAGTAAGTTTTCATCGCGGAAAATACGCTATTTCATAATGACAAAAAGCGTAATTGAGACATTACGCGCGTAAAGAGGCTACCGTAAGGTCAGAAGCTAACTCGAGACCAGTCGCCAAGATTAATCGCTTGTAATAAATCGGCGCGGGTGCGTAAAGCTCGCCGGAGTTGCAATGCTTTCGCTCGCGTTTGAATTTCATTTGTCTCGAGAGGTTAATTGCTGCCCGAAAACATATTAGTAGCTCTGAGAATCAAATGGCGATTGATATATGTATAGATATAACGTAAAGTAAGTAAATACGACACTTAACAGTTATTAAGCACATCTAATGATGAGCTTCATTTATTATTATCTTGGTTTACATGTGTTAGTTACATTATCATTTAATCTCAAACTTATTTTAGTTAAACGATATACAACTGGTGCTTTTAAAATCCTATTTTTATTTTATGTATCGTGTAACACGAAGAACGTTTGAAAAATCAGAAATACATTTGTACATAAAACATATATTAAAATATGCACGATATTTATAATAAATTTATAAATAGGATTCTATTTTGAAATCTAGAAATCTTTCTATTATAGAAATCTATTGAATTGTAATTTGTCTAAAGTGAGGATTGTCATGTATTCTGCCAAATGTATTCTGAAATATCAATATTAAATCTGTATTAATAAATAGTTTAATATTATAACGAAAATAAATTCGCGTCAAATCATATTGTTTACCATACTAATGAATAAGTTTCAGAAATTTGAGAAATTTATTGTGAAAAGTATCATCTCAGTCAGAGGTACATTTTATTGTAGCTCATGAGATTTTAAGGACAAATTCGAGATAGGACTTCAAACGTCCTCTACTATATGTACATGATATTGATCCGTAGCGTAAGATATCGTGTGATAGGATATCGACATTTGGAGATTACATATTGAAGAAAACAAAAAATTTGTTTGATTTTTGACATCGAAACTTGCTCAATATCATTAAAGTATTTCGTTATATTTACAATATTAGCTCAGTTGAGACTCTTATCATCGATAAAGGTAAACGTCTTGCGTCTGCTTTCAAGTTTGTCATTCATTCTTAATGAACTAAATTAATAATAAATTTCGAATGAAGGCAACGATCGACGGCAAACATAATTTTACTAATTTTTAATATATCTCATGCGTATGTGCTTTGTACATATGCCCTTGAAAACTATTACATTCCATAAAAAGGAACTCGGAAAGTTCTTGGATTTGTGCTTTCTCCTCGGCTGAGTACTTTTCGCCTCGCTTCTGTTCGCTCGTGGGTTGCAACTCCGCTTGCAAAACGACGACCATTCGACCACTTCCAAGACAAGTGGCAGAACTTAAGGATGCAATACCCGGCGTGACGCAAAAAACCGCCGCTTTGCCGGATGCAGTTTAGAGTGACGGCCGAACGCGCGTGCGTTTCTTTCTTACAAACGTGTGTGCGTACCGTATATATTTCTTTGCCCTTTTACGTCGTGTCGCAGCGAAAATTCGAGCGACCGATCTCTCGTCTGGATCTTTATATGCCGGTCTAAAAGTTGCTCGAATCTTTCTGGCAGTACAAGGGTCGTCGTTGTACCTTTTCAAACACGCATTACAGTACGTTGACTCGTATTTTCTAAATACGGGTTGCGAAATTTGTAACGTTCTTAAGTTTCTCGAGTTTCAAATGTCGAAAGATTTAATTTCGTAAATTCTCGAAAATTCTCCAACTTCGTAGTGTCAACTTTTTATTAAGCAATTAAAGAGACAAGTCCTAACTTTTATCTTAATTCAATCTTTCGATTGTCAATAAAGTTTTAACTCTTCCGTCAGCAATAGGAGTCTCCGAAAGACAGCAAATTTTTTATTTTTTCAGATTATATTAAAGCCTGACAAAATTTTGGTATACTTATCAAAGTTTCAACATTATAGGAGTCGAATTGTATTTTATTTATCTTTATAGATTTAAATTCATCTACCTAAAATTCGCACTCAAAATGTCGGTGATGCCTTTGAAGATCTTTGTTAAAGATCTTTGTTAAAGAAGCTATCGGAGAGTTAAAGATCCATTAATGTCCCTTTCTACTAATTGTAGGTAACTTTAATCTCGGTTCACTTACTTTTCATCTTTTTCTCATTTTTAGGCACTCTCTTTCCTTTGGCACTTAGAACTTTTCTAATTTAAAGAAAAAAATGAAGAGTTAGTTAAACCAGGGTTAAAATTAAGATTACATTGATAGAAACGAACATATAAGTTTCATATAATTTCGATATTCTCTGATAAAATTCCAATCTTGAAAATTCGCTGAATTTCAATGCTGGATGTATGCGAATGAGAAACGCAAAGACGAAACCGCATTTGTTCACTGCCATCGTCCTCATAGTTCCGCGTGCACAGTCAAGACGAATAAATGATCGAATGCTCGATCTAGATGCGCCTCGCCATCGGGACACGATCATATGCGCGCGTTTAAACGGCGATTCTCCTCGGCGAAGAGCATTTCCGCGGTTCGGTGAGTAACATTCAGAATAGATATCCGTATCGTATTCGCGTCGTATACGACGGACGTTCTGGGCCGTACGACATCGCGGCCACCACGATACTTACGGTCCTGGTGGCGTGGGCTTCGGCTGGAACGTGGGCGTGCACACGCCGCACTTCTTGCTCTCTAGCTTTCCGCCGAGAACGCCGAGGGCGATCCGAGAGAACGTAATGGATGGCGTTGGACATTTTTTCGAACATAAGAGAGATAACAGTTATCAAAACGTTAACGTGATGCTCTTCATATGTTTCGGCAAATGCGTTAGTGCGTTTAGTGCCATTCAACTGTTTTAGCAATTTGTTATGGCTTTATGTAACATATATGTATATGTATCTATTAAGAGATCGATTTACGTAGGAATTACCTACATCCTACGCGAATCGCGGAATAAATAAAAAATATTTGGTTCATTCTTTATCGCCAATATGTGTAAAAAAAATATCATCTGAAATATGCACGAAATGCATAAAAAAAAAATTTATAGATTATTTACGTAATAATTTTCTTTATTATTTGACCGAATATTTTTCCCTTATAAAAATTTCATATATTAATATAGTTAACAGTACTTTTAATACTGAAAATAAGTGATTAATTGGACAGTATTAAATTTCTGTAAGGGTTATAGAAATTGTCGCGAGGGGGAGTATGAAATTAGAGACATTTCTGGGAGCTGGCACGACATTTTATAAGCATAAAAAGAAATAATGACAGTTACAGTAACACTTTTCATAGTTTTATAATTCTTTGTAAAAATAAAAAATATTCTACATTTTTTTTATACAATACTAAAAAACAAAGTTAGCACTCCATATTTTCAATTTTGGTTTCTTATATATAAAAATGTGGAGCTTTTTTTATTTTTATGAGGAACTATATAGAACTATGAAAAGTGCTACTATCACTATTTTTACTATATTAATAAAGTATCGTGCTAATTTCACAGATTCAGAAACATTCTCTTCACAAAGCATCAGGAGTTGAAGAGAAACTTAATAACAGGAAATGCAACTTGGTGCAACAGACATCACGCATGCTTTTGTACAGAAAATATGTTAGCGTCGTCAGGATTAATAGGAAAGTCCGCAAGTACAGTGAGATAATTTGTATGCGAGAAAATACACATATGTACACATAAATAACTCAGGAGATGCGATAATATCTTGCGTGAAGCAAGATATGTAGAAATGTAGCATTCCCACAAAAGAGAAGCGTTTCTTCTCTTCAGCGGATTGATAGACTCTACAGAACGTACAATTCGGAAATAATTATTTACTATGTTTTCTAGGTAAAATTACATTTTAAATAAAATACATTATTTTCTCTCTCTCTCTCTCTCTCTCTCTCTCTCTCTCTATCTCTTTTAAAAGATGTATATACCATATATCATGCCCACACGCAACTGCCTGCGAGAGTCGCGCGACGCGCTTCTTCGGTGCAGGTTCTTACGCATGTACTACGTCTTACGCACGCATGGACCGTACGCGTGTGCGGCCAACTTAGATCTTCATCCAAGACGCCATTGAACTTGATTTCCCGCGGTCTCGCTTGCACGTGCAGAAATTTTAAAGGAGAACCGCATCGCCTGCGGCGGCGCAGGTTCGCTCGCAGACCGGAACGCGCGCATCCAGCAAGTCTCTTATCTCGTCTTCTTCCATTTAGCTAAACTTGACCAAATTAACGCTGTATACGCAATGTGATGTTATTAATGACTCAGCATATAGGAATGTAAAATCGATTTTTATTTATTATATTTATGTATGTAATTTTTATCTCTATATCGAATGAAGGTCGTACACTCTCAAACAAAGATATTTTTATTTCTATCCGAGAATTAAAAGATCTATTTCACTCGGATATAGATTGTGCATTGCGCAGAGCGTTTATTTTGTTATATTTTAAATAATAGTTCAACTAATTTTTTTTAACTGACGAGAAATTAGTTGAACTTGTTATTAAAAAAAATGATAACAATGACTATTTTATTAGTTACAATTTTATTCATAAAGATATTTTGCTATTTACATTAATTCGATTTTATTTTCTTAAAGATTTTAATTCGGCTAGCTTTGACCGGAACAGCAATCGGCGATAATTGTGACAGTGTCAGTCGCAATTTACTACGATTTCTTTTTAAGATAACACGAGTTACTGGATAACGCATTATCTAAACGGAATCGTTGTGCTGCCCTTTTCCTCTCCGTTATAGTATATTCCAACATTCGCCGTTTACCATGTGATGGAGAGAGGATGTTTATGCGGGCTTTGTTCTTCTTTACACGAGCTCGTATTTCCGTGACTTTTGATCGCATTTGCGCCCACGCAAAGTGCGATACGATTTTCATTACACGAGTTGTCATCTGTCGCATTTGTTCCGTTCAATGTCCAAGAGACACAAATAAGAGAGATTAAGAAGAGAGATTTTCTCATTTCTAAAATGAGATAAAATATAATTAACTCTCTGCCAGCAACATGGTGTCTTTAAAGATATCATCGATGATATTTCGATTGCAAATTTTAATAGATAAATTTAAATCTGTAAAAAATAAATAAAATACAATCCAATTGCTGTGATAGTCTTATTATTAAAGTTTTGACAAGATATATATCAGATTTTTATGTAATTCGAAACAATAAAAAAATTTACTCTTTTTTTTTTTGAAAACCCCTGAATGAAAAAACAAACGGATTTTTATAGCTAAAATTTTGTTTTTTTTTTCCCCCGTTTAAACAGGCATTAAATAACTCGTTTTTTAAACTGCAATCGTACTAATCGAAAAACGTCAATTTTTTTTACAACACCTAACACGTTTACCTATATCTTTTCTCTTTCAGTGGCTCGGTCGTGTGCATCTCTCTCGTTAGCGAAATCGAGACGTGATCGCGAGATCGAGGAAGACGGCCTGACTTGGGAACTGGCCACGACACGGAGTGTGAACGAACCTTTATCTCGATTCGCGCGCGACGTCGCTCCGTTAAACGTATAAGGGAATCGTAACGAGTAGCGACATTAGGCATCCCGGCGACTTAACCCTTCTCGGTTGGCGGGGGTATCCGGTTTTATCGGTCGTACCTGGGTATACACGCGAGTCCGATCACATAGGATGAGAGAGAGAGAGAGAGAGAGAGAGAGAGAGAGAGAGAGAGAGAGATCGGGAACGACCCGATGAAAATACGTGCGATCGCTTTTTTATTCTCGTGTTTTCTTGGCACAGTCCAGAACGAATACTGAATCCTGAATCGTGCGACCAGATCTGATGGACAAATCGGTCGACACTTGACCCGCGACCCGTGACGTCCGCGTCTTTGTTGGATCACTTTGATACTCTTATCGTTATTTTCTTTCTCATTTCTATCCTCGTTATTTCCTTAGTATCTATTTATCTAATTTCAAGGTAATGTTTACACTTTAATTGTCATACTCGTATATATACCTACATATGAGAGAGGAAAAAGAACGTGTAAGCTGGCGTAAGGTACGGTTGATATGGTTCTATATATTTTTAATATTTTAGATAAAGGACACGTAAGTTATGGTATGTGTCGTAATGGTACCGGACGACCAATGTCGAAACGCGATGACCGCAATAATTAGCTTAAGTTACATATCGTCACTCGTATATTTTGACGAATGTCACGCGTAGTTTGCAAAGATTGCGAAAGTGCGAGGCACGACACTTTAAATGTTGACAAACGTGCGAAAGCTAAGCCTCGTTAAATATGTACATTTTAGAATGTCTTCCGCAGAAATAACTCGGAAACGCGTTTTTCAAGAGCTAAGATGTGAAAAGCAATTGAATAATAACCAACTTAGAGGTTGGTGTGCGCGCGCGCGTAATCATTTTTGTAAAAACGAGGATATTGAAAAACGGTGAAATATTATTTGTTCTGATATTTCAAAAAAGCTATTTTTTGACTGTGATCAATCCAGATGTGTAAGAGCGAGAGGGCTGATCCTGGCCAAGTGTATGAAATTTCCTCTTTTGTACAACCGCTATTTTGGAAAAGATCGTTCGTAGTGACTTAAAATTGACATCGTTTTGATTACTGTCGAAAAAAGTTTCAAATAAGCCTTGATTTGGTCCCTAGTGTCATCTAAAATTTTCATTACCATTGGGTGATCAGCATCTATATTAAAAGGTAGCTTTTTTGAAATATTGAAATACGTGTTTCACTGTTTTTCGATATCTTCATTTTTACAAAATTATTACGAAGCTTCCATACTTTTTTGGAAACTCTGCGCGCGTTCACACACACATTTATAAACAATAAATTGTTTTTATTAAGTAAAATTAAATGTCAAAGATATAAACGCGTATGTAAGAATGACTCGGTTTTCTTGAGAAAACGTTGACCTCTTTTCAAGACCAATCGACTCAACATTCGTGCAGGTCGGAAAAAACTTGCATCGCTAACGCGCGCGTGTCGCTAATGTTCAACAGAGGTGTGAACGCACTCGTGTATGTCATGCATTCTGTTGCACGTTCGAACGTGCTTTTACACAATCTAAGTACCAATCGACGCGAACGATCTTTATTGTCGTGCACCGGCTTATCGATTTAATCACATAAATTGGGTCTGAGACTTAGAATTTTTGATAACGGATATTTTTGAAATCCTGATTGAGAAACTTTAAGTAAGTCTTTGATAAAAAAATTTATGTTTCTTGTTTGACAAAAAAGATAAAAAACAATGAAGATAAAATAAAAATGACATAAATTTACGTGACGATGAAAGATATTAAATTCTTTCTTTGACATAATTTATTTATTATGTTACGTAAATTATATACGCCTCCCTGTACAGATAATGATATCGGATTCTACACAAAAAGAATCATTTCGTTGAAATATCTAAAAATGTAGCTAGATATAGATTTGAAAATAATTTTGTTGGACATCAAAATAATTATGTAGTATATACTCGAACAGATTAGAATGTCAAAATTTTTCGTATGTTGCTCATACTTGTGTGTGAGCATTCTATTAATTTTAATAGTCCAACAAAATTATTTTCAGATCTATATTTATAGCTAAATTTATAGATACTTTAGCAAACTTATTCTTTCATGTAGTATAACTAAATGTAATTAATATTTTAGTATATATCATACTTGTTAACTACACGGCGTGATTCACTAGCAATTACTTAAATCCTCCAAGTACTTAATCCCCTGTCAAGCGAGGGAGCGATTGGATTCAAATGTTACGCAAATTAAACGAGCGACATCGCGACATACGAGTGCACAATTATATACGATATAGTTGATTTAAATTAAAGTCGCCTGTAGTGCGTTTCGTTTGTGTGCGTTTCGTCGGCGGTTGTGTCGAATAGCACGAATCGCGCATAAATACATTCTCTGGAGCATATATGTATAAATTGTTCGACTTGTCGAACTGTGACTAACTGATTAATTTCAGCCATGATTAATTTAAGTACATCTCAGAATTATCGAAAGATATGACTAGATCTATGTGGAAAGATAATATAATGCACTGCGTGTCTGCTGCACTCACGTCAATAAATAATTAGCAAACATTTTCTTTAAATATGGTATACATATGGTATGGTTATGTGCGTCTATACTACTTGACATTTTTTTTTTAAATTTAATGTAAATCGTTTGTTTCTATAAATTATTTTAATCCTTTGTCGATAACAAGAATTTTACTCTTCCATCAGCGGATTGTATAAAATCTGAAAAAATTCTGATATACCTGTCAACCTTAACAATGAGTTTTATCATCATAAAAATTGTACTTTATTTATTTTTTATATATTAAAATTTATTTATATCAAAATTTATGATCAAAATATTTATGGTGCCTTTAAAGACTTTAGTTGTCTTAAGTTATTTTAATAGTTTGTTTTAATAGTTGCCTTAAGTTGTTTTAATTGAAGTTTTAATATTCAAAAAATTCCTAAAAATTCCTTTCTTTTTTCACGTTTTTAAAAATAATTTTTCAAAAATTTAATTTATTTTTTAATTTTTTAGAAATATACTATAATGTTTTCTTAGAAATGTCTTGGAAGCTTTCAATTAGATGTATAAAATTTTTCAAAACTTTTTAGGCCTTTTAATGTTTTAACATACAAAATGGATGTGGACACGCGAATAAATCACGCGCATGCCATTTAAAGATGCAGAAAATGTATCGGTTAGAAGAGAAGAAGAGCGTTCACACGTTGCAGAAAGATGACCACGTGGGTGCGCAGATTAAAGCCATAAATAATCGTGGTCAATTTATACAAACGAATAAATCGGTCGTTACAAATGTCATCTCTCAGTTATAAATGTTATAATAGATAACATTTAATAGATATGCAAATGGTATAAGAATACGAAATATGCAGTCTCAGCGTGACGTTGCAGCATCGATTGTGAGAGTCAAAGATATGATGCTGAAAGGGGAGCGCGATTAAGGAATTGGATACGAATCGATCCAGTTTTAAATTATTTCTTTTAATAGAACTACGAAAGCGAAATTGTGTGAGCACGACTGAGTAAAAATATGATTTATTAAAACCTTATCGATCGGTACACCTTGCTGAGTCGCCGTCTGCTATTTTGTTTGCGATTAATATACTTACTTACTATCTATTTTCGAATAAAAAAAGAAGAATAATTTCGATGCGTGTTAAACGATGATTCGGTCTGTATCTTATCTCTTTAGTCTCGTATTCTTCATTTAAAAACATGAGTGTCGCCAAAAATTCACGATGATCCGCACGTAAAAAAGAAGCTTTCAATCCTGATATTTTACGATGTATGTCATAATTCGGTCAATCGTTCCGGTTGATTGTAAATAAACAAAATAAAATGGAGTACAGTAGCCAGGAGAAAAACTAAAGAAGAGCTTGCAAACTAAAGGGCAATACGTGTCACAGGCCTTATTCGAGATGCATTGACGGTCTCGCAACGACAGACTCCACCGCGTGTGCTTGCGGAATTCAATTAACTGTTTACTAGATAAGCAGAGTAAAAAAATCCTGACTCAATGCAAACACAATACGAAATTCAAATGTAAATGATACGTTTACACGATTGAAAACACTCGCGGAATCCACGGCAATACTGGCAATTCTGGCACGACTGGCACTCTGTTACGAATAACAGTATACGAAAAGCTTTTTACACTTTTGCGAGAGACAATATTCCCCGGTGGTTTTGTAGATACGATAAGTAGCGGAGTTATAGAAGACTTTTGTTTGCTAAAAACATGAATCGGTGTAGCCGCATAAATAAGGGAAAAATTCTTTATCAACTATTTTATAAAATATAAAAAATATAGAGTAATGTAAAAGATTAAATTCTTTTAATTTAATAACGGCGGAGATCGAGGCTCTGAAAATACGAGAAGAAAATTCAATTTGATCCAGATTAAGATCACTTAGACGGGTACCCAAACGCTGCTTTTATTGGTTCGAAATTTCTTCACGGCGAATGCGAATGCAATGTTCGTTCGAGAAAAAGGGTTTGCTAAAAGAAATTTGATAGGAGAATAAAGTTCGTGCCCTTCTCGAGGCGACTCTTTATACGCGCTGGCGAACGTTGGACGCTTATTTTTTTTCATCTCGACGAATCATTCGAGGGGTGCTGGTCTTCGAAAACAAGAATGAGACCCGACGTTCTTTACGGACGGCTCTATACTCTATGCTGACAAGCAAAGACGATAGAATTATCGATGTAGAGAAATTAGAGCGATTTTTTGCCAATTTTTTTCACCCTCGAGCGATAACGAAGTTCTGGAAGACGCACGAGTAATTTCGCTGTGCTTTAGAAGTCTATTTTCGTATCACGTTCATTAAATTGTGCAAAAAAAATAGTTGAAATATTTCGGAGATATTTCTGAAAATTTTCGATACTGTATGGGTAATCTCAAGCGTTATGAGTGGCTTGTGTCCAATCGTATCGTGTCCAATCGTGTGTAAAGTAACGATAAAAGTAACTGTAAAGTTCGTTACCGTTACTAAAAAGATGTAACTATGTTACTGTTACAGTTATCAAAGAAAAAAGTAACGCAGTTATCAGTAAAAGTTACCAAAAAAAAAAAATAACTTGTAACTGT
>NW_017305779.1:4611294-4624592 GCF_001594115.1 Trachymyrmex septentrionalis | reverse complement strand
GTTATCAAAGAAAAAAGTAACGCAGTTATCAGTAAAGTTACCAAAAAAAAAAAACTTGTAACTGCAACTTTGTTACAAGTAACGAGTTACTTCCAGTCCCTGGGTAGAGTTAGTAAAACGGCCGTCTTCCAAGTCATTCGTGCGTCGCCGAGATTGTATTTCTGGGAAGGTGTCGCCTTGCACAAAGCTCCGTGCCAAAAGGACAGCCCGAAATCAATTTGTGGCTCGCAAATATCGTCATACCGCATCTGTACCTCTTTGTCGCATGCGTTTTACGTACGCAGAAATCAGAATACAAATCGTTTCTCTTCGCATTTTGAATGTTCCAAAAATTATGATATTCCAGAGCGTATTTGTCTTTTTGTTATAAAAAATCAAATTTTATATTCTCTAAATTTTTTGGAGTAAATCTCATTCCAAAAGAATAACGGAATGTTCACTCTTTAAGGGACTCCTAACGCCGTCTATATTACCGTCTGAATCTTCATATTTTTGTATAACTATTATTTTTTTCCTCTTTTACAGGTTTGTACGCATTAATATGTGTTTGTGAAATAGAGTCTATGTTGAGAACAATAAAAAATTTCTAGAGAAATTTAGATTTTCTTTACCATTTCTTACAATTAGTTCAACATAGCGCTCTAGAATTGTCACATCGTGACAATATTCGTTTCGTATAAAAGCTCAGGGTTGAAAAGTTATTTTTGAAAAGTTACTTTTGAAAGTTACCGTTATTTACGTTAGTTAATACCGTTTATTACGTTAGTTTTAAAAACTAACTCGTTACCGTTACTCGTTATTGACTCTGAAAAGTAACGCGTTGCCATTACTTAAAAATCGTTACTTTTCGTTACTTTTTTTTATAATTATGCAGAAGACGAGTCTACTCACCGATTTTGATGAAATTAAAGTCATTCGACGCGTTTTTCGATGGCAGAAAAATAAGTGTCGTTCTGCCTGACAAATTGAGATTAAAGTTAATGACTATTAAGATAAGAAAATTTGTCCTAATTTCATCAATATCGATGAATAAACTTGTTTTCTGCATAATTACACTTTTTTAAATGTTAAAACAGACTTTTAAGACAGAATGCTAAGACAGAATATATAAATAAAATATAAGATGTTTAGAAAGATATTTATCTTCGAACATTTTTATCTTTTATTAATATTTTACATACTTATGTTTAATTCTATGATATTTTATTATATAACAGATACTTCAGCTTTTAATATTTATATGTTAAAGCGAGGATGGTGAATGAAACAGAAATAGGCAAAAAGTTTTTTGTTTATTTATAATACTTTTAATTTTATTGTCCGTGACGGTCGTAACCTATAAGAAAGTAACAATACAAGACATATAACAAGGTCAATTTTATTACTTGTTACTAAAAAAGATACAATGTCGTTATTTCTTCGTTATTAAAAAAAGTAACGGCATTACCAAATTGTTACCAAAAAAAGTAACGAAAAAATAACGTTGTTACGCGTTACTTTCCAACCCTGTAAAAACTGTGCAATCTGTACTTACGAAATAGTAGCCCAGTAGTTTGCACGAAGAAACAATGTGGAGTTCTTAGAATTGAATTTAGATGTCTAATTAAAATTTTATTATTATACGATAATTTATGTGTATATGTGGCATGAGTGAGTGAGATATTGATGTAGTGATATATCAATGACACGTAAGTGTATAAGTGCTGTTTATAATATGACTAATCGTCTTTAGAATTCCCTCAAGAATGAGATGTTATTCTTTTGGTATGCGATTCACTCTAATGAATTTAGAGAGTATAGAAATTTATTAATATTCCGAGAAGATTTAAATTTAAAATCCTCACCGCAGTCAGTCAAAGTAAAAGATAATTCGAGAATATTACTGCGTTTTAATAATTTAAAAAATGAAAAATCTGAGTTCTCTAAAGTTAATATCAGACTATAGATTGAGATTGAGATTAAATTGGAATCTGTAATCAGAATAACATTCATGCAACTTATATATCGGTTTTCTTTCTTTCTTCTGATTCATTAAATTCCAATCCAATTTCTCAATCTGTAGTCTAATACAGAATTAAGAATCACCTAAAATTATAATGAAATGATAGATATTTATTAATTTTTCAAAGTTATTTTTGCGATATTCTTATACACCTTTTCTCAACTGTATTACTAATAAGTAAATATATTATTATCGATTATATTCAACTTACTTACGTTCAAATACTTATGTTCAAATTAAATAGTAGAAAATTTAATAACATATAAATTTATATCTCTGGCTCAAAAAATAAATCACAAATTAATTAAAATTGCCGATGTGAACCGCAGCAGTTACTATAATGTTGGAATATTAATAATTATTACCGGGTTACATTGTTCACAAAAGATTAATGATACATTTTAGCTGTGCAGACGTTAGAAGTTTTGATCTCTCTCTTTCTTGTCGTACTCATGATATAATAAAATAGCGATGAAAATTGCAATACGATGGATTGCCGCAAGATTCGTCGAATTTGACGGAGCACCAGAGTTAACTTCTGGAAGATTGTCAGCCGACTAACGGTGAAAAGCGTTTCTATCGAGTTCGTGAAGCGCTGCAATCCAGTCCGGTCCTTTCCTTTTCCATTCCGTACCTTTCACGGGGCCACTGTGCTCCATAAATCAGTTCTTCCCTGTAATAAACGTGATCTTTGACGCATCCGGACTCAACTTGGGCACGTGCGGCTTTTCAGGCAAATCGAATCGGCGTTGTCAGTAAGCTTACAGAATTTAATTACGTATAATATTATTCTTTTTTATCTTTTAATCGCGTACTACAGTTTTACTTGACGGACTTTGACGGTATTTGAAAATCATGCTACGCGTAAGTATTGAAATATTATAAATTGATAACAATAAATAAAGGGCAAAGTAAGAGTCAAACGCATTTCTTAAATTGTCACACAATTAAAAAGAATAAATTACAAATAAAGGAAAGTGAAATTGAAAAAAATAATAAAAAACTCCGTTTAAATTCAAATAATTACAAGTTTCAGCTACCGGATTTACAGCGATAAATTATAAATTGATTCTTAATCGACTATCTTTGTCCAATTGTTTTTCTTAGGAAGCAGTTTCTAGGCGTGATGCATGGAACGTTTCGAAAATTACAGTCCTTTTCAAATCGTTGCAGTCAAAGTTGAACTGTTAATTTTACGGCCGCTGATTGATGCCTACAGATACAATTTCGACACACCTCAATTTTGACAAATATTATCCTTTCATTATTTAATAGACACCGTTTTAACAGAATTTTTTAACGAATTGATTATTAGACATTACAAAATGAAAATTGTGAAAAGACACAATAATTAGTTCTTCGTAGTCAGTCCAGGATACAATTGCTTTTAATGATGCGTTATGATGATGGGAAGATCTTTTGTCTTAATTCTATTTTCTTCTCCTGGACCACCCTGTATAAATATCTTTGATTGAGTGGGCCGCGCAGGGCACGTGGTAGGCGAAATACGTCGCGAGTGCAGTGGCGTAACAGCGAACGAACCTGTTCAGCCAACGCATTTCCCAACAAACGCGATGCATAGAATAGAATAGAATTCATTCTTTTTAACACTTATATAAAGCCAAGAAGGGGATTTGATTTACAAACATTGTTTCTACCTCATTCATCTATCCACCATATTCACACGCTCTTTTACTTTAATTACTTGCGTTACTTACTTGTCTCTTTGTATTCTTATTATTGCCCTTCCATATTATATCTTATCTATATCTTAAATATATTGTTATACTTAATCCACGTTTCTTATGTTATCACAGCAATACACGGGATTCTTTCTACATACACATTACCGCCTGTCTTCTACTATTTATATCTTATCCTATCCTAATTACCTCACCTATCATGTTTCTTTCCCTCTGCCTTTCTTTTCTTTACTAAGTTTCTCTATCTTTTCTTAACTTCTTTGGTTTCTCTCTTTTTGTTTTGTCTAAATAAAACTTGTCTAATTATCTTTCTTTTATCCTCCCCTAACTCCTTAGACCTATCCTTCATCTTCGTACGTTCTTTTATGTAATGCATATTCGAATGCTAATTAATTCCCACTTGCTTCTTATGTCTTATATCAAAATCTTGTTATTAACAGGAACTACTATCAGCATACAAAAAAAAAATATATATATATATACACATCAAGTCGAATAATTTCGAAAAATAATATTGAAATAGAATCATTTCTCTCTTTCTTTAATCAGGATGTCTAAAATGATTTAATCCTAACAAGTAACGTAAAATCAAAAGTTAGTATTAAAGTTTATTGTTCTAAATTTTGTTCGCTTTGCCTTGTGAAAGATCAATACATTTTTTTTAATGGCTGTTTGCGGTTAACTTGTAAATTTTTGCGACGCCCGTGCACAGGCTAAGATCACAGAGCTACGAAAAGGAAAAAAAAGAAGGAAAAACTTGTTCGAGGCTGTGAGTCCGCTCGTACGGTTACGCTCCTATTACGTCGCGCGACATAGCGTCGTGGGTGTAATGACAGCGACCAGGCTTACCAACGTATGTACTAAAATAATCACTGTATGTATTCCACACAGAGAGCGAGAGTCTCTCACTCAATATTGTCTACAAATTTTTCATATTTATATTTTCATGAGACTTTAATTAACTGTGGACAAGTCTGTTATATACTTATACACAAATAAAAATGCGAGAACGCGAAATATTAAAAAGTTGAAACTCGCATATATATGAATCCTGCAGTAGCATATGCAAACAAAATGTTACACTTATATAAACATATTGAATTATATATATTATTAGAGGACTTGAAATTTTTACACATGGATACAAATAAATATATACATATATATAATGACATTTACGACGTTTCATATCCATGTGCGTGTGCAAAGATTCCAAGTTCTCCGATAATATATAAAATTTTAATTCAATTTATATTATTATATACATAATTTATACAACAAGAGGATTATATCTGAAAAATATCATTAACCAGTACCCGTTTTGTATCTGATACATAAATGATATTGAATTTCTTGCAATTTGACTGAAAAGTGCCAGTGATTTATCTCGAGCATCCAGAGTTGCTTGGCAACTTGTAAGAAATTAAAGATCGTCCAGCAATTTTAGAGCGACTGCACTTGTCCTGCCATTTCATCTCAATTGCTATTTAATTGCCAAAACCTGACAGTGACGCCAACCTCGGCGCACATCGGACCGTCGCGTCGCGTCCGTCAGCGTCGTTCCGCGGACTCGTTCCAGACCGGTTTTGCTCCTCGCAGTCGACCGCGCGGAAAAGTGCCGCCGCGAAACAAGACCGTATCGTGTGATGTAGTGCGGCACATCGTGAGATCCAAATATTTTAACGCGAATGAAGATTATATTAGGAATTAAACAAAACGCTGTAAAAAAATAAAAGCAATGTCACATTTTTCGTCAAAAGAAAGAGAAAACAGGGCACGTGAAGGAGACATATTTATGACTTTATGATTTTCTTCTGTAATCTCTACTCCGAAAATTATGTCACAAAGTTATATCAATTATCGAAATACTGAAGTTATTTATTTTTATTCTATTTATTAACGCATATAATCTGACCTACATTATTAGAATATACAATAGATTATATTTTGTTTGCCAAGAGAAATACGAGTAAGCATCAAAGTTGTTTTCGAAATTGGATTTATTAAGTCTGTTTTTAATGATCTAAACTTAGGTGAAAAGCGTCGCTTTTTACCAAAGTTTAAAGATATTTAAATTTATAATTTAAATATCTTTAAATAATTTATAATTTAAAATCACGTTTTTTTCGGTGATTACTTTATTGATTTTGTCAATTTTGATTTTGTGACTAGCGATTTAAAAGTCTTCGCTTTCGATCCTTGAATCATATACTTATCGATCGCTATTTCTTATGACATCAGTTCGAGACAGTTATTGGTCGGTGGAAATTATAACTATTGCTTGTCGCTGCACTAGAAGTATGCAAATCAGATTTCATTAATATAAGCCACGATCATCGGTTGGTTTCGGAGATATCGTAGGCGATATCTCGAGGTCTATCTTGAGATGCGATATATATCCCGCTCTTCCTTTATATATAATATCGTATAATACAAACGCCCCTTTATTATTACGAATGCGCAAGTCCTTGTTCAATATTCATAGCGCGTCGTGCAAAAAGCGTCTTTGCCGATGATAGTCTTGTTACGCGTGTCATCATACATTACACGATTCTCGGTACTGCCGGGCTTAACCCTCGGCTATGGTATGGCTCGCTCGTACATTCAGGTCGAGTTGCGATTGCTTTAATCGATGGGGTGGTGTTAAATCTTCGTACATAATTCAAAAAGTCTCGAGACAACGATATCTTAACATATATTTCCTTGCAAATTTGATTATAGTTTCAAGAAAAGATTGAGATAATTGCTCAGTTCAAAGAATCAATTTCTTTCCGGTTCGAAAATTATATTGATTAGTAGATTTGTAAATTAATGAACGTTAGTTAAAAATGCACACATTTGGTCTTCTACTTACTTTAAAAATCTTAATGAAATAGCTTTTTTTGAAGTTATGCTTTGTTATAGATAAATTTTTTAATTCATCGTTTGATTAATCGCGCAAAATTGCAATTGACGAATTGAAAAACTCGTCTTATATCCATCGTATTGTCGGTTTTAAAAGAATAGAAATACTTTGGATCGATAGGACATCGTCCCTTTCTATATCGATACGCGACGCGACGTCGCCCTTTCTTTCTATTCTAACATTCGCAGCCACATTCGTAAGACAAAAGATAAAGCGGACGACGTAAGACACAATGGAATGTCCTTTGTAAACTGGCTATTTCATTGACAATGTATGTGTTCATGTTAAATTAAATAATATCTTACAATTAATCGGTGCAACACGATCTACAATATTTCTTGTTAAGTCTCAAAGAGACGAGATAATGAGAAAGAAAATAACATGTGATTACCTGTTACTTTGTAGAATTATGAGATAAATTAATTGCTCATAAAAATTTAGTGTTTTAATTTATTTATATTTAAATCTGTGCATAGTGTTCTCTCAATGCAATTTTGCAGCTTTGTATTATGTTTCTCAAAATTCTCGCCAAAATGTAAAGGTGAAAATGACATAAAGTCCGTGTAAAACTGTTCTTTGTTGTTTGAAGGAATTTGTATCTCACGTGGAGCATTATAATGCAATTCATATATACTCTCTAAAAAAAAAAACTTTTAGAATGAATTAATTGTTACTCTATTAAAGTGAAATCTCACTCTTAAAGGTTGAAAGTTGAATCACTCTTTTTCAAGGCTGACTCAATTTTCACTCTTTAGAGTGAGATTCCATTCTAAAGAATTTAGAAAGTAATTACAAAATTTTTATTGCTTGGCTATGGATATCCAAATACATATATGTATTGACAAAAAGATTAAATTGATTTTTATATGTGTAATCTTCGAAAGGTGATGAAAAATCTACATCCTTATCTCTTATGTGTAGTAACACATATTCGATCATTGCAATTAGCTCGAAAATGAAATCCGAGGAGAGGCAGCTCTCCTGTTGATGCACTTATCACGTAAGTGAACTCGTGTTATCGTAGTACATCCTTGTAAGATAAGATAATAATTGCACGTAGTACGAGATGTCGGACATAATAATGACAACTTGACTCTTCGTCGAATCTGAATACTTTACAGGTGCTATTCTATTTATTCTGATGGTCATCACGTCCGCGAATAGATTTCGTCATTCACGAGCGTTACAGAAATAAAACAGAGTGGCAAATCAATCACATATTCATTTTAATTACGATGTATATACCTGGGTGATTAAATATTCACACTCCAATGCATCACTAAGTGACTCTTTAATTATTAAATCTTCACTATTAGATTTATAATGTCAAATTATATTCAATTTGAATTATTTTTCATCATTTCTATAAGTCGCCACTGCTCCTCCTCAATAGCTTGTTAATTTAATCAAAACAATTTAAATAATTTTCTTAAGTTAAATAATTTAAGAGAAAATGTATTACTCAAATTTAGTTTATTATTTACTAAATGCAACCCATGGACGTTATTTAGAAACTAACTAAAGAAATGGATTAATTATACTTTGACACATACGGAAGTTAAAAATAACAAAATGTTATTTAACTCAAGGGATTGAGTTGTCTTTGCTTCTTTGATATGTAAAAGTATTTTATTCTATTTTTTTAATTGGAAAAGTACAAAGTGAAAAATATATAAAAAGTGGTTCAGTAATTTTTTTTTTTTAGAGACAACATTGCCTTTAAAATATCTGCTGTATCTTTCAAGAATGTTATATATCGAGCTATTTTTCTTTTTTAATATATAGCTGAGAGACTTTGTCGTGCCGCGATTAATTGCGATAGGTCGAAAATTGCTGGCGCTTGCACACGCTAGAACAGCTGCATTGCTGATCCGTACGGTAAACTTGGTGCTCTAATTGCGACAATTAATCGTCATTGTTCCTCGGGCACGTACGTACGTAAGACGAGGAGAATGCACGACCGTGCCCCGTGCCGTGCCCCACACGCCGCGTTATAACACTGTGAAAACTGACCGCCGCGTCGTAAACGATATCTGTCTTTCTATTCGTCGACTTTCGAACCGGGCGTGAAATTAGATGTACGTGCATGAAAATCTGACCGCAAAGACCAGAAAGTGTCATTGATATATGGTCGGAGGTGAATTCGATCCGCAATGAAGTCGAATTTCAAGTAAAATTGCTATTTAATTGATGATATATAATATAAAATTATGAATAACTATGGCTCGTTAATTTCATCATTGAGGAATATTGCCACGCTATTATCTGTAATGTACGATCAAGTTGAAAATTTATAAGATGCGTTTTAAATTAGTATATGATTAATGTTATGATTGTGTGTGAAAGTTATGTCTTAAAAATGTTACTTGTAATAAAATAATTTTTGTATTTTCATTTATCTTATATAACTTATTATTTAATGATATTATTATTATTAGAAAATATATCGCAATGCTGTATTTACACTTTCACCACTAATTTGACTTTAAACAAACAGATAGTTCTTAATTTTAATTAATGATATATCTTTCTGAAATTAATTTTAATTTATGTTCATTAATGCCATATAAACAATAAGAAAGAGCAGTAGATATATTTTATGATTAAATTCATTAAAAATATAAAGTCATTAAATTTTAATTATTTATTAGTTATTAATTTTATGATCAAATTTACTAAGTTATAGACTAATCGGGGGTAAACGCACCTACTAGTTTTTCTCCTTAACTTTAACGTTATTAAGATTGTAGTCATAAATATATAATTACATGTTTATTACCTCCCCCATCTCGAGAAAGTCATTATGTAGCGAGTTATAACTGATACAGAAAATATAAATAGCTTTCCGATTCTATTTTATCCAGTACAAAATCAAAGCGACGATCATATCTCTCAAGTGTTTGCGCAAGTAATGAAAATTATTTTATATCAGAAACATTCAATATTATTATTTATATTAATTCATTATCGTAAATGAAGCATTTTCTTTTAGTATATATATATCTAAGAAAGTGAGCAAAAGAACAATTTATTTCCTCCTAGTAAACCAGTCAGTATCGTATTTTACTTGAATGATAAAACCAAATGTGCAATACTAAACGAGTAGTTATCTATTTATAGCGAACTCTTTCGTATGTGGCTCGGTATCTAATTGCGCAAAAATCGCGTAAATGTTCACGAATGATCGGCGCGGTTCTAGGTGAGTTGATTCACTATTAATACACGGTGAAATGTTGCAAAACGTTCTCGGTGCATGCGTATATTTACAGCGATTTTCGTAATTAGAAAGCATCGGCAAGCAAAGCGATTATTACAACGCGCTGATCGCCGTGTATGTTAGATCTCTAATTGGACTTGTCAATGTCGTGCTAGCAACAATCAGATTGCGCGATTCGCCCAACCCAGATTTCAAGAAATCGCGATCGTCCACGTCGCCCTGATCAGTTTTACCGTCTTTAATCACGTTATGACGGTGTGGCGATCTAATCGCACCGCTCAAGGGAACTTGCAAATTTATTGCGATAACGCCAGCATTGTCTCCGTTAATTACCTGTACTGCATAAACGCATTAGTACCCCAGAGTCGCAAAAGTTCTCAAACAGAGCTGACGATTGTGACTGAAGCTCATTTAGAACCTACTAGCTTTGGCTTGTATACGAAAGAAAAAGAAGAAAAAAATAAAGCAAATTCTATGATGTAAAAAGACTATGTGTAATAACAGCTGAATAATTTGGGACAAATTTCTGTTTAATGGCAAATTTTTAATATCAGTTTTACATTGATTTATAAAATAATTTGGGATAAGATTTTCTAATTTGTCACAAATGTCGTGACTACTTTGAACGACTGTGTATTCTTGAAATTGGTTCATCTGGGTATTTAATGATTGTTATATTTGAGATTGTACATTCTTAAGATGTGTTATAAGCCAATCAGAGGCTATGTTAGCATCTTAAGACATTACTTAAAACGGTGTTGAAATAAGAACCGTTTATGAATATACCGGCCCTGGTCTTCTTACATCAAATGCTACATGGCAAATAGATTGCAATCGTGAAAATTTTCTCGATAAACAAGGAAACTAACAAATTCTTTTCGCAGTCACTTTCAAAACATTCAAAATGATGGAAAATAGGTATGTGCACGGATTCAACTGATAATGAGATCCGATAGTTACGCGACATATCGATCGCATAGTGAAAACTATTCATGAAGGAGGAAAAAAAAGAATCTAGGAGGCAATCGTTATTCGCACCGCAATCCCAGAGCGAGAAATCACTTTCATCGTTCCTGTTTCACGAGGAAAGATTACGGAGAGAGTACTAAAGAGGACATGGACCTCAACGTAATGAGCTGATCAAATTACTCAGAAGTTGGAAGGTGCTTCGAGCTGATTTCCAACAGATCATCTGGTTCGCATTTTCCGTTACCGTATCAGGTTGCAGATATCGTAGGCTGTATAACAGATAACGTGACGTTATCGAAGAAAAACTACTTGACAATCATAATATTCGCGAGAGAATATTATGATTGTCAAGTAGATGAGGAAAGCGATAGGAGACTTTATTAACGCGTAGGACTTAAAAGCTTTTTGTTAGCACCTTATCGCGTGCGATGCATTATTCAAACCTACGGTAGGAACTTTTGATAGTTATCTTTATTCCATCGCGTTTCATATGCATCGCGTCCTGCGGTTAAACGAAAAGAGGTGACCGGCTTTCAAAATTGTGGGTTAACGGGCGGGATAGTCGTCGTATCTTTGAGTCCTTTTTTGGAAATCAGCGGCACGTGCATGTGCAATGCCGTCGATTCGGCTTATTTTTAAACGTAAACTTAAAACCGGTATTACGTCCGAGCGGAATTTTTCTCACGAGGAAGAAAGTAACGACCTCGACTACCATTCCTTTTGGCTCAATTTATTGATATTATACATTCGAATAATTTCCTAGAATCCTTTTTATCAAATTTGTTGTTTACTTCTGAAGACTTCTATTGCAAAAAAAAAAAAAAAACAGAAATTGTAATTCTTCTAGACTTAATTTCCTAAAATTTTCTAAAGAGGGATTTCAAAAATGAGAGGAAAGGCTAATTTTTTGATTAAAGCAAATACGGATGATAGATAAAGCAATAAGTATAAAAGTATACAAAAAATATCGATTGTATCTCTCTACGGGTGAGCGAAAGGATTTGCGAGTACTCGAAATTTGGAGATAGTATACTCGCGTTTTAACGTTAAAATTATCAATTAAGTTTTTAATTGAAATTTTCACTTCTGCCCTGTTTTCTACTTGACCCAGTCGAGTAAAAGATGCTCCCCTTTTCAATTTTATTTGAATTAAACATCATATCGATATTCTCTGCAGTGATTTTTTTTTCCATTTTAATGCAACAACACACGAAGCAGTGCCGGTGATCCGGTCGGCCGATCCCATGTGGAGGCGCCGCTCCTTGGAGAAAAACGATCCGACGAGCAGACATCCGACATAGCCAACTTTCTTTCTCTATCTCTCGTCGCTCCTCCCGATATACAGTCTGCACTCTTCCTCTGCCGCTCTCTCTCTCTCTCTCTCTCTCTCTCTCTCTCTCTCTCTCTCTCTCTCCCCTCCATCCCTCCCTCAGCCTCTCTCTCTCTCTCTCTCTCTCTCTTCCTCTTCGTCTTTCTGCGGTGTGAGGTATACTTAGGGATACTAATACGTTCGTGGACAGGCGCGTAGCTACTTACATCAAAAACAAAGTTATTGAGAACTACGAAAGTCCGTATTTTTGCAAAAGTTAAAAAAATTTTTTTTTATTGAGCTCTCTGACTGTCGATAATAGCTCGAAGTAGAAATTGAATTTATTACTATATATCTATTTTCTTGTTCAGGATATTGAGATATTTATTATTAATCCTGCGTCTGCAATAGCATTATTCTGTTCTTATATTTTTATTCTCTCCAATCCTTTGCAATCTGTTTACTTTACCGTTCTAGTCTCTCAACAAATATGAGAAGACTCATGGATACTTTTCAACATTTCTGTTACATTACCAAATAGCTATTTTTTAACAAGATACTTTAGGAGGAAAAAAAAACCGGAGCCCATCGTCCTTTATTTCGAAGAGAAATTTGAGAATATAATTTCGCTTCTGCGAAAAAAAAGATCCAGATTGTGTGATTGCGATTTAAATTTCTTTAATATTATAACGAAAGCGAAATAAAGTAAATTCTTACATACCATAAGCAATGGAATCCACTTGATTCGAACGCCTTAAATAAAAAATATGATCTGTTGTTTTATAAAATAATTTTCGCAAATTTGATATAATACAAAATAGTAAAAAAATTATATTCATATTTTCCTCATAAATTTAATATATTGTATAGTACATTTTTCAAGAGGGACTAGTTGAATAGGTCCATTCTATAAATTTGGAAACAATGGAAATACATTATTATTTGTGATATCGATGAAAAATGACTCAGAGATGTGGGATGAGAACGTAAGTAGATTCTCGTAAGAGTAAGAACTTAAATATTGTAGCTACTCCGCTGGTCGAGTCAGAACGGTGTCGGCGAGGAGCGGCGTGATGTGGCATGGAATGAGTGGCGCGGTGCGGGAGGATGCGGATTGGCGCCATCCCCTACCGCACGCATTATTCCGCGTGCATTTTTTTCCTTTCGGACGCACGCGGTACGTCGTGTTACGC
>NW_017305779.1:4609330-4611194 GCF_001594115.1 Trachymyrmex septentrionalis | reverse complement strand
ATTCCGCGTGCATTTTTTTCCTTTCGGACGCACGCGGTACGTCGTGTTTTCGCTTAATTACATCCGTCGTGGTGAACTCTGTTTTATGGGAGAGAGCAGTGTCCATTGCGTCCAACATGTGATCTGATCTAAGATCTGTGGGATCAATGTATTATTTCTGATACACACACACACAATTCAATTTGTATAATACGATACACGTGCACATTCGCACACGTGCGTATTACAAAAATTAAGCGGAAATATAAAACGCGAAACAATATCTAATAACAATGTACCATTTAATTCAAAAACATAATAGTAATAATTTTGCGATAATATATGTACTAATAATACCTATAATAACTAATAATATATGTAATAATAATTGCGATGATAATAATAATTTGCGATTTATGTAGCCACTTGTAAGTCGATTTACATTTAAGTCTGTGATTTTTACATTTAATTTTAATTAACTATAATTGATCATTTAATCCATTTGATTATTTATATAAGAATTTTTTAAGAGTCGTTTATTTAGTGATATGTGAATAATAGAATTTATTTGACGATTCTCTCTACTTGAGTGAAGTAAAGAGATGACTGACACTCTCGAGTGCGATACTAAAAACGTTGTATGAATGAAACCTCACTATTGGGGTCTGGGCAGACCCCTCTCGATAGTACAAGGGTTAATTGACGATCAAATTGCGGCGAGGTCACTACGTACAAGCCGAAGAAGGGTCCTGTTTCGGATGCATGATTAAGATTTATTTGGCATGTATTTTTAGAACGCGACTCGGAGAATATCTTTTCTCGAGTGCTCCTGATATACGAATTCTAATGATAGGTTTACAGCATCCAAATCGCTCCTGAGAGAATCGCAAGTGAGTTTTTAGACTAGACTATAAGATCTTAGACCATAAGCTCGAAATAGCATCGTTAGACGCATGCGTTTTTATCGCGACAAGTTGTCATCCTTCAATCTTCTCAGCATTTGATCTTTTAACTTAATAGCTTGATGGGATAGTGATGTTCTTATTCGTCAGCTTTTAATAGAATGAAACGTCAACGATGACTTTAAGAAGTTAATCGATATCGGATGTAATTAAGCGAAAAGTATAACTTGACATATTTTTTTATTAAAAATACAATTTTTATTTTCTTTATGTTTATTCATAAATAATTTTTTTTTGTTATGGAAAACAACGCTTTTTATAGTTACATATCACCATTAAATAAATAATAGTAAATAATAATAATAATAAATAATATACAATATATTTTTCTTTTTGTAAAGAAAATCTATGAGTATCTTTTTTGTCAAAGTGCATTTAATTTTAAATTTTAAATTAACTTTTTATAAGTTAGCGAAACAAAATGAACAGAATTAATTCTAACTAACATTTTTATTTATTGCTTATTTGTTGCTAAAAAGTTGCCAAAGAAAAAAATTAGTTGCTTTTCTCGTCGGTTTTTTTTTTTAAATGATGTTCCGCTAAAAGAAAGTTAAATTAGCGAAACAGTATGCGTATAACAAAGCCGATCTATAGTACATAAAAATAACGTAAGAATTTGTTGCTAATTTGTTGCTGTCGATATATTCTAGTTTTGAATCCATTATCTATGAAATAAGTATAAATACCGAATATAACGATAAACCTTAGCGTGCTCGCTTTACTGATATTTTATTTTTGTTTCGCTGTAAGTAAGATCGGAGTCGCATTGGGGGTATAGAATCAAGAGGGTCAAGGGAAACAAAAAAGTCTTATACCATTTTGTAATTTTTGCCATAGTTAACAAGATATTATTACTAAAAATAGCCGAATATTAGTCTTTTATAATTTTTGCTCAAATACTATCAATTTTACAAAAAAAAAAA
>NW_017305779.1:4602079-4609204 GCF_001594115.1 Trachymyrmex septentrionalis | reverse complement strand
GGTATTAAAAAATTCTGAAAAAAATTCTCAGAACTTTATGAGAAGAAAATAAACAATTTTTGTCTCTTACAATTTTTCTGTAAAGTTGATAGTATTTGAGAAAAAAATTATTAAAGACCAATATTCGGCCATTTTTAGTAATTAATATCTTGTTAGCTATTGCGAAAATTGCAAAATGATATAAAACTTTTTTGTTCCTCTTGATCTATTCTACGCTCTCAATACGGCTCCGACCTTATTAAGAGACACCCTGTATATTCAATCAAAAGAAGTGTCAAATGTATCCATTTGTTAATAAACATACGATGAGAATATTCGGATATAATAAACATCTCTCCATGTTAAATGCACGATATTTACGGAAATCTGATACTTTCTTCTCTCTCATAAATCGAACTATGATATCATATTGACCTTGATGTCTTATCTCTTTACAAGCGTTATTGCTTCTCAACGCCTCGCTGTTTTCAACCTTTAATTTATCTCAAGCACCTTACAGTTTTTTTCTAGAAATAATCTCACTTGAATCTTTAGAAATAAATATATTAATATAATTATGCTAATAATAACTAATAATAATAAGTAAGAAAATAAATCGCTCGTGCGTTAAAAGCACATCGTTAGATTTGAGCAGAAGCTTCCGATGAAATTCCGAAGCTTCCGAAGAAGAATTTTATCACTTTGAACTCGGAGGTATTTCTCTTCGAAAAATTCACGTGTTTGATAAAGAAAATTATGAGTATATGTATTTGCGAAAAAAAAAGTTTCTGTCAAAGCGTGTCCTTAAGGAGATTCTCGCGCTATTTCCGCCTAATCAATAGACAGTTTATTCATAATAATATGTAAAACAATTAAAATAATGGAAAAAGATTACTAACAATATCTTATGCTATTATACATAATTATTGTTAATTTTATATGTTACTAAATATTTTCAAAATCACAAAATAAAAGTTGTATGCTTATTTGACGCATTGTCCATTTGACATATATTCTAGCTTCTTTTATTGAAGAACATAAATTTCTGTCGATTAATTTAAATAAAACTTTACGGGAACAAACGTAAGTGTTTACTTTATAATTATAACTATTTTCAAATTGCTGTCTTATACGAAAGTGTCTTATAATTTAAAAGAGAATAACTACAGAATAAGATTATACCTTCAACTTACGTAATGTAAAATTCTATAAATTTAGAATTAAATATCTTCAAAATAGTACAGTAAAAGAAAGAAATTTTTTCCAGATATTATTGATATTATTGATATTATTAATTTTTGCATTTCATGTGTATTATAGACTTGTCTCATATTTCATCAAATGAATCGCGAGAATCTCCTTAATTTCGAATTTTAGATTATATCACTAAATTTAATCTCTGAAGGTAGGAATATAAATAGAAATGTATTCGATCGAAGAAAATCTGAGATTTATTCATTTGTTCACAATAAATGCAATGGGAGTGCGTGAGAACGTTCGAACAAAAAAATGTCGGGACTTGTCCCGAAGCTTGTTCTTACACGCGATCGGCCAAAAATCTCGAATATTCCTTTTTCCGTCGAATCGCGAATCCAGTTTGTGGAGTAGCCGGCCGATCGGTGTATCCAGGACATCCCGGCGCGATCCGGCGCGGCCGGCCAGCATACCTACCTGCGGAACGAGCGACGGGTGTCGCGTGCGCGCGCGCTTATGAAAGCTCTTATCCGGCCAGTTTCCGATCCGCCACCGATAATAACATGTATTCGCGCAATGCCGCCGCGCGCGAACCGGATTTCACGCCCGCAATTACTTATGAACTCGAACTCCCGGCCCGGTCGCAACATTAAACTCGAGCGCGTATCTGTGGCGGCGCCGCTATATATAGATCTTCCGCGAATGCGTTGTACGCACCGCGGGCGAACGAACGAGTGAACGCACAACCGAGAACGTTGCATCTCGAGAAAGTTTTCCGTTGCGGCAAAAGGAAATCTCCACATCGTGTTGGGGAGCTAACGCGATATGTTCTTTCGGAGGAACGATTCGCGTAGCTGCGCCGTTGATTTTCCACGACGTTGTATTAATTAATAAGGTAAACGTCCCAGGACTTGTCCGATCGGACTTGTACCTATGTTCCGGACCTACGCAGAATTTATTATTATTTAATCTTAATTTTGGAAAATTTATGCGTGTAATTTTTTGCCAAAGAGCGCGCTTAATTTTAAACTGTAGATTATCACTGAATTGAATTTTTTGCCAAAGAGCGCGCTTAATTTTAAACTGTAGATTATCACTGAATTGAATTTTTATGCTGAATCTTATTATTATTAACCCGGCGTCATTTGTGGTGCTAAAATATTACACGGACGTTGAGGTGGATCATGATATCTTGAATATTTTTTTGGTCTATTCTCACAATGTCAACAATGATTTTAGAAAGTCTTAGCTCCAGCTACAGGGCGGTTAGTTAAAATCTACGAAGTATGTAAGAAAATATAGATGTTTAAAAATATCTATTATGACCCAGTCACAATGACGCGGATTAATCTCTCTCTCTCCCTCTCTCTCTCTCTCTCTCTCTTTCTCTCTATTTTTTTTATTATAATAAATATTACAATTAAATTATGATAAATTATATTAGGATTCTCGAATTTTAAAACAATAACAAAAAAATAATTATAATAGGCTAATGAGAGTCAGCCTCGATAAACGGCGCAATTATTTAGTGAACAATAATCAGAAATTAGATTGATGTCTTCTTTATTTTGAACGTTTCGACTCTCTTTGGAGCCCTCCTTAGCAAGAATGATACAAGAATAATTAGCTCACATGTCCATAATGTTTAAGTCACTCGCAAATTGACAAAGATGCAGTCTACACCAAAGTCATAAAAAACCCTAACAATTTTCTCACAAAACAAGTTCATGAACTATTATCATTTTGGAAAAATAAAAATTACATTTCAAACAGGAGGTACACAAAAATATCATGTAATGAAGGTAACTTCTCTTGTGCACTTTCAAAAGTGCATAAATCTAATTGTCCATTTAGGATCATTCTGTCTGCAAAAGAAAATTGATAAGGTTTTTTATGCATCTTTGTCAATTTGCGAGTGACTTAAACATTATGGACATGTGAGCTAATTATTTTTATGTCATTCTTGTTTAAAAGAGCTCCAAAGAGAGTCGAAACGTTCAAAATAAAGAAGGCAATCCAATTTCTGATTATTGTTCACTAAATAATTGCGCCGTTTATCGATGCTGACTCTCCATTAGCCTATTATAGTTATTTTTTTGTTATTCTTTTAAATTATTACATTATATTTGAAAGCACATTTGAGATGAATAATAATAAAGAAAGAAATAGTAAAGAAATAAGATTTTGTGTAAATGTTTAGTCACTAGGACGTTTACCTTATTCACTAATGTTTAGTATGCCGTTCTGTTCGGTCCGGTGTCAACAGCCGCTGGTTTGATAGCCATCCTACGCGCATCATCGAGTATGTAGGCGTATATGTATGTACTTCTGGTATACGATATCTGTTTAATATGTATTTGAACTTGGTTGAATGACTCTCTTTGATAATGATCACGATTCGCTGTCGATTCAGTCTGTGGGTTAATAGAGTACTAGCCTCGGCAAAGAAATCGAGAACGGTTCGCAGAAATACACTTTCATGATATTAACAACTCTACCGACGCGATTCTCAATTATAGTTAATAATTATCCTGCCTTTCGATCCGATGATATTAGATGTCTTACGCTTATGTAGAAGATATATACGGAGTGTTTGAAAATAAGCGAACGTGAATTTTGCTCTGCAACGGATTTCTTGAACAATTCATTGTTGCTTAACAAAAATTATATGATCAAATGTCGAACATGAGTCTTTAAACGTCAGTTAAATATAGTTCTTTGTATTAATATATACGTAGTGGATTAATTACAGCACCAATTTGTAGCCCTAATTCCTCATTTGGAATTATTAGACATAAGGAATCCATTGTTTTTAAATTGTTTTTAAATTAACAAAAATTGAAAAGTATAGTGTTACAGTTTCTAAATTGGGTATAAACAGAATGGAGATATTTGATACATTTTGATACATACATAAATTACAAAGTTACGGATTACATCAACAAAATATTAAAATTTTTCTTTCTTATAGAAGATTTGCAGTAAAATAAGAATCGTATAACCCAAATCAATATTCGCGGATGGGCCCGGATATTTTCTTCAATTCACTATTATGAAAAATTGTTTGTACAACAACAAACGTTTTTCATAACCGTACATAATCTTATTCTTCCGATTTTGATTTTTAAAATAGAAAAAAATTGTTCAATTATGTTAATTTTAAGCAGAGATACATAAAATTAAAGTATAATATACTTTCGCGAATGTAATAATAATAATAAAGAAAATTTTAAAATACATATAATTAAAATATGAAATACACGAAATGAAAAAATATAAAAGAGGTAGTATTCGGTGAAACTTTTTCCGCGAAATGATCAACTTAAAATTAGTCGAGGAATCGATGAGAACGAAATCTCTTGCGGAGTCTCCTTTCGGACACCTTATATAGATGAGTGATGCACGATGCTGAAATACCAAACACGTGCCTTCTTGAACGGCATGGCGCCGCGCATTTTCATTCCATACTGAGAAAGTTTTCGACGTCGGATATTTGTAGAGTGAAATGAAAATGCACTCTGATTTTTTGTTGCTGCTGTCAGTAAGCCGTCTTTATTTTAGTTGCCAAGAATAATAACAGAAGCACCGACGTTTAGGCAAGATTGCTTCCAGAATGATTTACTCGCTGTTTTTACAACACACACACACACAGTTTTCGCATAATTTCAAGAATAAGGAATAAAAGAAAATAATTCGTAGCTTCGTATTTTCGTGCCGTTAAATCGCGTGTTCCGCGAGCTGGAAAATTGAATAGTAAGGGAGTTATATTGCAGAGGAGAAAGAGAGAAGTGAGTGTCCTTCTGTAATGCAATTACGATATCGCATTCCACGAATGCGGGTAAATCGCGATAAAACGCACAGCAGCCGATTTCTTCATTCCTCCCAGCTGCGCGACGACGTTACGTGTCGTTGGTTTAAATATGTATAATTCTTTATCGAAGTTGGTGAAAGGTACAGAAGGTATCGGGTCGCGTACTGCATACTCGGTGCATCGGCACGCATCAATCTCTTGAGTTTAAGTGCTTCCGTGCGTGGAAAATAATAAGATACTCAATTCGCGGAGCCTTCGGCGGGCGTTTACTTTGATATAAGCGAACGAAACCGAGCGCGGCATTTGTTAGTCCATTCTCGGTGATTCGTAATGCCAGATAATACGAGATTAATATAAATACCCGTTCGAAACATTCTTGACTCGAACATATGTTTGTAGAACTGCGGGCTTTATGGGATCGAATTGCTCCGCCCCGCAATTAGTTTTCCATTCGGTGAATTTCCTCAAAAGACATACAATTTAAGAGGGACAATTTCAAATAGGAAATAAAGGCTCTAAACAAGCTAAGTCTTTTAGTTATGTTCAAATAATTCTATGTGAATTTACATACTGCATACTCCTGCGGCGAATTTAATTTTCCTGAAACGCAATCCTATTCTCTAAAATCTACGGAGTGGTATCTAATTCTAAAGAGTGACAATTCAGTCGGTGTTGAAAAAAAGTGGCTCAGTTATCAATTTATAAAAAAATGATCTTCAGAGATAGATTTCACTCCAAAGAGAGTAACAGAACTAGAGTAGTAATATCAAATTAAATTGGCAAGCAGTTTAATAATATTGATGCTCACGGGCATCTTGGAAAGATGTTAATAATCCGATGCCGATAAGCATCTTAAAATCTGCAAATAATTTTATTACAAGAAACATTACCTCAGCCAGGACTTCAAGATACTTATCAGCATCAGATTATTAAGATCTCTCTAAGATTCCTGAGCATCAATATTATTAAATTGCTTACAATTTAATTTGTAATATTATTATATACTCTAGTTAATTCTGTTAAGATTGCGTTTTAAGGCTGAAAAACGCGGCGCGTCAGTTTGCAAGATTGGATATATAATACGTGCATTTACACCGAATTATTTAAGCACAAAGATCCAGCTTGATCGTTTAAGGCTTTTATTTCTTATTTATTGTGCATTCACATTAAACGGTCTTAAAAGATATTTTGTTTAATATGAAACATATTTCTTTAATTATGAGCAATTTAATTAGGTGACATACTTGCCGCATCGAACGGGCAAAACTCTTATAACATTCGCGTGCCCTCGTCTGTGTAAAGAGCGTTGCATCAAATATTCGCATTGCACGCATCAAGGAATTTGCGTGCGAAGTAGCGTACGGTTCATCGGAAAATCCCCGCTTATATGTACGTGTCCGGGTGCATGAATACCTCTCCGACGCCGCTAAATATAACAGTATGCTTGTAACATAATTAATGCCGCGTCGAGGCTGAGCAAACAGAAGCACGCGCCGTTTACGAATTGCTGCGTTTACCCTTTGACTGTCAATTAGCGAATACCACGTTTGTTTCTTGTCATACATACGTATGTATATGGATATGTATATATATATATATATATATATATACAAGCAGCTCATGTATTCCGGAAATGTGAGATCTCTGAGATATAATAATTTTATATGATTTACGTGTTAGCTGTAGATTTATATGATACACATCATTTAGGAAGATTTTAAAGATATTTATTCATTTTTTTTTATGCGAAATAATAGTTCCTTACAATAATTCGTTGAATTATGTATCGTATTCTAATTGTAAGATGTACAGTCGAAGATAATAAAAGACTTGGCAATAAAAAAGACAATATGCAAATGCAATTATGTAATAATAATGAGAAACTGTTACTTGATTAAACAATGATCAATTTGTTATACATTTGGATCCAAATTTTGAAACTTTTTAATATCTAATAAATAACACTTTAGTAATAAAATAATATTTTACAATATCAAAATTAAACTAATGCAAATAAAAATTCTTTAAAATTCTTTTTCGAAAATTGAGATTTTCTGCTTGTACGGGAATAGATTGTCGTCAATTTATATGCATATTCATTTTATATGACAAGTTTAGATCAGATAAGCGATATTATATTA
>NW_017305779.1:4588373-4601979 GCF_001594115.1 Trachymyrmex septentrionalis | reverse complement strand
ATATATATATATACGTATGCATATTTTTATGACGGATTTGCTTTATCTGTGGAAACATTTCGTTTTCAATGTACTTTCCGAAAGTATGTCTAACACAGGGGACAAATTTAGCTTTATCATTCCACTATCGAGCACTCACTTAATGCAAGTCATCGTCTGTAGTCGCTGTAAGTAATCCGTGAACAAACGCGCGCTCAGTATTTCCCGAGGATACCGTTAAGCCCTTGATTTTACTTGGAAACTACGTTAACGTGCTTATAGACGTGCTCTCCGATACGGTATTTCGATGATTCATATAATTCGCGGTCGAACCGGTCCAGTCTGGACGCGGGGGACGTGTGAGGAGTAGGGGGAGGGGGGGGAGGTGGTTCAGAGGTACGGGACCCCCTGGCATCCGCCTAATGCCCGGCTCGTGTTATTCACTTCCCTCTCAAGCGGTTCAAATTCCTCTTTCCAGAGCAAGGAGAGCCTTTTATCGGCGTGTGACGCGCGCCGTGCCGTGCCGTGCGACAGCGGCTGGCTGCAGCGGTCGGTCGGTGGCTAGAGTACTCGGTGAGTCATTCTTAGTGACTGGCTCGTTGTAATTCATTGCGACGATTGGACCCCTCACCTCCCGCGCGTACGCGCTGAAGCGGCTTTCACACCTAAGAAGGCGTTGCTTATAAAAGGACGTTTAACTTATGAAATTACAAAAATTATCTTCGGAAAAAAAAAAAAAAGGAAGATAAGACGCACCGAGTATAAGCAAAAAAAGGAAATCTTTAGATAAAGGAAATGTATTGAGTAAAAGGTATTACAGTTACGTAAGCTTATATTGTCAGTTCTTTTTACAAAAGTAATAAGTCTAAACAAATCACGTCACTGAGTGATTTTGGTACTCGCGAGTATCTGTCTGATTGGAACTCGAGGCAAAATGTATCTAACGTGTGTTAATTCTTGAATGGAGATTTTAATTTTTTTAATGAAAATAAATATAATTCTGAAACGAAATAAGGCAAAATTGTAGAATGTATTCTTGCTTAAAGAATGAATTATAAAATCATCTTTTGAAACTTGTTCATAAAGTTGAAAAATTTTGAATATTAAATTAGTACAAACAAGATTGAAAGAAGATTTATTATTCAATTATTAAAATCCAATGTATTGATATTATTTTGATATCTAATTTAAAAATTAAGAGAGAACAGCAATGTTGATTCAATTCCAATAAATGACCCACGTATTCATAATTCGTGTAAATTATAATTTCTAACTTAGTTATAATTTTTTTATTCGGTGACAGAATCATTATCAATTAAACATAATCAAAAATTTATTATGTGCAATCAATCAATTATTTAATAGAAAGTAGTAAAATTACATCGTATTACAATATTATAAAATTAATAAACGTATGGCTACATATTTTTTTTTAATAGTTTATATTGCATTTTAATATTATATACGCTGCTAAGATTTAATTATTAGTGAAAATTTATTAGCGGCAGATTATTTTGCAGATATTGTTGAGAAATCTCATGTATATTGATCTATATATTAATTGTTTTAATACTCGAGCTTTTAACCAGATCGACGTACAACTATGCCTCACTATAAAAATATTATGCAATTATCATTTAGCTTAATTTTAACCTGTATATTATATGGGATCATTCAAACGTCTTTTCCTGTTTATTTTTAAAAACGAGATTTATTTTATATCAATATAGGCAGAGAGAAACATTGTACTGTATAATATAAATTAATAATCGTACAAAAGGTACAATTATATACACTTACAAAAGTATTCAGAGTTTCCAAAACTTTTAGAGTGAATTCCACTCTAAAGAGTGAAATCTCACTCTTAATGATTGAAAACTGACTCACTCATCTCAATTTTCACTCTTTAGAGTCAGATTCCACTTAAAAAAATGTAGAGAGTACGATGATGCGCATACATAATAGTAACAAGATCCTTCTCCCTTTTTTATATATTTATTAACTTTAGTTCACTTTACATGATTCTCGAGGAATCTTAAACAAAGAGAGGTCTTTCGACGATCGCAATTATTATACGACAAAAAACAATGCATACGTTTTCCATAACCGTTCCGTTGAATTTCCCATCGCGATAAACAGATAATCGCTGCATGGGCAGCGCGGGCGCGGCGGCGATGCAATTACCACACCTCTAATTCCCAAGCAGAGTCACACTCGTGATTGTCAATAACGTGGTTATTCGACACGATTATCCGGCGACATAGGACGACAGATAGGAATGCGCTCGACGGACGCTTATCGCGATCCAACACCCGTTCCGCCTTCCAGCCATTGTGGACGCCGGCTTAACGAGCCGCTCTGGCATCTCGGCATTTCGATCCCGTGGTCGTCCATCCGAGAGTTGGCACACTCGCTCCGTTCCCATCCTCGGCCGCCTCTCGCTGCCAGTATCTACCTGTTGTTCGAGCAGCGAAGGCTGCTCGGTGTCTGTCTACCTGGCGGCTGAGACCCACTCGCGATTACATCGCACGTCTTCCCTTTTCTTTTTCTCCCTTTTTTTTATTCACGCGGTGCATTTATTTGATCGATGGAACGCGCTCCAACTACTGATCGGTACTGATGAACGAAAGCGGTGACTTTCTTCTTATCTCCCTCACCGCCTACCTCATGTAACGTGTGCACATAAGGATTCAAACATTCATCCATCGCCCGCCGCGAGTGATTTTAAGTACCTTTATTACTCGGATAGAGATATTTTTCGACAGCGGTTCAAATAGTTTGAGATATATGTACATCGATTCTGCCATTAATTCGTTTACCTCGGTATAATCTGCAATTGCTGGATTTACTTGTGCTACAAGAGTGATCGGAATCCATTCGATGTTCCTTGTTTCGTAAAATGTGAGATCGGCGTTGCTCATAATGTCACGTGAACGTGACGGTACAATCGTTACCGCGAAACGAATTTTCTCGAAGAGCGACCGCTTTGTGTGTTCCGGTTCAGGCGTGTCGCACGGCAATTAACGGAAGTTCATGCGAATGGGACGATTGATGATCGTTTCGAACGATTCGTTACGAGTGATTGACACAGAAACGATCGGATTGAAAACAAGGCGGTGCGTGACGTACCGGGTGGTGGAGCGATAAGGTCACCAACACAACGTAGTTCGAGGGTGAAAGTGAAACACAGTAAGTTATTGTCGTTCGCATTAGGATGTCTTCCATCATATGAAAAGCATTAGAGAGACGACCGTTTCTTCCATTCCGAAGTTTAAAAACTAGATACTTTATAGAATTGAATATTTGTAGTTTACCTGTTTGTAGATAGATATCTATTATTTTCTATTCATTCATTTGAATTCATTTATTATTTTTTGTTAGATGTATCCATCAGGTAAACCGATTCTTATCCGAGGACAGTTTCGGAGACAAAAACGTCGATTTTGTAAAATCGGCCGCACTTATGTAATCACTGCACACAGAAAAATGCATACTGCACGCGAATAATAATTACTTGTTTCAAAGTTCGTATATCCACAAATCTGTCAAAGTTCATCATAAGCATTAAAATTCAAAATATATTCTGAATCTTAGTAAATTTAACAGTTTATTCAAGATTATTAATTAAGATAAGTTTGATTTGTTTAATATGTAAAATCATTTCTAGGAGATTAATTTACAATATTCTTCAAAAGAAATTAAATTCTTGTTTTGAATATATATCAATAAGTTTTTCTGAGATTTGTAATAAGTATATTTTAAGATTAATTATCAAGAAAATATTCTTTGTTAAAGATAACCGTTACTTGAAAGGAAGAAAGTAAATTGATCGATAATTACTTTTCATAGCAATAGAATGAATTTTCTGTGATGTGTGTACTCGTTAAATCTTTTCTGTGCTCCGAAAGAAACAAATATTATGAATTTCATTGTAAATCTTTGAAAAAAATATATTTTCCAATGTCATGTCATTCGCCAAAATATTTATCAATTTATAGTTTTTATTTCACGATATTTCTCAAATTTGCTGAGTAATCTAACGTTTCCTTTGCGTGACTTTAGGATACTGTAGACAGAGTGCGTCTCAGACATTTCCACTTTGTTAGAAAAGTTTATTCAGGTGCTGAATATAAAATATTTGGGATATCTTCTGTTAGTTTTTACAACTGCAACTTGACGTCGTTACCTAGAAAACATTTATCGGAGATAGACCACTCGATACACCTGACGGGAGATAATCGATCGTGGGCGACCATGTAAATATTTATCGAGTCTGAGGCTTTGTGTAAATCTCTTCAAGCTTACAGATTTCATAAAAACGATTTTAACAATTCTATCTCATCGTTTCCTCAAAGAAAACAAGTAGAATATTTGTTAGAAAATAACTACGATAAAGAACTTAACATTCTCGTTAAATAACAGTATTATTATGTAGGATGTCCCGAAATTTTTGGCCAAGCGCTCTTGTAGACAGAGTAGACTAAATTCAGTTGAAAAGTCCTCTATTATTTTGTGCAATTTCTGCAATAGTTAACAAGATATTAATTGCTAGATATAAATTACTGAATATTGGTTTTCAATAATTTTTTACTCAAATACTATCAACTTTACACAAGTAATAAAAATCGTTTATTTTCTTTTCATAGAGCTCTGAGAATTTTTTCAGAATTTTTTAATACCATTTTCTCATGTTGGTAAAAATAATTGCCAATAAGAAAATGCAGTACTAAAAAGTTGATAAAAATTTCTGAAAAAATTCTTAGAGTTTTATCAGAAGAAAATTAACAATTTTTGTCTCTTGCAGTTTTTCTGTGATAGTATTTAAGAAAAAATTATTGAAGACTATTTTTAGTAATTAATATCTTGTTAACTATTGCCAAAATTGCAAAATAGTAGAGGATTTATCGACTCACAATCAGTTTAGTCTGGTCTATCTACACAAGAGCGCTTAGCAAAAAATTTCGGGACATTCTGTGCCCTTATCTTTTAATGTGATAAACATCACATATTTATTAATGATCTGTTAGTTTAAATTTCATGTATAACTGATTTTTGTTATTTAAATTTACAATATTAATAGGCAATGCTGAATCTATAGAAATTATTGGTTAATGTATCTACATAATAAATAATTATTATGACATATATAAATTCTGAAATAAAATATTCATAAACAAATATTGACTCTAATTTAATGAATACCATTAGGATTGCGAATAAAGACATTTTTATTAGATTAGCAATGTTAGTCAATGCTTGAAAAATATTGGAATAATGATAAAAAGTGCAAGAGACGTATAATTCTATTTGTACCTACTTCTGATAATTGATGAAGATATTGCAACGTCGTAATGCATGAAGATGAAGGATTGTGATTTAATTTTTCAATTGAAGGGGCAGATATTACTCGGAATTATCGATTTAATTGAATCTCCCGATATTCATCTGAAAGTGTAGAGTTTGCGCGAGTTTTGATTTGTGTTATCTCAGATCAAATATTAGCAGGGCAGTACTATTTGCTCTGTCTCATTTGCTGTACCTTATTATCTCATTGTATCGCGATGTTGCAAGACTTACACCATCAAGTGAGGATCGTATTGTTACGATTTCGAACTGAAGGCCGGAACAATGAGTATATCCGAATAATATAAGAATATTATTATCCCAAAGATTTGGATCCGAGATACAATGTTTCATCGGAAAATGCCTACTGCGATATATTTCTGCTTCGATATATTTCTTTTAGACATAAATCTATTTAAATTTTATTTACTTATCGATATTATATAATATATTTAATTCTTATTATTTTACCGTATTATATTTTAAATCGGCTCTTTCTGAATTTATTGGTGATTTCCTATGATAAATTCTATGTCTTGTGACAATAAATTGTAGCTTGATGATTCATCATTATCTACGTGACATGTATCTTGGTATTATTTTTGATAGCTCTTTCGTTCGTTATCTTCATATATCGGTTTTTTATCTTCGGCAGGGCCGCTTCCGAATGCACCACGGAATGTGTATCTCCTGGAGAGTTAGTACATTTCCGGGTATATCTCTGAGAACAGATAACAGCCACAAAAGGAAGGCACTCTGGAATTCCGAGGTGCAGCGGCCGCGACACACGCGGTCCTTGCACTTGTCGTTGCGGCTACGTGAGGCGCATAAAACGCTGCGACTCTTCTCCCGATTTCCTTTCTAGCTGCACGTGCAAGTTGCTCTTGCGGCGTGATTTTCCGACAGAACCGCACGTTACCGCGCGTGATCGGTTTCCAGAACAACACTCTTGCCGAGAGTTCGCGGGGCACGATGCAATTACAGGTTTGCCTTCTTTCTCATGCTTTCCCGAACTTTGGATATCAGCCAGTTAACGGTAGACATCGTCCTTCGCCTCCAGCGACGTGTGTTTCTCAATCTTTTTAAATACTTGAAAAGAAGGAAGGAATATTCAATAATATTAATAATAGCAATAATTAAAGTATTGAAAATGTCATTAAGCATAATTATTATCTAAGATCGAGATAGATATTAGCAGATGTGTATTTAAAAAAAGTTGCAAGGAAAGATTGCTGCAGGAAAATAAAAGCCGTGACAATAATAAGGTGTTTTATTTTGACAGAATTTTCCTATTTAATTATTTATTTTTGTATTGCACAGTTATGATTCGACTGAACCTCTTTTATGCCATGGTTGGCACAAAATAGTTAAATATTCCCTCAAGGAAACAGGAAATCGTTAGAGTTAATTGACCGAAGATGCCGTCAGTGCAATTGACCCTAATTTGCTGCGAAACGTTAGTTGAGTATTGCTACGTAAAGGAATTATCGACTCGCCGCGAGTTGTCTCAGAAATGCCCCCCGTCTCTCACCCGCAATGCAGATTTATATGGCGAGTCCGTTGTAGCCTTTCGTCGAACATAAATGCAAGTGCATATCCACGCCTATGCGGAATCATGATTCATAGGAACGTGTTGGCATCCAGGCGTGCCCTCGGGTGCTGATAGCACTTTAAAATTTTCTCAGCGACCGCTACTTTTCATCACAAAACATCATTTCTTTCCCCGCGCTTTTAAAGCTTGTCTTTGTCCTCTTTTTTTCTTTTTTTTTTTCTACGTACTCTTCATCTCTTTTTTAAATTTTTTCTGTAATTATTCATAAAAAGCACTGAGTTTACAGTCTCGAAAAATATCGCATACGAAAATTAACGTTTTTATTGTAAATATATTGTAGAATAATAATTTTTACATTATTAAATTGCTAAAAAAATTACATTAACAGCTTCAGAAATAATATACATCATTTTTAGATAGAATCGGTCTAGGAATTTAATATATAAGCGAAAAAAAATCATTATTAAGAGTAGACGACATTCTCTACTAGTATGAGTGACAGTTTTTATATCAATATATAATATAAACGTATACAGATATAATTATGTAATAATGTGCATAATATATATAATATGTATATTGATATATTAATTACATTATATTAGTTACGTATAATAATCAGGGATAGGAATTGTTACTTTTATTGTTACTTTTTAGAATAAAGATTGAATGACAATTTTTATGATGGTAACGATAACTAATTAAAAACTAAAATTGGAAAAGTCACTTTTGAAAGTAATTTCTCACTGTTTACTTGTTACTTTTACTCGTTACAAATAATGAATTATTTTTTTTTAATAGACAACATATAATGGTGACAAGTTACTTTTTAAAAATTGTTGAAAAATAATTGTCTCTATTAGCTTTTCTTAATTTTAGTTTTTAATTAAATATCATCACCGTTATAAAAAATTGCAATGTCAGTACTTAAATCGTTATAAAAAGTAACGATAAAAATAACGACGTTATTTCGACTTCCCAACCCTGCATATAATTATATCTACATATATTTTACGTAACAATTTATTTATCGTGTTATATATAAAGAAAATAATTATTACATTAAAAAAAATCATTTAAAAATTGTTTAAAAAATGTCATTAAATCCGAAAGTAGTAATTATTTAAATTATAATTATTTTCAATGTTTGTTTTATAAATGGTTCATATTTATTCGTTCAAATTTATTTTTCTTAAAATTTTTAATATACTCAGCATTTATAAGACATTATGACTTGATATTACCGAGATACTGTGTCCGTTGATTTTTGTCGTACGTCCCAAAAAGATTCGAATACGACTGCATGCTAGGTTTAGGTATACATTTTAGGAACTGGCACGTTCGAATCTCTCTCGATTCGGACCGAGAGCGCATAGATATTAACTCAAAGATCAAAAGTGTTCGCTCGTAAAGCCCCTAAGCCTCTTCGCACTTCCGGGAGGACATAAATAAAATGCTGTTATTTTCTCCGTGAAAAAATTCGTTTTATGTCATTCGTATTTATGCTATGTTAAATGTATCGCGCGCGTGTTCGTCGGTAAGCCGAACTGAGCAGTTCTCCTGTTTTCAAAACAATATGGAGGATATTTCGTAAGAGTCTCAAATTTCAGTAGCACGTTCTTTGTGTCAATAAATTCTTCTATAAAAATTTAATTGTATACCAGACGTCCCTCTTGTGGCATCAACAATTTTTTAGTCACTAAGATAAATATAAGTAAATATAAGTAGGATTTGAATAAATATAATTAATATGAATAAATATAGTATAAAGAAATGTCTTCTTTTTATATAAAATTATTATCATTACTATCGCGTTTTAAAGCGTTTTCAATTACAGTGGGTTTGGACCGACCTTGGTTAGATTAATGATGTAACATGTAGCCTCCTATTGATGGACGTTACATACTCTATCAATAACAGAGCATACAACGTCATTAATCCAACCCAGATCGGTTCAAACTCGCTGCAGTTGAAAACGCTTTAAAACGCGATATAACCGAGTTTGACTGGTGGAGAGTGTCTAGACGAGGTGGCTGGAGATCACACGGACGAAAGTCTGCAGTGGCCTGTCCTATTATTAGAGAAGTTTCAGCCGAGTGCATCTGGGAGGCAGGTCGAGAGACAGCTATCGCAATATTATCTCGATATTATTACGACGGTAAATCCGGAGGGAAAGACATGGCAAATTAAGGGCTTAGGATTGGTCCGACTGGATGTAAAACTCGTAGTGGCGACTCACTGTGGGTGACCATAGAGAAATCTCAAGCGGCGCGGATTTGCAGCGCGCATAAATGCATGGTCACGCTCACCGGTACCAGTACTGACGTTGATTTCGCGTCTACCGCCACGGAAATTGGAAACCACCGTCCCGCTCGTTTGTTTTGCCGTGTACAATCGACGACTTCTACAAGTTGCACACGCGTGTGCACGAGAGAGTGAAATCGCGAGTTGTAACCGCGGCTGCGATAGTTGGTCAAGCGATTTGTGCATATAGTGTTTCGGATTTGTTTTTTTTTTTTCTTTTAAATACGCTAATACGATACGCGTTCGGGAAGACGCTATTAGCGCTCTTTACGCCATTCTTTCTTTTATATTTAATAAACAACGAAGGTAGAATGACGTGCGAAGTCTGGAAAGTGGCGCTAATAGCGTCTCCCCGAAGTCACTAATACTCTTTTATAGATATATTCACGATACGAAGAAGAAGGGTAGCAATCAGTTTTTAACCACTGCAGATTGAAGATTAAAGCACAGATTTAAAAACCTGCCATTTGATACTCTCGTAACACATTTTGATGGTGCCATTTTAGCTCCGTTAATCATTTCAATTTGTTTTTCTTTTTTATATTAAATATACAGTATTGAAAATATGTCAATATAAGATATATATACAATACAAATAATTCTAAAATCATACAAATAATATCAAAATAATTTTTTTTCATTAACGGAAAACAAGGATAGAAAATTACCAAATTCGCACTTAGCTTCGACACTTCTAGCAAATACTCGGTTTTAATATCAAATGATAATCCACAACTTTGGGATTTAAACAGTGATAGAAATAAGTCTCCCGCTTTCTTTCTTTCTCTTTCTTTCTTTATATTTGTCACAGAATTTGACTGTTAAAAAAATATAACTATCAGCTTGGAATATTCTGTAAATATCAATATCAGCATACGCGTGTATGTATATTTATGTAATTACGTGTTTTTCGTCTGTGTGCGTGTAATCAGTGCAAGCTGTCCGCCAATCTTTTAGCGTCGATCAACGAGTAGCGAGTTAATTGGAGGAGATCGCATTAACGATAAACACAGCCAACGGCAAGAACGATATTTCTTATCGATTTTTAATGATTTATAAAATATCGCAGATATATGTCAATAGAAGCGTAGAAGCGTCCTGTTACTTCTATATAAATTTATTGATTTGATCTACGAGTATATATGAGTACTAATTAATGTCTTACTGTTTTGTGTGCGCTTATATAAGGTGTCTTATAAGACATATATATATATATATATATATATTCTAATGCACCGTGACTTTCGATAATTTCACGACCATTTACTGTTTCGAAGAATTTTATGTTAAATAATAATTTAATATTGAAAACAGAACGTTTTTCAAAGGAAAAACAAAATATTTCTTAAATATTTGATATACATATGTGTATATATATAATTCGTTAAATAATGAGTAAGTTGGGCAATTAAGAATCGGCGCTGTAAGTGGTGCGCTTAAATGACTAAAATCGTTACAGTCTAATGATATATTTCTACAATTCAATAAACGTACGTTTCGGCTAAATTCTAGCCTTCTTCTTAACGAATATTTCAAAAATTGCGTTTCATTGACTGATGTGTACGTAGATTACGTTGACTAATCTCTCATACATTTGGCCATGGGAGATTAGTCAACGTAATCTACACACATATTAGTCTATGAAACGTAACTTTTGAAATATTCGCTAAAGAATATTAGACTGTAACGATTTTAGTCATTTAAACGCATCACTTACAGCGCCGATTCCTAATTGCTCAACTTACGCATTATTTAATTATTATTGTAAGGAATTTTACTTTTATAATTATATATAATGTTTTTCTTCCGAAGATTTAATATATAAAATCGAAAATTATTTAATATATATTTTTTTTATAAATATTTATTGATCTATAAATTTTTGTAGATTAAAAAAAAAAATAAAAAAGCAATACTATTTAAAAATAATTGCTTAAAAGTGATTTTGTGATTCTATCAAAAATTTCGCTAGGCTTCAAAAATTGCACGCATAGTCGAAAAAAAAAACAAGTAAGTATGTTTAAAGATATTCGTCATTATGTGTGCAATCAAGTGATATGTTGAGACGCATGTTGAGACGCGCAAAATAATTTCTCCGATTATGTAGCGCAGAGTGAGAAAAATTAATTTTCATTACGTTGCTATGACAATGACGATTTGTGTGAGATCATTTATTAATTATCGCATTCGGTGAATTAAGTTAAGTGCCAGGAAGACACGATAATTTCCAGGCGGCATTCTCAGAATCTCTAATATTCTCCCCTCGGGAATGACTGATCATTACAAGAAAGAAAGTGTTGACAGTTAACATTTTCATGCGAATGAAACCATTGTCTGTCTTGTGTGAATTGAAGGTTATTATTAATGTTAATAAGAATAGATTTTATCTTTGTATTTCTGCCACTGGCGTACCCTTTGTCAGAAGCATCTGTGTCGCCAATCGTTATAATATATTACTGATTTACGACGCGACGAGCTCACGAGTGAACCACGAAAAAATTCCCGACAAATCATATAATGGATTATCAGGAACCGTATCAAATTGATTCGACGAAATATTAACGAAAATTAGATTTGAAATAAATTATCGGAAAATATGCTAAATAATTAAAAAATCTGACAATATAATTATCGCCTTATCGTAGAAAAATTCATTTAAACCAGAATTATTGTTGAAACTTTAATCTTTAAATTTTATTGACATTCCACAACAACTTTGATTGACAACCTTTTAATTTTTTGTTTTTAGGCACCAGCACAGATTTGGTGCCGCAACTGCTGGGCATGTTTGACGAGCTGGCGCGTCGCAGTGATGGCTACGATGGCGATCACGTGGTCCTACCATCGTCCTGCAGTATATCCGCTGTTCTGCAAAAGCGTCTGAGCATGGTACCGGTTGCCCAACGAAGTTCCGTGTTCGGTCAGTTCTGCACAAACGGAGATTTAGCCAGGCCTGTGTATCAGGACATGCTGAAGACCAAGGAACAAGAAGGCGAGTACAACGAGGTCGTAGCGGATACCAGCAATAATACCATGTTGGAGACGATCATCCCGGTAGTAACGGTAGAGCACGAAGGGAACGGAGAAATAATTGGGGAATCCACTGGGAAGCCGATGTATGAAAGGCGGGAGACCAACGGCCTTACTACCCCGCTTAGATACAATAAACGACGCAGAAACGGTAGACCGCTCTCCGGAAGTTCGATCGCGTCCAGCACGTCTTCCAGCAGCTGTAGCAATCAAGGCAACACTTCCGCTGCCAATCCTTATTTAGCGTCCGTCGAATCTCTTGCCGATACCTGTGCCAGCTCCCAGGGTTCCGCGGACAGCGGAGTCGTGACGGTTTCGAAAGGTAGTTGTCGGATATTGAACGACGACAATGAACAAAGGAGGAACAGCGCTGAGGAGGATCCTTTATGCCATGGACCGCGCTACTGCGACCCGCATCGAAATCCCGTCGAGAGGGTGCTCCTTGAGATCGTGGACACAGAAGCGATATACGTCGAACATCTGCGTCAAGTTATTCAGGGTTATCTCATATTCTGGAGAGATAATCCGCCGTCGTTCTCACGTCGATTACGTCTCGGTGACCTGTTTAGTAATATTGAGGATATCTTCGAGTTTAATAGAGAATTTTTATGGGAGATAGAGAAATGCGGCCTAGATCCTGTTTGCGTCGCAAATACGTTTATTAAACGTAATTCGGGATTTAAAGTATATACTGAGTACTGTACGAATTATCCGAGGACAGTCTCGGTGTTGACCGATTTAATGGGTCAGGAGGAAACCGCGTCCTCCTTCCGCGAACGGCAAAAGGCTCTAAGTCACCAGCTACCGCTCGGATCCTTCCTTTTGAAGCCCGTCCAAAGGATCCTTAAGTATCATCTGCTTCTGGAGAATTTATCAAAGGAGTACGGCGCCGATTGTGATTCGAGAGAGAATGAGGCTGAAGGTAGAAGTGCCATCGAGGCTGCTCTTGCCGCAATGACTGGCATTGCAAAGCACATCAATGCTATGAAGAGGAGGCACGAGCACGCTGTACGTGTTCAAGAAATTCAGTCGCTTCTGTACGGTTGGCTGGGACCAGACCTGACTACAAGTGGCGAATTGGTTGCGGAAGGTCGATTCAGAATGCGAGGAGCCAAAGCCCCGAGGCATGCCTTCCTCTTTGACCGAATGCTTTTGCTGACGAAGAAGAAGGAAGACGGCCTTCTTGTCTACAAAGCTCATATTATGGTATGATTTTTCGTCATAATCTTTTGCTTCGTCCGTGCATTAAAAAATTTACTTTTAGTTATACATATTTATATCGTGTCTATTTTACTTTTATGGTAGATATTTGAAGGTTCTATTAAAAATATTTTAACTTCTTGAATCATTTTTTCCATTTTTTTCACATACATAATTTTCTATTGATCTTATAAAAAA
>NW_017305779.1:4568487-4588273 GCF_001594115.1 Trachymyrmex septentrionalis | reverse complement strand
TTGAATCATTTTTTCCATTTTTTTCACATACATAATTTTCTATTGATCCTATAAAAAATAAATACAACTGTAAATATGATTTTCTTTATTTGTTTCTAGTGTTCAAATTTAATGCTAATTGAAAGTATCCCAGGAGAGCCACTTAGCTTTCACGTAATACCTTTTGATAATCCTCGATTGCAGTATACATTACAAGTAAGTAAATATCATTGAGATATCTTGTTGATTGAAAAGCAGACCTTAAATGTATACGCAAGGATTGTATGTTATTCAATAATCATCCATTTGTTTTTTAGGCGCGCAATTTAGAACAAAAGAGAGAATGGACCTTACAAATAAAGAGAGTGATATTAGAAAACTATAATGCGGTTATACCGTCACATGCGAGACAATTAGTGTTACAATTAGGTCAAACGCAACAAGAAGGTACAAAATAGCGATTTAATTTTGCAATCTATTTTTAATCATCACGCGAAATCGATCAAAGAGTAAATGCACTTAACTTCAAGCAGATGACGCGTTGACGGATAAAGGATCAGCAAAGAAACACTCTGCCCCTCCGGAATATTTGGAAAAACGTAAGCAGGAAAGAGAGAGACGTAGATCCGAAACTAGTCTGAAGCAAAAGTTCATGAGAGGCGTTAGAAGATCTGATACCACAATGGAGGTAAGATCTAGTGAAACTTTTTTTACTTTTTTTACTTTACTTTTGCTTAGCTTTCTCTTGTTTATTTGTAATACGAAATTTTACAAATTTTTCTTACGTCATTAGGATTCACCTACATCGTCTTGTAAAAATGACAATGAGGATATTAATGACTCCAGGGAGCCAACTTTTAATAGGTCTTCGGATGCACGTGCTTCGAAAGTTAGGGTAATAATTAACTTCAATATTTTTTAAAATATATAATAATATAGATAAAAATAAGGAGTGCAATTTTTTAAGTTATAAAAATTATTATTTGCAGTTCATTAATCACCACAGAAATTATTGACCGTAGAAATTATTAAGTTTGTTTTGAAAAATGCTGAAAATTTTTTCTTAAAAAATATAACAATTTAGTATGCAAGAAGCAATAAAATGTATAATTTCGACAAATTTGTATTTAGGATCGATTTACCGGTTGGAGACGAAAATCCGAGCCAGGCTTCCAGTCGTATGTGTGTCTTAACCATTTGGATGAGGAGCAAAAGGAAACTACTACTAATGATGCTCAATCTACTATGGTTGAGGTTGCTGAAGAAGCAACGGAAATTTGTACTGAAGGAATTTGTAAGGAAGAGAATCAGACAACATTGAATTCTTTACCATCGGCCGAAGCCAAAGATAATAATGAACAACATGCTAAACCGGCGCAAACGGTGGAAGAGATCGTCAGTCACATTCTCATGCAGAATCAAGAGTTCCAGAAGCTGCTGGAGAAACAGCAGACCAACAGCATTATTAACGTGCGACAGCAACGCTTTAATAAGCGTATCTCAGCGGACACGTCAGATGAGAGTGATTCGGAGAACGCTAATTATGTCACCAGTTCGATCAGCCACAACAACAGCAATAATAGATTGGGACGCGCTCGAGCGTTGCATCGGGAGCGACTGATCAGGACGAACAATGCGTGGAATTTATTATCTTCGGTACCGGCGCGGGAAAATCAACAGCCACTGCAACTCCTTTATGATAACTTAAAGACTATTCAGAAGTCAACAGAAACACTCGCGCATAACGGCAAGACAAACCAATTGTACGAGAGGCAGGCGTTCAAGCGACAAAGCATCGTCACCGAGAGCAAGGTGATCAAGACAGCGCTACGTATCCGCGAGAATTCGACGTCAACGGGCAACGAAGAAACTGTCATATCCCCAGCAAAGTGCATGTTAAATCATCGAACAGTGGAACGAAAAGAGATTAATTCTGTTGTAATGACAGAACGGATCGAAAAGGATGGATCAGAACGATGTAATGACGAGAGAAGCGATGCAAATGATGCAAGAGATGCCGAGTCCAAAGGCTTTGGCAATTATGACAATCTGCAGCATGTCTGGGAAGGTCTGCAGACAGTAAAAGGCGATGCCGATGGCAATGATAGTCCAACTCAGCCAGCCGTTTGGCTCACCAAATTGTGCGAGGGTCTGCCTACCTCTCCACCTAAAAGCGGTTCGCTGCCACGTAGCTTCCAGATCAGTCCAAACTCCCAACCGACGAGCGTAACGAAGTCACGCTTCCTACAACGGGACGGTAAGCCAATGAGCGAGCGGCCGTTCACAATTGCATCCGATAAACCGGCAGAAATCAATCTAGAGGACATGGAGAGGTATGCATCTACGTGCCAACCGGAAGGTAGAATTGCCAAGTTCCCTATGCCCACCGTCTCGACAAGTTCCAGTACGTCAACTTTCTTCTGTTCACTAGAGGACACACGATTGACCGACGATACGTACTCCGATGTGCAGTCCATATCTGCCAGTGATAGTGCGAATATTCATCCCGATCACAAGATCTATCGGGCAAATGGTAATAGTAGTGGCAGTACGATTTTTCGAAGTGTCTTCAAGGCAGGCAGTCGTTTACAGGGCCGTCTGAGAAATACCATGAGCACGGAGACACTCGAATGTAATGATGAGGTTGAACGGACACGCTACTTCCGCTCGTTGAGTTCCGGAGGCAAGTACCCGAAAAAGCGAACTAAGCAGACGAAGCAGCACGCAAGAGAACCATCCTCGGATGTGGAAGAACTGATGGGTTGCTCAAATGATCAACGAATCCCTCAACTTTACTACAAGCAAGGCAGTTCCAGTTTGGGTGCTAGAATTGCTCAATCGGATTATGCTGATCCAACAATTCTCTTCGCCGAGAGCAAACGTGCGCAGTCATCTTCCATTGACATTAATCAGTATAAGAATACCGCTGAGTCTGAGAGGAGAGATTGCGAAGAGGAGACAGGTAGTAATAAGGACACAGAGCATCATGAAAGCGAGACAGATAGCTTTTACGAGAAGAGCTTCGAGACCATCGAGAATTACGCTGATGTAGACGAGGCGTTCCGGGATAGTGCAATATTCAGCGATGTCGACGAGACATTCGTGATGCGGCAGTCGACACCGGCGACGACGACCAAAATGACAACGATGGAAACAGCAGCGGCGATTGCAAAGGCCAAGATTGCACCGCCAGTACCTGCCAAAAAGAAGCAAGAGATGTCATCAATAAAGCCAAACGTTGCGCAGAAGCCGGATTACTTGAAAATAAAGTCATTATTGGCAAGGGGACATCCTGCTGGTAATTCGGAGACCAGAGTTACCACGAGATTAGTAAATGTGACACATCAACCTCTCGATAGTTCATCGAATAATTATAAAAGGAATATCGAGATGGATAGAGATGACGTTTCCGCAGGACAGAGTCAGGCTGGTTGGGTACGGAAGATAGTAGGTCAATTGCAAGGTCATGTCGAAACGTGATCTATACTTGTAGATGACCTACGGGATTAAGATTACGTGTCAAAAAGTCAATAAAAATCTCAAGTCATAATTGGCGTAAGTCGTATGGATAAAAGTGAAGCAAATATTGTTGTCTAAAGTAGAGAAGTATATGTGTTTTAAATAAATTGTTTTATCATCAACGTTATACGAAATTATGCAAGTAATGATCCTGGTTTACTTGAGTCATTTTGTAATAATGTTAGTAAACAGATTTCTATGTTTGTATATATCGCAAAGAAACTATGTAGCGATTGGAAAATAAAAATAGAAATAGTTTGATAAAAAATACATATGCATGCAATTAAAGAAAAAAAAAAAAATTATTTTGGCTAAAACATTAAAACTAAGGGAGAATAATTTATTTGATATATGTTTTTATATATGTATGTAATCGAGAATGATTATTTTTTTATGAAATATAAATAAAAATAGTATTCTTTAATATCTCTACTTTGATATTTTGACATTTTTTGCAATGATAAATGAAAGTAAAATGTTTGCTTTGCTTTATTCATGTAATCATTATGCCATGATGTTAAAGAGCTAATTGGAGTCCTATTTAATTAATGTTTTTCACATGTGCCTGAAGAATAACATTGACATAACGTGATACCATTATTTCATAACAAATTCATATTTTAATATGTAGTAGATGCGCGCGTAAATAAGAAAGGCGCATTTACGTTCACGTTCATGTTATCGTCATAGAAACGTAAAAAATTAATATTCATTTATAGACTGTTGTATGTTAAGTATTGTTTGATATTACTTATGTTATCTAGAATAAAAGAGGAACAGTTTTTAATTAAATGAAGCATTTATAAAGCCATTTAACGTTGTTTGATTGAAAAAATTATTAGTTAACAGTAGTTTGAAAGAATTTGAAAATGCAAGTTTTTGTATCATCTAAACGATTTATGACTTTAAACTTTTATTCTCAACTATTTTTTTGCTATTATTTTCAGATGTAATTGTGACTTTCATTGTGAATGATAATTAAATCATTGGCAAGAGAACGTATTTGTTACTGTGTTATCAGTAATATATGTTATTGATTTGTGTAATAGTGTAAATGTAAGGTTTATACACCTTAAATATATATGATACCTAATTACCTTACCTTATTATAATAATGTTAAGGTTACGTATACATAATCCTCTTCTGAATTCTTCATTTGAGCAAAGTCAGTGTGCTCAGGATATAATAATTTTTAGGTAAGTATATCTATTTTTATATTTTTCCTTGGATAGATTTTATTATGAGATGGTCTATGTACAGAAGTTTGGCTAGTTGCTTTTAGATACAAAGAAAAAAGTAAATCAAATATTTATAATTATATAAATTATTCTCACAATGCATTTATATAAAAAATGACTAAAACGAAGGTTCGACGAACGCAAGAGTAACATATATAATACGTTATACACATTATATACACAGCTTTCATAATTACAAGACTTAGTCGCTAGTACAGTTCCAATTAATATTTATAAGAAATTCCTATGCTCCTATGCTCTTCTGCTGCTAATACTTCTCATTAATCGCATATTTTAATTATAAAGAATAAATTAATTTCCATTTCTTTCACAACGAGTCTTTGATAATGTAACAAGAATCATCTTCCATCATTCAGCTTCTGCTATCTGTACTTTGATAAATTTTTGAGGTAAAGCATTATACTAGAGCAATACTCTTTAAATAAACAATTGAGCGATAAATATCGTAACGAAGTAATGTTTAGTGAAAATTTTATACAGCAGAAGCTTCCTTATTCCTAAAATCTCTGTACGTTGTAACACGTTATATCTCTTTTTGGATCGCTCTCCTAATTTCCAGTTGTAAGAATAATTTTATTCATTCATTGCATTAAATCTATTTGTCGCTATGGTTTTGGTTACTAATTTCTGATATCGGCAATTCGCGCGCGCGCGTATCTTCAATACCATCAGCTAATTAATAAAATTGTCGGAATCCATCCTATTATAGATTAATGAATATCTCTTCGAATTTACAATATATGTGAAGAAATTTTATTAAATATATTCGTTTATGTATATATATATATATATATTTCTCTTTTTATCCATTTTATGTAATTCACGAATTTGCCTCTCAAAATATTTTGTATATCTCTATTGTATGCGAAATATAACGTACGTGTTATTTAATCGTCATCTTCTTGATCGAAAATAATGGTAAGACGTATATAAGTTCGATTTTCCATCCCTTGGATCCTCATCCTTACTAAAATATGAACGGCTTTTTTCTTTAAATCAACGCAACGTGATATTGGAAGTACCAGAAATATTCATTTTATTACTAAGATTCTTGTATCCTAAAATAAATATTAACCTTTTAAAGAAAAGCTTTTTTCGATATTTTTTTAACACAATTAAGTATAAAACGCGCATATAATAATTATAAAATGAAGGCTTCGTAATTTAAAAATCTTAACGTATTTCAGAAAATTCAGAGAAAATAGAGGAATTTTAGAAATCTTATCGAACAGATGCTTTTATTTATAAGTAATTGTTTTTTTAATTTTCTAAATCTTATTTGCATTTAATAACCGGAGAACGCCAAAGATAATATGAATATATTGGAATGATGTCTTTAAGAGCAATTAATTCAGTCTGAATAGATCCGAGGGACAGCTGAAAGGAATAAACAGTTGTCTCACTGCCTCACTACACATTTGCTATGTTAATTTGGAAGTTTCAGATATGCAAGAATCGAGAATTCAAAACCTAAACATCCATATATAGAGGCAAACTATTAATATGGTCGGTGTACAGGTACATTTTATCGCTGTATTAATTGTCCTAGCACTTATATGTGTACATGTTTGCACAGAAAAAAATGTTTCGGAGATCGCTAGAAAGAGCACGGGTATACGACACTGCAGATAAGATGCAACAGCTATAGCAGAATATTAATCACATGTTCATATTTTGTTCTTTTTGAATATTTTTTAAAAATGACATTTTAAATTTTATTCTCTATTTAGATAGTAAATAAATTAATATACTGCACACACACGTATGTTCGAAATAACTGATTCAAATCTAGGTAATTACAAAAATATGAATATTTATGTACTGATTGCATGAATATATATAATCAAAGAAGCAAGCATCGATGTGTATGTGTGTGTCTTACACTCGTATCTCCTAAGTTCTTTATTCTCTTGTGAAAATAAAATTTTCATTTATGTGTATGATCGCTAGCAAGATACCGATATGTGAAATCTACACAAACTGTGTGCATGTGTGTGTGTGTGTGTGTGTGTGTGTGTGTGTGTGTGCGCGTGCGCGCGCGCGCGTCTCTCTCTAATTTTCACGGTTCTAATACTTGGTCTGTGACACGAGATTAAAACTTTCTAATTTTTTACTTTTATCTTTTTTCTTGTTTTCGCTAATTTATATTCACTCTATAAATTCAAAAATTTAATACCAAAATCTTTTTATGCCGATGTGTCTATCTTTTTTATCTCGTGATTTGTGTACGACGCTCCGAATAAAATTATTGTCTTTACAATAATACAAAAAGTCATATCAGGTAACATTTCAGTTACTATTTATCATCATTATCAAAATATTTCGCAAATATATGTATTTTCGGAGAGAAGTATAGATCACGCGAAATAATCATTCATACGAGAAAAAAATTCTATCCTGCCATTTGACAGTCTCAAATTTTCTAGTAGCACTTAGACTGCTTTCAGAATATTTTTTTTATTTGAATTATATATTGCGTAAAATGATAACTCTCGTCTCTTTATCGACATATCAATCTTCCTCTTCCTTTTAGACAATCGTGAGACGTCGTAGAAAATGAGGGATTGTTGCAAAAAGAAGATTCATACTTTGTACAACAATTCGTTCGAATAATTTTCTTAGTATTAACAAAGCTGAATTGTTGTTAGATAAATCGACGGACACTATCAAATACGTTGCTAATATTGCGAATACATTTAACACGTCTAGCATACGGTGTGTTATTTGCAAATACGTACGGGAAGACACATTGCACGTTCTATTATATCTATAATATATGTGAATAATGTGTAGTCAGCATAAAATTTGATTAAACGGTTGACTTGGTGTTTGATTGCATAAGAGCAACGTTTATAATTACGTATTACGAATATATTTCTGTCTTCGCATCTGCATTGTATTCACGTAATTTTTACTTCATCGAATGGATAAATCACCGTTCAAGCGCTAATAAACTGCCAACAAAATGAACTTTTTCATTCGCCAAGCATGACTGAGAAAATATCTTCAAATTTAAAAAAAAAAAGCTATGCGCTTCGAATTTACGAACATTCAAATCTGCCGTAAATACAAAGTAATATTATCAGGATAAACTATACTGCTTTCGATACAAGTCTAAACATATAATTTCTGCCATAAAGAGATTTAGCAGAAACAAATCGATTCTCGCACAACTTCGCTAATATATTGAATTTATTTTTTCGATATTGTAATACTTTCTTTATCTAGTAATCTACTCTCTCTATTTTTTATAGAGCAAATATTCATATAAAATATCAAAATAGTTTAACATTTCACGGATAATTATACATTTTACTCTGATAATTCTTTACAGTTCAATTTACATCTTGCTTAAAGGGTGCAAATTAAGAACATCAATTTGCAAAATCTTGACGACAGAAATTCGTGGAAAAAGCCAAATATTATATTTTTACAATAAATATGTCTCACATATCAAAAAGCAAATAAAATATTTTTGTCACTTTTATGTACTTCACAAGACTTTTGAAAACTTCTAATCTTCTTACAACCGGATATAAATGAATCATTTCATTCTAATATACTACTGTACGCTCAGTTTTGTCGAAACACTTGTACATTAATTATTTTATAAATTAAACGCATTATTTTCTTGCGTTATCGAGATATAATTGAATGCACAGTAAATACGGCAAAATAATAACCTTCACTAATAATTAGTTGTACGATTAGTGAATATAACTCATTATAGTATTGGTTAAATATTCCAAATAAAAAAGAATATTTTCAATGCTATCAATCAATGTAAATAAATCGACTTCAGTAACAAATATTCAAAAATATTCGAATATTATATTCGAATTTACATAAGCAAATAAAATTCCGTTAAATTAAATCGAACGACGTTGAAAATCAGTCGAGTCAAGTTTTATAAAATGTAAAACAGACGACTATCTCCCTCCATGCCTAAACATTTTGTCTTCCTATGTATTTTGTTGTCTTCGGAATATAATAAAGAAATTTTATAAAACAAAGAAAAATGCATTTCTCCTAGTCTCGAGACTAATCACATGGAAATTATTTTGCTCTTTGTTTCACAGGTATATACGATTCGTATCGTCATCACCAATGTAAAAAAATTACTAAATATAAAGAAAGAGTGACTACAAACAGATTTGCATATTCCATATTGTGTTCTTTGATGTATAGTTATATGTGACTGATTTATGAAATATGTTACTCGAACGATGAAAATTGCAATTTGGATTCTTTGATACCAAATCACAGATGAAAGAAACTTGACGATATTGCTGTTTTGTATATTTTGAGTGCCCCCTTCTTGTCGCATATATCACAATGATGCTTCATCAGAGCATTAACTGAATGATAAATTCGCGTTATGCGAAGAAAATTATGCAATTGTGTTATTTTATTTTATAAAATAACGTAAGTCAATTATAAATCGTGAATCAAGCTGTTAACAATCATGAATACGTTGTTGCCGTCACATTAACGTCGCGCAGCAAGCAAAACGATTCAGATATCTGATATAACAACGTGCAGACGAATATTTTCAAGATAATCGTATAATCGACGTTGTCGTTACGCAAAAATTGGCCGTATTTCATATTTACAATCGCTCGAAATTAGAGACACTGATGAACACAATGTCTTAATAAAAATAACACATTCGATGTAATCCCATGCCCAATAAAATGAAGCTCGTAATATAAATTTGATATACACGTTCTCGAGGATGCGACAATATGAGAGAATTTTGTACTGCGTACATATTAATACACGATATTATATAATTTCTATAAGAAATCCGTTTCTGAAGAATTTTTTTTTAAGTGTTTTTATGCCGCTATACATTAATTATTTACTTTCCTTCTATATCGTTGTTATTTTCTTTATGATCTATTTCTGGATAAATAACGACACGCTTTTAACAGATTGAATTGATTTTTTTCTCAGCAAGTCTTTTTTTATCGGAAACTTGCTTCTATTAGAAACCCTTCTTCAACTAGAAAAGCGAACGTCTTTTTGTAGAATTTTTTAATATAGTTGAATAAAATTATTGTATTTCTTATCAAATCTCCAATTTTATATTTTCTATATACAAAATTAGAGGATAGTTTATATCGAGGGAGTGAAGAAATCGTAAAAAATAACATTACCACGAGATTTTTACCGAAAAAGTACTTTTGTTAAGAAATCGATAGAAATTTGATTTGGTAAAAGTGGAACAAAACATACTAAATTATATACATAACTAGGGATGCACCGATATTCGGGAAGTATTCGATATCAGACATATTTTTACTATCTGATCGGATAGTCGGATATCATTAGTATTCGAGAATACATCCGATTGAAATTTGGTATCATTAAATTGTTGAATTTTTTTCTTATACAAATGTTCTAGAAATAAGTACGCATATTCATGATGCTATATTCTATAATATCTCATACATTGTTGCAAAATTACTATCTTTTTTCCTATAGGTTTTTTTTTAGAAGACACTTTCTCGGAATTCGGAATATCCGGAAAATGTCGGATATCCGACTCGAAGAAATTGCCTTCTCGAATATTCGATGTTGCATTCTGTCCGGATATCCGATATTCGATAATTTTATGATCCGGTGCATTCCTATATATAACCTTGATTAACGTTACACAGATTACGTGAAAATTCAATTATATGAAAATTCCATTATACAACAAAGACGTATTTAGCTCGTTGAAATGTATGTATTTAAATGTCTTATCTGGATACAGCGATAACCGTTTAACCTTCGAAAACTACGCGCGATCTCTTGTGTAAGAATATAAATATCGTCTCATCTAGTAATCCTGTAATCGTCAAATATACACACAAACAGGTTTTAAACTATTCTATTATATGCTACTATGATTAAACGGTTCTCGAAGGCTAAAAGCTATTAAACAAGATGTAGTCCTAAAAAGATAAAACTGGAAATGTGTAATCTGTACTGTAAGAAATTCGTTACTTTCGCGCGTTTAAAGCGATGTAATGCAACAATTCTCTTGCAGTAAGACGGTATGCTAGTTAATTTTACTATATATTAAAATGGCAGAAAAATATGGAGAACATTTTCGTTAAATACGCGCTCCTATAAATCATGTATCTACTATTAAAACATATTTAAAGTAAAATCAAAATCTCGGGAATAGATTGTTCTGCTTATTTTTATTTATTATGCATCATTGTAGAGATTATGGAAAGATGTGTGTGTGTGTGTGTGTGTGTGTGTGTGTGTGTGTGAATTTGAAGAAAAATATCACATTGTTATTATCAACTTTAATACATCGATACGACTGGTTATTTTGTACTACTTAATACGACTTTTATTTACGATTTTCACTTTTTTTTCAGACAAGGCTATTCCTGAGATTATTTTACATCTCTCTTCATAATCCTAAACAATTTATAAGAGCGCAATTTATGCGTATATAGCTGATGAAATTAGTAAATTGCCTTTATCCGACATCTCTCGAAGCGATATAATTATTATTAGCTTCATTTGATTAGGCATAAGGATAATTTCGCGTGCATATTCTCTCTTAACTGTCCTCTTGTTAAATTCACTATTCCTCCCCATCATACCTTTACTCGTATTTACCGAAAGTGCTTGCCTAGCTCTTTCATTAAAAAAAAAAAAAGTTACCAGTCTGTACGATATATCGACTATACGGAAAGACAGCGACTATTGCAGCGTTTAAATTGCACGCTGGTTGTGCCGGTTATGCACATACATTCGCGTAGGATAATTAATTGTAAAGTTTTCACCTCCGCATACTTTAATCTCACCATTCTCGTAGTCATTTCACATTACATGTAGTTCAATCACATATCATGCGAAACCATGCAGCGGGTAGACGCTATTTAGGATCAACGCTCAATAGCTAGCTTCATGTCCAGCGAGAATGTACAAGTCTGCTCCTTCCGATTCAGTCAATGTGCCACTATGAACTAAGTGACTCTCCAACATCACAACCCTGTGCAAGATGTAAGATTAATTGTTTTCTCTTCATATATTTAACTCTATGAATATATATATCAATATAATATTAAACATAAAACCTAATATACGATACATTTCTTTCAGATATTTAAAAAAAATAGCAAACTTTATTATTAATTCTCTTCAATTATTCTTTAAAATTTCTATTAGATTAACATGTAATCGCCGCTTTTATTTAATTAGATACATACTTATCTGAGCCAAGTAGCCTGTAAGTTCTACTCGGATCACTAATTTCTTGTGTAACTTCGCCATTCTTGAAACTTCTACCTTGCATACCATGTTTGTGAAATGCCAATACACTATCGGGTAGACAAACTGAAAATATAAATCATACGATTTAATTTGATTTTATGAAGACTACAAAGTAGATTACAAATGAACGAAATATATTGTACTTACTGATAGATTCGATTTGAAAATTAAACTGCAACTCTGATAACTGCTTCTTGCTAATACGGGGTTTTCCTTGTAAAGTTACCATCTTTACTACATCTATAAATACAAAAATGTTAGATTTAATAATGTACCACTATACAAGGTAAAATACCTTTAATATTCGTTAATAGTACTCACTATCGTAACAAACAAGTATTGCATCTTTTTCGAATTGCGTAACGTTAATAACATTCAAATTCTCTCGTCTTGGTATCACAGTTGCTAAAATAATATTTTTATTAGAGATGACACATTTTCTGAATTATAGAGATCAAATTTTCAGATATTTTAAAGATAATGATAAAGATTGTAAACAAGTGAACTGTTATTGTCGGATATATATAACATAAGCACCTGAGCCGTCCATATCTTCCAATTCGTCACTATGAAACCAACTCGCTCCCGAATTCATATTAATTAAGTCCAACTTTAATTTATTTTGCTGATATGGCTGTTTAACCGATACACATACCATCGGGTATTCCATTTCAGGCGTGATAACCATTTTAAAGACATTTAGAGGCGACGGTAGAGCGCAATCAAAATGTTTTAAAAGCATAAACTTATTTAATGGATCGTACCATTGCATTAAGAATATACCTGCCGGCATCGCACCGCACAGATACTTGTACCTGTTAGAAAATATATCATTGTCAAATTTTGTTAATAAACAAGCTAAACTTAATAAACAAGAAATAGGATAAATATTCAATATTAGATATCAAATTTTTTATGCAAAAAATCAATAATACACATGTACTTCTTTACAATTTTCTCTCATTGATGAATAATATTTGTATATTTTTCAAAAAAAATATACAAATGTTGCTTTCACTCACCCGTTATATGGGTTTCTTCCAACGCAACATTTGGTGCATCCCTTGGTGTCCGGTACTTTCGTAGTTAAAGCGAATTTTCTAGGGACTAATCTCTCTGGTATTTTATTCATATGCAACGAAAATCTATGAGTCTGTTTACTTAACATCGCTAACAAGTCATGCCTATATAACTGAGGTGTTTTTCCTATAATACGCATTGTTCATAATATTTAAAATATATAAATCAGTCTCTATCATGCAACAGTATCAATACAGTCAAAATCTACTTACCGGAAAGAGACATAAGAACATCTTTGATAACATACATCCAAATAGTACGTCTAGGATACAGCTGGTCTATCGCAGTTTCATGAAGTTCATTCAAGTTCAAATTATAAATTCCTTCTTCCGCTGCGATAAGTAGATGCTGATCCCTTGTATCTGGATGAATCCAACTTGCGGTACAATGTATTCTCAGTGGACAGCCATTGAATACCTATTAATGTTTGTAATAAAAATAACAAATATCTTATTAACAGCTGTCGAAGAACAATGTAATAAAAATATTTTCATAATGTGTAATATTTTCTGAAAAAATAATTAAAGTACATAACAAATAACATATAATCAAACAATAATTTATAATACAATATTTTTGCGAGAAGATATAATATAAAATCTTCACTTTGTGTAAACTGACCTTTGAAAAACATGCTCCCATGTGCACTTTCGGCGTAGGAGGCAGTCCATTACTTATCGGTCTTGGTGGCGTATGTCTCTTCCGATCTCTTCTTCTTGGAGGAACAGGTGGAGTGTCTGATAGTAAATCGGGACTCATACTTTCCCTGTCTCGATCAGCCGATATCTCATTGTCACCTGAAAAAGATAATGCATAAGATATTAGAGTAAATAACGATTGTGTATGTGTGTGAATGAAGAAAGATATTAATAATCTCTTAAAATAATTTTTTTTAATAAGAAGCTATCTAGGCAATATTGTCGTGTGAATATTTACATCATTTAAGTGCTAAGCTCATGATGTATACCGTTTGACTGTGCGGGTTCGTCCCTAGGGCCGCTGTCCGATAATGATCGTTGACGTTGTCCATTCACAGCTGTTAAAGACTGAGAAGTATTGACGAGACCATACAATTCATCCACGGAGCTGTGACGTCTGGGACTCGCTTGAGACCCTATATATAAATCTACTTTTTATTTGCATACATGTAGATATACAGAAGGGGACTATTTATAGACTATACAAATATAACGACATCCTTTTCATCAATTCACAATACATACGTACCAGATACATTGTAATATGGACAATGAACTTCGCAATCGTTCGAAGATTCCCCCAATGGAAGAGTAGCTCTAAAAATGAAAATATTTAAATAAATGTTAATATACGTTTTCTTTAAATGATTACGAAAGAAGAAACGTAAATGTTGTTAATAAAGAATGAATAATATATAGAAAATAAACAAGATATAAATGTTAATATATTATATGCATATATTATAAATCATAAATAAACATTTAGACTGTATATTCTTTCTGGGATATATAACATAATTTTGAATGAAGCATGAACAAGGAATCGAATAAGATGTGATGGAAAAGTACGAGATGTAAAGCTGCATGTTTCTAGCTAATACACAAGGCACAATCGCGTTATTAAGGTGTTAATAAAATTGGACTTACATATAAGGCTTATTTTGGTGTTTTGGAATAAATTAACATATACTAGTTAAACAAATCATACGCAGAAACAGATACGTCAGCCATTAATATTCCCCGCATAATAGAATCAAACATCTCTATTTTCGTACTTGTACAGGATGATCAATGATATTGTGTTAAAAGTAAATCGTTATTTTTTCTCCTCTGTTTCAATGATTGTTTTTTTTCCATTAAAGTTGAGTATTTGGAGACTAGTCAATTTCATTTGAACTGTTGTGTGTACAAACTAATTTATAAGTCAACATAAAATTAACGAGTTTCGAATCAAAAACGATCGTCGAAACGGAAGAGTAAATATAACGATTTACTTTCAATACAATCCCAATGATCATCCTGTATCATTTAGTAAAGGATAAAGGATATTTAAATATTTTAAATAAAACATATTAATGAAATAATAATTACTTGCATAGTACAATATGATCTTGTACATGTTTCTAAACTTTATATGTTTTCAATCAGTCATCCATATAAAATAAATCATATTTTCATAATATTTCAAACAAAAAATCGGAAATAAAATTGTTTACTGTAATTCATTATTTACTTACTGCAGGGAATATAGCTGGTCGCAATGCCCACCAACCATCGACATTGCATTCCCCCTGCACACATGTGAAACTGTGGTCATATACTATAAAATTGTAAACTAATTTTGTGTGTAGTACTACTTAATATATGATTATGTTTTGGAACTTTATAAACAATGTATTTAATATACTGTCATAAATAAATAAAATACATTAAAAAATAAAATACTTGCTAAAATGATTAGTACTGTTTCTGCTTTTTAAATGTATTACACTTTTACACAAGGATTTATTATGAGATTGAATGGATGTCGACACATACACACATGTTTCTATATAAAATATAATCTTAATATTTTATCCACAATATATTAAGAAAATCTATAATAATCATAATTGCAATCAATTTTCGCAGATTGCATTTTAAATTTCCAGTGTGATAATTATAAATACATTAACATTATAATTGTATTAATTAAAGAATATAGAATTGAAAGAGACTTCTCCTCTATAACAGAATATATAGGCAATTCTATATAATAGAAAATTTAATTAATAAACATCTTGTTATATATAAGATTATACGTATATACATATATATAAACTTCCTTCACCAGTTTGGTTGATATACTGTAAAAATAGTTTGTGTCCAGAATGTTGAAAAAACTAACATGCAACAAATAACATCAAATACGTAACAAGAAAGAAACATACTTCATTCTACGTCTATCTAAAAATTGTGCATATTAATGTTTTTTTGTAGATCACACTGTGAATGTTGACTAAATTGTGATATTTAGTTGTGTTTCCTTCTTATTATATAATTTTAATTTTATTGTATATTATTTATATCATTTAATCAATTATTATGTATAGCTTTATTGTCGTTCAGTTATATATTAAAATATTATATATAAACATATGTTCCTGGTTTGGTTGCGTTTTTAAAACGCAATTAATTTTCTCAAATATATCTCTTAGAAATTATACACTTTCCTATTCAACTTAAATGCGACTTAAGGAATAATTTGAAAATATATGTATATTTCAAAGAATCAAATAAAAATTAACAAAATTAAAGAAAAGTATCTGTTAATTTAAAACATGCATTTAAATATTTGCAATAAGAGAAAAAAGATATCAAAGAAATGTGAGCGAGTAAATAACAAATTAATTGTATAAATAATGCAATTTACAAGAATTATCCACAGAATTAGGAAATATAAGTGCAAGGTGCAAGGTGCAAGGGAAAAGGGTTACCTGCCAATACCTTAGCAACAACTCCTCATCAATGTACTGCAATAGACTCCTGTTGGGAGAAATTATTAGAATTATAAACTGATTAGAAAAATTAAAAATATACAAAGAATAATAGGAATGGATTATAAACAAAACATAGGGTATAGAGCAGGTGTGCTACGGGAGTAAGGATTGACAGAGGCAGGATATAAATATTATTTAATAATCGAATACTACAAGTTATTAAAAAATATAAGAATGTAATAGTAATCTCAATTTCTGTACAAAACTAAACGATGTTTAAAGAAGTCTCATTAAAACTTTTTTAATATTTATGAAAAGGATATAAAATAATGCATATAATTAATAATTGTTTTTTAATGCAATAATTTAATTTTTTTTTATTTTACTCGAAAATAAGTAATTCTACTAGATGAAAGATGTTGATGTATATATATTTCGAAGTGATCATTCTTATTTTAATAAAATGCATAACAACTCTGCTATCAATCATGCACAATACAAGCAATCACATTTATTGCCTAACATGCAAAAAGTAGGGAATTATAATTTTGTATAATATATTATTAGATCTGTTTCGTAAATTATCTGTACAGTACATATAAAATTATTTTTTTCATATATATATATAATTATTCACACTATTTAATTATTTTATTGATTAAATATAAATATTTAATTATTTTTATTTGGCTGAAAGAGCTTGAGTAAATATCTAGTATGTTAACTCTATTCAAATATAATGTGTATGTTTGACTTTCATACTTTCTAAAATCGCTTTGATTAAATTTTTATATTATATTAGAGAGAATAATAATTTAGTTTGTTTAATAGTTAAAAATTTTCCATAATTTTTTTTCACAGGGCCGATCAGATTTCCAAGCATTTTATAGAAGTGAGTGTAAATGGCGTAATTTGTTTTGATATTATATATAAAAACATATTTTTGTTATATTAAAAGTAAAAAGAAACTTTTCACTTCAAACCAATGTTGTATTACCTTAAGGACATACGAAATATCTCTGTGCCAGTTTTGCTACGACGTTTCGATATTTTACTTGTCTTAAGGTTCGCACCAAGTGTACTGATACAAAAATAAGTATATTTTTGAAAAATATACTATCACAATTTTTCGAATAAAATAGTTTTAATTCGCGATAAAAACAAAGAAAAATAAGTTAATAATAACAATACAGGGAACGATTGTAAAGAATAAATCTATTTATATTCAAAAATTAAATATCTTCTCAATTTCTGCTTTACTTTATTAAAAAATTTCCTTACTTATTAAAATACTTCAGAATATGATGTGCTGCTGTTTCAAATGTAAAGGTGATGAATGTATGTACATATTTCTCTTTGATAACTGTATGACATGATACAAGCATAAGCACATGCCATATGCAATGTATTTATTAGTTATTATCAGCCAAGAGAGTAAGATGTTTGTGATTTTTATACAATACAATGTATATTATATTGCTGTCTTGTTTAGCAATGTATATGATGTTGTGTTAAATTTGTAATTGAATTTATTATTATAACTTATCTACTTCTCTTTAATCAATATGTACACATATAGAAGATAATATATATTGCATAAATATGTACATTATGCAAGTCTGTGTCTAAAATCTTTTTATATAATAATTTTTGGGATCTTGCATATTCATAAGGCGGATATATGTACAATTTCGAACAAAACAGCAACTACCATATTAGTGAAAGAGAAGCTTCGATATCTTTGGTGTTTGCCGCACACCGTGTGATAAAAATCGATGGAATAAAGTATAAAACAACTTACTTTTCCTGGACATCTTCAAACGCAGATCCAATCCCACAATCTGGATGCACATCACAATTATGCACGGCCTATATGTACATATAAGCAAATCATATTTGTAATATTAGTGACGTAAATCGCACTTAAGAAATATATTTAATAATTAGCACATAAATGGAATAAATATTTATAATAAACTTACTTTAACGTTATTCATGATATCCATAATATCCCACGCTGGATTACTGTCTACAGATGGTGATATAGCATCTCTTTGTAATGTCCCTCCATCAATGTTGATTTGATCTGCAGGACAAATTATAATCACCATTATATAATCACCATATCATAGTATAAAATATTATTCGTCATTTATTATTTAATTATTATTAATCTTACCATCACTATCCAGTTGCGATATAGGACTTTTTGGCCTAGGCCTTGCAGTTAGACGCGAGGCTATTCTTTGTGGAACATTGGGTACCGCCCCATCTTCATCGGCCTCCAGATCCGTGAACATATGGCTGGGATTCGACACTTTTTGCAATAATTCTAAAGCCAGTCTCTTACTCATCTCTCCTTGGAAAAACGCATGCTACAATTCGAAATACCTCCTATAGACTATATATATATTGATAATTATTTCATAAAGATATTATATTTTCTTTGGCTACATTCCAAAATGTTCTCTCCAAGGAAAATTTTACTCGATATATAGTATATCTAGTATAATATTGTGTACTATATATTTCGAATAAAATTTTCTTCGAAGAATATTTTGGAAAATATAAATTTTATAAGTAAATCTACTAATAATAAAATAACAAAATACCTGAAGCAACTTCTCTGCTGTCGGCCTTTTTTTCGGATTTTTTGTGAGGGCAACTTTGACGAAATTATGGAACGTTGGACTCCATTTATCGCGATCCTTCAATGTCGGTGGCTTGAAGCCAGATTTGGACATGAGAAATAAGGCGCGCATCGGATGTAGGTCGAACATTGGTGGCTGTAATTCCGCTAATTCAATCGCAGTTATTCCACATGCCCAAATATCACATAATTGATTATAACCACCTTTTCTTTCCACGGCTGCCACCTGCATTATAAAAATATCAATCATTGATCCTCTTGTAAATTATAAAATGTATTAAATACCTATTGATAAGCATACCTCAGGAGCCATCCAATAAGGTGTACCGATAAAACTCTTTCTCTTGTTAATTGTCGCGGTGATCTGCGCTGACACACCAAAATCTGCCAATTTTACATCACCGGTTTCGGTCAATAATATATTGGCACCCTTAATATCACGATGCATTTTGCCCATGCTATGTAAATAAGCTAAACCAGTGAGGGTCTCCCGACACATATATACTATTTGTATTTCTGTTAATGGTCCAGTTACTAGAAATATATTAAAACTCAAT
>NW_017305779.1:4567916-4568387 GCF_001594115.1 Trachymyrmex septentrionalis | reverse complement strand
ATTGTATTATGTAATTTTATATATAATTAATTTATAACATTTATAAATTATATAATAAACCTATTCTTTTTAAATACTGTTTTAATATTTTAATAATTAAAACCGATTGATGTATTTTTGTCTTTTCTAATATATTCCATAAATATTAAGTAATAAATATTTTACATACTATGATATATATCTTGTAATGATCCACCTCCACAATACTCCATACATATCCATAATTTGTCTCTTCTTAAATAACTTCCATAATAAGCAATAATATTTGGATGCCTGCAGTCCTTCATCATTAAGATCTCCTGTTGAATGATTGCAAAGTCATCACCTAAAAGACATACAGATGTTGCAAACTATCCTACTTTGTAACACTAAAATTTATAACACCTCAGCATTTTTATTAAGAGGGACCAAAGTATATACAAACAGATAATCTAAACATCAGAATATATACAAATGTTTCATATCATTTAC
>NW_017305779.1:4549603-4567816 GCF_001594115.1 Trachymyrmex septentrionalis | reverse complement strand
AGTATATACAAACAGATAATCTAAACATCAGAATATATACAAATGTTTTATATCATTTACACTTTCATATTATCTCACATGACTTGCATGAAAAATTGCAGACATTTTACAAAAAGAATATTTTGTACAAAGCAAAAAATTGACAAATAGTTGAATAGAGCAGTCGATTATGATGACCATATGATATTGGACATTCTGTGAACATTCACTCACCTGGCTCCAGTTTGATAACCTTAATCGCCGCGAGATCATTCATAGAGAGACGTTTAGCCTGTAGAGAAGAAATACGATAATTGGCGCCTTGGCATGGACATTGACGGGAAGGTCAAGCCTAAGAAAATACCGACCTTATAGACATCGCCGTAGGTCCCACTGCCTATCCTCTGTATAAGTTCATACTCGTCCTGGGGATTCCTACGGCTTATGTCACTGGACAGCGCATTTGCATTTACCGCAGCCATCGCAAGCGACGAGGACCTACCGAAAGATAGAAAAAAGGAGAGAACGAGATAACCAGGGCCACGTATCGTGGACCTGGTCTCAGCGTCCGCGAACTGATACGCGTTTATGTGCAACCACGTCTAGGCAGCGTAGCGGGAACATTTAGCCTGTCGAAACGTCACATCGTCCGTCGAAACGTCGCCATTGTTCGCAACAGCTGAACTGCTCGTTAACGCGTGCGCGCTAGCGCCGCTAGCGGTCAATTGAAATTTGGAGTACTACACGTTTACCGAATTCATTTGTATAAAGGCAACTTTGATTAATTCAAAATTATAATTAATAGATGTTCTTATTAGCAAAATTTTTTGCATAATTCATCTCTTTTCTTTCTTTCTATTCGCTCTAAAGGAAAGAAGAAAAAATATATTGTGAGGGCTTAAGTCGTAGAAAATTGACCTATCAGAAACGAATATGAAGAAAATAATCAATTAATGATTGGTCAATTTTCTATAGTTTAAGCCTCGTCTACAACTATTGGGTACTTTCCATTTAAGGCCTCATTCACCAACTCTAATTACATTGTATCTAGAGTCTTAAGGTTTGTTTGCATTGCACGCTTCAACATGCCCAATGCGCTCTAATATGTCGCGTCATGAAAACCAATATGGCAACTAGATGTTGACGTCGCGTAGAGCATACTTTATGTATCAATTAAAAGCACGCATGCGTAATGATTGAAAACGTACTGTATTGAAAAAAAGTATTTCAGATTTATTAATTTTATATAAAAACGCATAATAAATACGTTTTTAATATAAATATAAAAATATAATATAACATAATATAATAAAATATTAATAAAATAAAATAAAATAAATAAATAAAATAATATTGATATAATAAAATAAAATATAATATAAAAATATAATATAACTTTTATATTTATTTATTTGGCTCCATAATGCGCGGTTATTCAAAACTTACGTATAGCCATAGCACAATATATACAGTAGCGCAACTCTTTGTCTGCACCTTTAATGTTAGTCAATGAATTCGTTGGATTGCGATGTGACTAAATCTAGTGAGTTTTGCGAGAAATTTTAACAGAGTGAAAAAAGGATGAAAAGAGAAAGAAGTTTAAGTGGTAACCGTGGCAACGCTAGGTAACTTACTTTTTCACGCATGTGCACTCCATTTTGGCCAACATAAAATCAAGAGAGTTGCGCTCTGCACATGCTCCGATTGAATACAAGAAAAGGAATTTGTTACGTTCGCGGTGTGTTTACATAATATTATAAATAAATTATTTATCGCGTGTGATATATTTATATTTATTTACTCGACGTGTGAAGAAATGGCGTTTACGTTCGGAAGTCCAGCGGTCACCTCTGCTAACACAGGTTTTGGATTTGCGGCGCAAAAGTAAACTATAGTCGTTAACATTAACCTCCAAACAGTAAAAAATTATTATAGCTTTAATAAATAATAACGTAAAGTTCTTTTTTTATTTAATGCATATTTATTGCAAATTGAAACTATAAATTTATTTCTCGCAAAAGGGAAGAAAAACTTGATGTTTAATTGTAAACTCTTGTTCTTGTTATTTAGACCAGCGACAGGCTTTGGTTTGGCCAACACGTCGTTCGGCGTCCCTACCACAACATCTGGCACATTAACGTTTGGCGCCCTGTCTACTCCAACGACTTCTATAGGTCTCAATTTCGGATTTGGTACTCCAGCAACCTCTACACCAGCACAAAGCAGTAATCTCCTTCTAGGATCTAACACAGCTACTACAATGACTACTGCTCCTAGTTTATTTCCTACCCCTACAACATCCACACCCTTATTCACGAGTCTCAGTTTTGGTACACCAGCTACAACGAACACTTTAACTTTTGGTGCCACATCTAATACACCAGCAACGGGAAGTTTAACTTTTGGTACAGCTACTACCAACAGTATGTATACTTTATACTCTATTATTTTTATTTATATATTAGACTTTTTATTATCCATCTTTTTGCGATTACTGTGTAATACAATTACAGCGTTGATTTTGACACTGATAAATTATGATTGTTATTGACATTTTGATTGGTTCATTCTTAAAACCAGTGAAATATATATTGTTGTTAATCAACTATTCTAATAGTTGATATACAAGTTTTTTATTATGATTGATTATCATAAATTATATGCAGCTCCCTTATTTGGATCTGGAACTGGAGGCACTTTATTAGGTTCGAAGCCAACGACCATTCTTACTACTACAACTACTAGTAAAGGACTTGGTGGTTTAGATGTTTCTGTTAATAATAAGGGTCTTTCTCAAGGAAATAGTAGTTCAACAGCAGCCAAAGAGAATCTATTGCCAAATGAGCTTATGCAAACTATAGATAAATTCAAGTAATTATAAATAAAATGAATCCTATAGAAAATAATTGACTCATATATAGACAGATAAATTATTTTAATATACAAGGTATGCATGTAATGCAGTAACTTGTACTTTACAGGGAATTTGTAAAAATGCAAAAAGGCCTATCTTCTGATATTGCAAGAGGTTCGGCAAGACCATTAAATCGATGTGCGGAAGATACAGCGTCCCTAATGGAAATGTTGTCCACGTTATCTGGCTCAGTGCAACGAGATCGTTCTTCAGCTGATAAGCTGAAGCAGGACACTGCTAGAGCGTTGCAGAGCGCTGAAATAGCTCAAAGAACACACGATACTCCGGCTGGCTTGCAATATGAAAATAATATGCCCGTACAATTCTTCACGGAATTAGCTGAAAGTTTCGAACAAGATTTGATGTTGTTCAGATCACAAATTGAGACAACTGAGAAACATATACAAACCATGATGGCACCGAGAACTTTAACCCCACAAGGTACAATCTATTCTTTCATTAAATTTGGATAAATGAGGGATAATTGTTAGTGATATATTGCTTTGTCATTAGAATTGACAGCGACCATGAGTAAGCTTCACGAGTCTTTAGTCGCAGTAGCTGGCCGATTGCAAAGTGTGCATGCTAAAGTACAACAACAGAAGGAACAGTATCTCAATTTCAGGAAATACTTGTTGAAAGATAACACCAATGTTTTCGACAGTATCAAGGTGAACAATAAATCTAATCGAAGCAGCATTGGTAAAATCACAAGTGGTCCCACTCCTTTTGGACCAGGTAATATTACATGTATTTCAAATTATTTCGAATATTGTAAATTTTGAAAAACGAGATTAATGCTTACAGGAAATAAAAACTTTTTATCATCGACGACATTAAACTCAAATCGGCCAACGAGTTACGAAACACGAAACCCTTTAGGTAAATAAGCCTTACTGTTGATCATTTTGTAATTTAATTATCCTTATGCTAAGTAAAAAGATTCCTTAAAAAAAAAAGATGATTTTAACCGCCCCCTAAAGATTTCCTACCTTCAGGTCTTGCCTGGATCTAGTTATGAGGTAGAACATACTAACATATAACGACGTTTATTACTAAATAGAATTAACGTGCAATTATTTAGCCTGTCTACTTTCTTTTTCTTCTTTTCTTCCTTATTATTTAACAAAAGATACAGTCATCTTTTGTTTTTATCTTATTTGACTTTGATTTTGCCTTTCAGGAAAAAAAATAGGGGCTGTAATTTAATTATTGAGGTATTCATTTTTTTAATTTCAGTTTCTTTTTGTTATTGTCGCGATGGAAAAAGGGTAACGCGCTTCTTTGCCTGTATATAAATCTCTTATCAAGTAACTAATTAATTTATATAGATAATTATAATATTGTTGATCTTTTATATACTTTGCATTGAGATGCTATTAAAAGATTCAATTTCAAAATCATGCTTTCTTAACAGACGATAATGCCTTCTATAAATGTGCTTTGAGTGCTTTTGGCTTTGCCAATGTTGTGCAGTAATGCTTGCGAATATGGATACTATTCAAAAAATATTGTCGCATTCGTCACGGAGTCAAACAAAATTTTGCAGGATATATAGAGATGTTAAAATACACATCCCATGCAATTTTCAACCGATTTTAAAGTGGAAATTTAAGGGTAAAAAAAAACTATAAATGTAGATACAAATATTTTTATGATAGATGTAACAAGAATGTCCATTAATATAAAAACATCAATTATATATTTAATAATAAATAGTATTAATATGATAAAATTGGCTAATGTTTTGAAATATAATTATCATCTCAAAAATATGTGAACACTGTCTTATCTTTTCAATGGTAAAAGAGATATTACTCCGTGGCTTTAGCTATTACACATGTTTCTTTACAGCACTTTCAAGTGAATTAAAAGTAACAATGTTAATATATATATTGTTACAGTTTGGGAAAGTTCAACACCAGTACCATCTGCTACTAATATTGCTATAGGCTCATCTATGAAACCGCCAACAGCAAGTTTAAATTTTAACGCGCCAATTAATTTGACTTCACCATTGCCAGTAAATGGAACCAGCTCAAACTTTCAACTCCAAAAACCTCCCGTTGGTAATAAACGAGGGAAACATTGATCATTCGTTTCGAACCATTATTTTGTAACACACAAATTGTTATCTTCAATACACGTTGTAAAGTCTCCTCTACCAGATTGTTAACGTTGAATGACCGTGTTAAAGCAAAAGTATTTTTATATTGATCATTATTAATCATTGTGATATTCTTATCTTTTTTTTACATGTGTTGTCAATATATACATAGTGTAATCTTTATTGGAATTTGTACCTTATGTTACAGATATTCCGTATTCTTACATTTATCAACCATACTTTTATATTATTAAATGTCTAAAGTTTAGTTATTTTGTAATTATACATATATATATATGTGTGTGTGTGTGTGTGTGTGTGTGTGTGTGTGTGTGTGCGTGTGTGTGTGTGTGTGTGTGTGTGTGTGCATTACTAGTGCACAAATGCATTAAAACAATTTTCTATTAAAACCTGTCTAATATAGATCCCAATGTAAATGTGTACATGTATTGTCATATGTATATATCTGTAACTATCTTATATTTGATGACAACGTGAAATACTGCAAAAATCAACAATGGCAAACAATACATTCAGTTAAAAGATCTAAATAATATATTGTTAATGGAATTAACAATAAATATTGGTCCCTTTCTCGAATATAGATACTTGAAAGATAAAATGGACAATGTTTACGAAATGAGAAAAGGAGATAATATTATGCTTTATGCTTATTGGAAATTATATTTAATCTAGATGATATCGTTAAATATAAAGTATAAAAGGGTTTTTTTTAAATATATTTAATAATTATTTATTAGATTGTACCAACTTGTAGAATAGGAATAAGAAGTCTAAAGGCATCTTGAATATATGAATTTGCATTTGCAGCCTGTGTGAAAAAAAAGTTTTTAATATTACAATCATCATGATACTTGAATTATTCAACCAACTACTTACTTCTAAGAAAATTGTTGTTATATTCGCATTGATGTTATCTGGTTTTTTCGTAGTCTCGGCAAATCGATGTAACGTATCGCAAAATGAATTGGCCAGTAAGCTAATCTGATTAGATAGAACATTGGTGAGTTGTACCAAGGCATCTGCTTCGTTCACTGTACTGCGACGTTCTTTGATTAACAACAATTCTGCCGTCTTATGAAATCTCTCTACGGAGAGTGCTGTAAACTGTGCCAATGTCGATATAGCATTCTGAAAAATCTCCTGATCTGTATGCGTTGTGGATGATGCAAGATAATTTTCCGTTTCTGTCCAAACCTGAAAATACAGAATTGTTTTCGTCATAATGAACAGAAGTCTTTTGATTTTGATAGGTATATATTTTCTTACATCATATAATTTTTCATAAGTAATATCAACACCAAGATCGTGACAAGCGTTCTTTAATCTGCTTTTCAAATCTTTATCATTTTTATCCTCATCGTCATCTTCATCACCTAAATCACAAAGTTCCTTGATTTCTTCTAATGTTTCTTGCACAGATGTCAAGTCGTTTGTATCCAGCTCGATTAAATATTGTTGAATTTTCATATTGCTCTGTTTTGATAACATTTCCAGAGCTTCTAAGTGAACAAGTCCCTGATAATCGTCGAATAAACTCTCATAATGCACCTTCCTCACTAATTCGCGCCCCTCGATTGTTTTCTCTTCCGTTTCGGCTTTTTCCTTCGCTTCTCTGAGAATTTGTGACAAGTTTGGTTTCTCCGGTTCATTCATGAAAAAGGCCCTTTTTTTCTTAAATCCTGGATCACCTTCTTGTAATACCTCCATTGTTTTCTTTCCGATAGCCTCCAACGTATCTAAACCACCCGTCATAACTTTGCTGCCGGTGGATTCAACTAATTTTGTAATTGAAGACACTCCTGATATCAAATTCCCAAATCCGAACGAACTGAACGATTGACTATCTTGTTCCTGGATCTCCGGCTGTGAATCTATTAATACAAATTAGCAAAGATACAATTATATACGTTATATGTTAACTGTTTATTTTCGTATGATTGATATATTCAGTGCAAAAATAGAATGTTATAAATATATAAAAATAAGAAAAAATTATTATGTTATTAAGCATATATACAAAAATCATAGTGCTATATAGAATTTACATTAAATATTATACCATCAGGTTCAGAAACTGCATTCTGCTTTATCCTTTCCAATTCTGTAGGATCCTGTACTATTGTACCTTCCAAAAGTATAAGTCCTTGAGACACATGACTAGTTAGAGTAGATACACTTGCGGTAGCTGTATTGATTAACGAAGTTACACCCCAATTTCCCCAATCGCCCCAGCTTCCTAAAGAATCTTCATCTTTGCTATCTTGTTTGTCTGCCAAGGAGAGCCTCTGTAACATAGGCTGTAATTTCTCTTCTGTCAATTCATCAGGCAATTCGACGTCATCTCCAAGTCCTTCCCAACCTTCAGGCTGAAAAACTTCTTTAAATTTTTTATTTGACTTTAATTCTTCTGGCATGTCTATTTCCGACAAATCACTTGATGATCTAAATTGATTACCTGTTACTTGAGTTTTTGATTTTTCTTCTGATTTACATTCTGTATTTTTGCCCACAAACAATAAGGATTTCTTATTTGAATACTTGGCTGCATCTTCCAGTTCTGTAGCTATATTGACGCAAGGTTCATCGATCTTATCCTTTGTAAGTCTAGTTCCTAATTTTTTTGTATCCAACTGGCGAGCAGTTGTACCTTGTTGCTTTGTTTGGGAAATTTTCTTGTTATCCAACTTGGTTTTTGTAGCTTCTACTTCGGACATGACATCTGATTCCAAGATCTTATTACTCTCTACCATAGATTCTTTGTCCTTTACTGATATCGTAGAGGTTGATGAGGATTTTCTTGACTCAACGGGGGACGTAGTCTCTCGTTCGTTAGAAGCTTTTTCTACACAATCAATCGACTTGGCAGTACATGTATCACTTTCAACTTTGACATTACTATCTATCTTATCATCCTTATTATCGACCAAGGTCTTTCGAGTCAACACATCTGGCGTCATTCGGAAAGTCTCAGACCTGCTCTGCCAGTTGATGATATCGCAAGGCGCATGTTGAACATATTCAGCATCATCGTCTGACTCGGAGTCAACCGTCGTTCGATAGACTGTCGCCCGGATGTTTCTCTTAACGAAGACCCCGCGACCCAATTCCTCGTCAGCGCTTTCAAAGTCGGCGTCGCTTTCGGACGTCGCCATCTCTACGTATAACGGGCCTTTTCCCTGGAAAAGGCGAGAAATCTTGCGCACACGTTCGGCAGATCTTAACGTTTAAGTACCTTGTCGCGAATCGAAGAATTCAACTTTTTCAACGTTCGAGGCGTAAGCTTACGTCAACATATGTTCCACATCATATTCCGTACACGCATGCATATATGTGCGTGTTCGTGTGTTTATACGACGGTCACGTGGGTCGTAGATGACGGAGTCATCGGACAAGCACGTCAAATTCGCAATCATTCGCAATACGCTTTCGTGGCGTTCGCTTCGCGGCGACAATTGCGCATGCGAGGTGATCTCGTCTGATCTCGTCTGCTCCGGGTTTCGGTCCGGGATAGTCCGTTGCACTCCACCGAAGCCTCGTAAGTTAAATGCTAGCTCTGCACTTCTCTTGTGCGCATGGCAGTTGAAACGCAAACAGCATGTACGCGACTGTTGAAGAACTTGAGAGAGAGAGAGAGAGATGAGGTAAAAGCTTGTAACGATCATACATCGTTCAAAAATATGACACGTTTTTTTTCAGCAGAGGAAGGGAGCAGATTTCTACGGTCATTACAATCTGTCAATACAGATGATTCAAAGATGTTTTATTTTTCTTTTAAAAGATTTTCGGACCCTGTTCGGCTATAATGACTGTTTCTATTAGTTAACGTAGACTAATTTTAATCTGTTTAATTTAGTCTTCATTTTTTTAAAATTAATTCTTACACATACACACGTACACACACCTTCGCTGTTTTTACCAATGTAGATTGATTTTTCTCAGTTTTATATTCTTTACTTTTTTAATTCTTAAAACTGAAAACAGATGAAGAATTATAATTGAACCAAGTAGGTTAAAAATAACCTACATTGATAGAAACGAATATAAAGCTTTGTGTCCACGATTCTAGAAATCTCGAATGGAAAAAGAATTAATCAATCGCATTGATTATATATGAGATCAAATTATTCAAATGTGCAGATTTGTTAATTCTTTTACTGTCCGAGATTTCGAACCGAAGATCGAAATTTCTTAAGGCTTTATAATTTAAAAAAAGTTAAGTCAAAATTGAAGTTAATCTTCTATATTAGTAGAAACATTAAGAAAGGGAAGAAAGTCTGCATATCTCTTTTCATTTCGCATATCTCATCAAGGCTGTGTTCGTTTTGGTGCTCACTTTAAGCTTCGTTTCATTCTTGTTTGTTAAATATTAAACAAGGACAATAGATACAAACGCTGTGACATCAAAGCGAATGCAGCTCAAATGTATACAATTTCGCGCCCCATACACTTGTTTGAAACAATGGCTGCGATCGATTTGTACGCTTTCAACACTTTTCAGGTACTTCTATTCTTATTTTACGTCCAATGAATGATAAAGACAGAATGATGATTACAAGCGCTTAAAGCGCGTAAGCGTCCAAATCGACCGTAGTCAATAAATCTGCTCGCGTTGCTTGCACTTTTTGCACTCGGCATCTTCGCTTTCTCTCTTTTCGTAATACGAATACATATTTTTATCTGATTTCAAGTGCAAAAATTTTACAAAACTTTAACCAACACAACGAATCTAACCACAGTGCACCTGCACCCACGATGTATTGTACGGTGGTGCCATTTTTGCGACATAGCGGCAAATATGTGAGGTATATGAAAGGGCAAATACGCTTGTTTATTACCGCTGGCTCTCGTGTGTGCGCGCGCTCGCGCGATGATCAGCCGACACATATGAAAGGACTACCGGCAGAGTTTCAAAAGAGACAGCACAATTGGCGCCGGTACGAGAGCGACGAGGACCGAGGATAGCTATGCGGTCGAGAAATCGGTGTTCCACCAAGCGGGTGGAAGGGACAATCGAGTGAGCGACGAGGACGGACGTCACGAGTTGGACGAGTTAAGACAACACGTCACGACAACGCTGGTGGGAGACAGCTATGTTCTTTGCGGTGAATACGGATGAAAGGGTAGTAGAGGGGAAGAGATAGAACCCGAGCGGGAGAAAGAGAAAGACGAATGACTGAATGAGTGAGTGAGAGAGAGAGAGAGAGAGAGAGAGAGAGAGATATTGCCAGGCGGCGCGCACGGCATAAACGTCCAGTGGCATGTCTGAAACACTCGGCATGCTCGTAGCTGTGACGCGAGGTGGTAGTATCGTCGGAAACGAGAAAATTATCCGTCGTGTGCGAAACGCGAAAAACCTGGGACACATCGTGCGCAGAGAACGAGAAGTTATTCCCAGACTGTGAAGGTACGAAAGGTAAGAGACTCGTCTCTGTTTCACCGATCCGACCGAGAGATTGTAGCAGCGGACAGTTCGCGGTATCGTCCTCGCCGCCGTCATCGTCGATCGCGAGTGCCAAGTCAAACGGGAACGCGAGAGTACGACTTACGGGAGGGAAAGAAAAAGGAGAAAGAAAACGGTAAAAGAGAGAAAGAGAGGGAGACTCCTCTCTCATGCGCGTTGAGAGGCGAGAGCGAGGGCAGCGTCGAGTTCCCACATTCCTGCGTGCGAAAAACGTCAAGATCCGCTGCTCGGCATTAGCATTACAGCGGCGGCTAATGCAAGGAGGAAAAGAGAACACGGTGAAACGTCGTTCGCTGGTGTACGGTGGTGCACGGAGCCGGCGCTGAACGCGCTGAATGCGCGTCGCTCGAAACGGGTCGCGGGCCGTTCCGCCTCCGCCACCGTCGTCGTCGTCGTCGTTGCCGCCGCCGCCGCCGTTGCCGCCGCCGCCGCCGCCGCTGCCGATCACAGAGTAACAGACAGCCGCAGACCCGCAGTTGCAGTCACGACGTCGCTATAGTGTTTGCCGCCGGAGAGCGGCCGTCGAGCCTGCTGTGAATCCCTGCGTCAGTCGGATTATCGGACGATTGTCAATTGTCGATTACCGGTGCGTGTAGCGCGCCAGCAGTTGCTGACTCGAGCGCGTGCCGTTCATGTGAATACTGCAAACTGGCTGGACCTTGAAGGTGTCATTCCCAAGGGAAGGGATAGAAGGATGCTCCAATACTATCCGGAGGGATAAAGAAACGTGTGACGATACAAGGTGTCTTCGTCGTCGCGATCATTTTCGTTCGTCGTTCGTCGTTCGTGTGAAGGATAACACGAGTGCCCGGGAAATTTTGAAAGGTGTTCTGTTTTTGTTTGTTCTCCATAATTGTCCTCTGTTGTGTTTGAAAGAGAGTTTCGAAGGAAACGAGCGGGAAGATCGTGCCGCAAGATTCGAAAATCCGGGAGACTGTGCGGCGCGGCGCGGAAAAATAGATTCGTGTGTCGCGAGTGCGTCGAGAGAGAACGAGGGAAGAAAGTAAATAAATCAATCAATCAAAAATAAATAAGGAAGAAGGTGAGAATTGCTGCCGGTGATTGATGGTGGTGGTGGTGGTGGTGATGGTACGCCAAGTGCACCTGATCGATGCACCCGTGCGAGGGCAACACCACGACACCGTCGCCGTCACCGTCGCTCGCCGCCTCAGGCTGCTCCTCGGCGGCTGGCTGTGTTAACGGTGGAATTCCGCTCGAGAGGAATCTGAAAGGCGGGGACTCTGACGTCACTCCTCATGATAATGAGGTATTCATGATGGCGGAGTAGTGCGCGCGAGTCAGAGAGAAAGAGAGAGAAAGAGAAAGAGAGGGAGAAAGAGAGAGAGAGAGAGAGAGAGAGAGAGAGAGAGAGAGAGAACGCTCGTACACATATGCGAATGTACGCTCTTGATCACGCTTCTGTGTTCCCTCAGTGTGTGTTACAATACATTTTATCCGTCCTCGTCGCTCTAGCGGGGCCGCCACCGTTCGCCGTCTCGCTCGATCCCCTCCCTCCCCTCCCCCCCGTCCACCTGCCCTTCTACGGCCGGGTCGGCCGTCCTCTCGTTCCTTCTCTATCCTTACCCCTCCTCTTCTCTCTTCATCTCACGCTTCGCGTCTACCTGTCCCATTCTCTCACCGTCACGTCGCGACCGACGTCGTCGTGCGAGCGTGCCCGCGTGCCGTATATGCGGTCGGAGAAGCGTGCGCCCGCGTCCGCGCCCGCATCCGCGCGCACAGATATGCGCCCGTCGACCGCCACCGCACGACGATAGAGAGAGAAAGAGAGCGGTTTTGGATGGATTTAGAGCGCAGTGAAATATGCCCAGGAGACGGAATGGGGAGATACCGCTTCCGGACGGTTGGGATGTCGCCCATGACTTCGACGGGAAGGTGTACTTCATCGATCACAACACGCGGAAGACTACGTGGATCGATCCACGAGATAGGTACGTAAGAGAAAAAGGGGGACTCTTCTTTTCTCCCTACACGAATATGACCGAGATAAGCAGATGAAAGAAATTTTCGGCAACAGGTCGCCGCGCCGATCACTCGTGTTTTAGAGTTACCGTAAAACTGAAGTGAATAAAACAAGAAAAGAATATATACGAGTACGTCTATACTTTTCAAAGAAACATGATTTCAGAAGAAGATTGTACTATTCTTTTATTTATTAAATAGTAAGTAGGTATTTAAGAAAATGAAATTTCTAAAAGATTATTTTTATGGTAATTTTCTTAATATATTAAATAAGACTATCTCAAATTTTAATTAATGAAGTTTTACGGCTCATCAAAAAGAGTCCAGTTTTTAATGTTTTTGTCTAATGTGTCTGTCAATCAAATCAACTTTAGTCTCGGTTCAACTTGCTCTTCATCTTTTTTTAATTCTTAGAACTAAAAAAAGATGAACTAGTTGGACGAAAATTAAAATTGAACTATTTAGACCTAGTTATATAAGATTAACTTTAATCTCGATTTAATTTACTGTTTATTTTTATCTAAATTCTTTAAAAGAAAAAGGTAAAGACTAAATTGAACTAAGATTAAAGAAAGATGTTAAAGAGGGGCCGATTTCTATCCGTAAAAAAGTGTAAGTAAAAGGAATATTTTTCTTTGTAGATTTTGATCTCCTATATACGATAAAGTTATTAAAAAATTTGGAGAATAAAAAAGCAAGAATATTGAAATTTAATTGAATACACTATGTTTGTACTCAATTTTTCGGGATTTTTCCCTAAATTTCAAATTTTTTATTAATATTATTATATTCAAAGAGTCAAAATCCAGAGGTTGCTACAAAACTAGAAATCAGAGAAATTCAAACAAACAAATGGGAATGAGGGAAAGAAGTCAAATAAAAATAAAAATTCTTGACTTTAAAGAAGTTTAATACACGTGAATCGCACTGTATTAGTCGACAATTTTAGAATATTACCAACTTAACAATTAAATGCAAGTAGGTCAGCACTCAACGCATTATTAATAATACCATTAAATACATTATTTTAAATTGATTGCTCAACAAAATATTTAACGGTTTCCAAATTAGGACGAAAATATAAACAAAATCTTATTAAAATATTATTGAAAGTCAGAAAAAAATCATGAAATTTTGTCTGGAAATCATTTATTTAGGATGAGGATTTGATGGTGACGTCTTAAAATGTATAAAAACCGCTTCTTCGTATTCGCTCTTTTTAGAGAAAAAAATCGGCCTTTTTTAATATCCTATCTCTCTTATATTGGAATCAGGCTTCTGTCTCTTGCGACGTCTTGCACGTCAAAGCGCGCGCGCGCGCGCGCGCGAGAGAGGATCGCGTGCAATCGCGTGCACATTGGCGTAAGTGTGCACGCGTTCGAGCGTCACGACTATGTCTCCCCCTCCCGTGCCCGCCGCGCACGAGACCGCGATCTCGCGAGGATACGCGATTCCGCGGGAATGCGTGTATACGGGGTGTATCGCGTGAGCCGCGCGTCGCGCTTTCTCCGTAGATTCTACGCTGGATAACGGCGGATTTTTCTTCACCGAAGCTTCGAACAGGTCGTTTGACAGCCGGTCCGTTAACAGCCGGTTTCGCATTCGATTTAGTTATTCGATATCCTCGATCGCGATGAAATGAACCATATAGTTTTACCAGGGAAAGATGTAAACTTTACTTATATACGAGACATAATCGGTTCTTACTTTAACAAGATCGCCTCAAGTAATGTCTTAAGATGCAAAAATACGGCTCTCTGATTGATTCAGGTGACGTCTTAGATAGTCGTAAATATAAAGACCGTGGCACCAACCTTTTGTACAATATAACGAATAGTGCATAAAAGAATCAATCAATGAAAGTTCCTTTCTTCCGTGAAATGGAAAGAAAGGAAGGATTCCGATTGGTTGATTCTCTTATTATGCGAAAGTCTGTACTACAGCCTTAAGAAACGATTATGAATACCGGTCATAAAGTCAGTTCTCGATTCTTGCTGTACTTTTTGCATTCGGTATCTTTGCTTTCTTTCTCTTCGACATTCCAGTATATATTTATTTCATTTTTGGAGATTTCAAGCGCGAATAGACATATAAATGTTATCATTTACTCTCACGAATTTCCTTACAATTGAATTCACGGAAACCTAGCTAACTGACAAACAATTAGCTTACGGCGCGAATGAAAAGATTATTGACGCGTGGATAGGATACAGGTATAGTAATATCGCGGTTGCCAATCTGGCATATCTGACGCCTGTCGTGCAGAGAAAGTGCGCGACTTCCTAGACATCCTGTATACGTTCGCGCGCATAGCTCGCGTGCTTCGCAAATCGTCGCTCCGTGTGAACGCGCCTTTTCGCATACTTTCTGCAAGCGAGCGCGAGCTCTCACTCGACGGATTTTTTTTTTTTTTCAGGAAGATATCGCGAATAATATTTTTTTTACAATGATTTTTTTTTCCGCTCGTGTTGACGGGCAAACTGACAGCTAGACGCCACGCTCGGCATCGTGTGAACGCTGCTGAAATGATAAAGTATGCATACGCGTGCATACACGTACACACGTGCACCTATATTCTCGAGGTATCGAGGCTGCATAGTTGCACATAGACACGTACGCCAATCGCGAGAGAAATTGATAACTAATTTAACAGACAGAATCTTCTAATCTAGAACTTGCGTTTAATTGCAATTACGTCACTCTTTTTTCCTAATTATCTAAGGCCCGATTTCACGAAAGATTAACTTTATAATCTCGATTTAACTAAGAATTAGAAAAAGTTATTGTAGATAATAAGTTAAACCAAGATTAAAATTAATCCTACATTTATGTGAAATTGGACCTCTAATAAGTACTCTTTAAAACTTTTAGAGTGAATTTTACTTTGAAGAAATCTCGCTTTTAGTCAGTATTTGTAGTCAGTTCTTATTTGAGATCGTTTTATGTATCTTGAGATGCTAATATAGCTCTCTAATTGAGAAGCAAATTTTCAAAATGCATTTTGTCCAAAATTTTATTTTTTTGATTAGAGATGGTGTAGTGTTGAAAAATCCAGTGTTGAAAAACTCATATAAGCTACTCTGAGATGTTCAGGAAGCATTTTTTCATCGTTAATTTATATGCTAAAAAGGCACAAACATTCGAAATGCATTATGTTTTTTAACCAGAGACAAACAAAATGCATTTGTTCAACATTTTTAGCAATTGTTTAGCAATTTGGTTTAATATTTCACATTCTACTGATTGGCACATTATTATTTTCTGTAAAGTGCATAATTTTCTTGCGTGCGGAATTTTTTCTTTCTCGTTTTCTGAAAATTACAAACTTTGAACAAAGAGCATTTTGAAAGTCTGCTCCTCAATTGGTTTATAACATTTTAAGCTTGTATTTAAAACAGTCTTAAATATAAGAATGAACTATAAATATCGGCTTTAAAGATTGAAAATATTGAGGATTCACTCAATTTTCACTCTTTAGAGTGAAATATATTCTACTTCAAAGAATTTAGAAAGTAATAATCGCGACATACCATCAATCCTTACGCATACAGAGAATCGAAAATCTCTTGATGCTTGGACAATCTTCAAAACTTAAAAAAAAATAGAAAAGATAAACAGTACTCTAAAATTTGCACTCAAAGAAGTAAAAAATCTATCACAGTCATTATAAAATTTTCCACATCACGTGCAAAAAATTATTTCTAAAAAAATTTACAACATTACGTTACATTCATTTGATGAAATTATTACAGGAATTTCGTCAGATGTTTCAATCACATCTATGGGACATTTTTTTGAATCGACAACGATACAGATTTTTCATTTACAAAGGATAACGAACAGTCTCAACATTGGATGATTACGCGTTATCATTTCAACGATAATGTCCTACAAAAATCTGTGCACTAAATTAATTGTGGATCAGTGCAAAGCTTATCACTAAAAAAGAGTATTCTGTCCCCAGATATTGTTATCAATTTTTTAACCGATAGTCGCATACCTCATTTACGAGAATTCCAGGTGCGTGTTTTTTCTTTGCGTATATCACGTCATTGAGATAGATTTACGCAAATTTACAAATTCTCCGTGTAATTTTACTGCATCTATATGCGTTCGTACATTCGTCACGAGCCACAAAATTCCGTGGCCTATTCATAAAAGTCTATATGTGTGATATAAATGCGGATCGAATAATGAACGTACGTCATAAATCTAAGCTTTGCGTTAAAATTTTTTAAATTGTTATAGGAATGAGAATTCCTTTTCTATTGCATTTATCTTTTTTAATGCAAGGCAACGAACACACGAGACAAATGTAAATGAATACAACAGTAAAAGAACTTACAAATTTTACTGTTGTAAATATTAAATAGCGTATAATAGTCTCATTATTGCATTATCTATACTTTCAAATAACAAGAACATATGACTACTTGAGAAAATATTTTATCTACCGATTATTTTATCTAAACTCGTTGAAACTATTTACTCAACACGCATTTCCTTGTCGTCAAATATAATTTTCACGTAAGTTTTGCCTTAAAATGCGAGTTTTTAAATCGGTTTAAAGAAACTCTGATACTAGTTCCTACCAGTGTAAATTAACTGTAATCTCGCGCGGTTCAATTAATTAATTAATTCGTTTAATTATTAGAACTAAAAAAGACGGAGGATAAATTGAATCAAGATTAAAGTTAATCTACAATACATTGGTGAAATAGATCGATCGGGCATAAGGCTTCATAGTTCGTTCTTATTTTAACCGTCTTAAGGTACTAATTCGGCTCTGTATTATGACTGTGTTTAAGACAATCTTAAATATAAGAACCGACTAAGAATATTGCCTTAAAAATTGCCTCGAAATACTATTTGTAGCTGATAATAAGGTTACTCGCCATATTCTTTTTAAGGAAAAATTTCTTTAATTAAAATTTTATATTTATAAAATTACATGATTAAGAATTGTCAATACAAATTATGTTCTAGAAATTTTATTTTATTAATTACCTATTAATAAAATTTAACCCATAACCATAAAAAAAGTATAGTCTCTTCTTCTGTCCCTTTGATCGTCATCTTTGTTTAAAAAGTATACACATGCATAACCTCTCTTGTGATTCTTCTTGATACGGTAACCCTACAGCTAATAAATGCACGAAGGAAATTGCGCTCTCATGTAGATTAACTTTAAGGAATTTCTATCATATAGATACTATTAACTTTAATCTCCGTTTTAATATACTCTGTATTCTTTTCAAATTCTCGTATCCCTTTCTGTATCAATGTAGTTCAATTTAATCTTGGTTCCACTAATTTTTCATCTTTTTCTAGTTCCAATGCCCATCTTTACCAAGGTAGATTAACATTAATCTTGACTCAACTCACTCGTTCATCTTTTTTCTTATCCTTAGAACTAGAAAAAGATGAAGAGTCACGCTCCTGTTTCTACCAATGCAGATTTTAATCTTGGTTCAGCTTCATCTTTTTCTTACAGCTAGAAAAAAAAAGGAAAGAAACTGAGGAGTAAGTTGAACTGAGATTAAAATAAATTTGTTTTCTACATTGGTAGAAACGAGTATAAGGATCAGAAATTGAACCGAGATTGAGGCTAGTTAATCTACATTGGTAGGAACGGACATTGGTCGGCCGGTTGGCACCGCCTCGTATGAACGTCGCTTAAGTCGTATCCGCGCGAGTACGCGTATATATCCATACCATGCCATACTATACCACCATACACACCGCGCG
>NW_017305779.1:4537653-4549503 GCF_001594115.1 Trachymyrmex septentrionalis | reverse complement strand
GCTCGGCTCGGCGCGGCGCGGCGCGGCGCGGCGCGGCGCGGCTCGGCGTTGGCCTGGACTCTCGTCTCGCGGCCGCGCGGAAATCGAAACGTTGCTGCGGCAAGATCTCGGTGCGAACCTTGGCTGCTGCTGCTGCTGCTGCTGCTGTTGCTTGCCGCAAGATTGAAACGAGGCGCCTTTGATCGCGCGTTAAGAACGCGGTTTAACTTTGCGAAAGTTCGACTAAAGTCTCCTCGGCCGAGTTATGCAGACGCGCATAATTTTGCCTCGTTCAAGAGCGTATATATTGCGGACAATGAGAATATCGCGTATGATTCGTGCAAAACACTCGTGCATTCCATTGTCTCATTTAATTGACTTTTTATTGAAATTAAACGACGCGTTTAGTTGTCCAATCGTTTTTAATTTGATTGTATATTCTATGAGTATCGCCATCGTCGATTACCGGTGATCATGGCATTTAGCATTAAAAAGTCAAAGTGCTAAAAGCTGCACACTGCTTCAGTAAAAAAAAAAAAAACAAATGTATCAACAGTATTGAATTAATTGAAAATAATCTTGTTGATTCAATAACATGATCTAATATTTTAAAATTATTTTTAATTAAAATAATGCTGTTGATACATCTTTTTTTAGTGTTCATTTTGGGAAAATCTTATATATATATATATATATATATATATATAATAAGATACAAAAAAATAGCAAGGCAGTTGTGAAGACTCCTTAAAAAATGACTCCTCCAAAGTGATTTCTTAAAACTGGGCTTATCTTGCAAGATGGTATACTTATATCTCGAGCTTTTAATAAAGTCTAATTATATATACAAAATTTTATGGTTATAATCAATAATTATATAACATAATAAACATGATGTAAGATAAGATTTGGCGATAAAATTAGATTTTTTTAGGGACGACGGTAGCTGCATAGATAAAAGGAGACATCAATTTGCGTTAAATGCGGGGCTACCCTTTCCCTTGGCTAAACCACCTAAGCCACCTCGGAATGAACTCGTTTTGTTCGCCAATTTGTAAGCTGTCGTTTCGTGGCGTGAAAAAAAGTATGATTTACGATTGCTACCTCGTAAAAGTGCGCGGGCCGATGGGGTGACGCCGCAAAATGTACGCTCGACGAAACGTATACCTCTGTGGCCGAAAGGATCGTCGTAGACGACGTAAAAATGTCAAGCTCCCAAACTTTTTATCCAAACGCCGAGTGATCTGGCTCGAAGCAGCGCCAGCGCGATGCATCTGTAAACAGCGCGATCCTTTTACACGATTACGAGCGATCGCCTGGTCTTCTCGAAGGAATGTCTGGCACGGTGGAAAGGATCCAGCGTCAAGACTTTCCAATTGCACCGAGAAAGAGTCGAAGCTAAGATTGAACCTTCGCTTCTCGCTTTATCGAAACGATGCAGTCCCGTCTGCATTCGCCGATTTGCCGACAGCGATTCGTATTAATAAACGGAAGACGTTAAAATGCGATAAAAATGCAAAATAAAATGAAGAACGTAATCATGTTTCTGGAAAATTAAAATTCTTGATTTTAAGGACGGTTGATATGCGAACATCACGCAGTTTTGGAATACTACAACTTAACGATTGTCAATATTGATAGTAATTTACATTGCTACGTTAAATTGATTCTGTTAATAATGTATTTAACGGTTTCCAAACCGGGACAAAAGTATAAAAAAATTTTGAAGTGTTATTGAAAGTCAGGGAGAAATTATAAAATTTTGTTTGGAAATTAGGGAACAATTAATTAATTTAATTTGTGACAACTCTAATCTACAAAATTTTATCTATACTGTTGACCACTTTATCGATCAATTACTTTAAATACTTAACAAAATCATTCTTTTCGTGGAAAGAAAGCTGGTGTTTTTATCTATGCCCGAGATGCCCGAATAACATAAGGGAATTCATTGCCGCAGTTAGATTTTGTCAACCATTGTCAAATTTTATCAAAACAGTCAATATTTGTAATGTTTTTAAACAACGAAATAGAAAGCAAGCATACGAAAAGAAAGGTTTTGCTGAAATATCTAAAAATGTAACTAGATGCAAATCTGAAAATAATTTTGCTTATACCATCGAAATAATTATATAAAATGTTTAAACTGATTGCTAGAAATTAGACTTTAAAAATTTCTTTTGTAACGTTTATTTTCACATCGTTTAAGCGTTATAATAATTATTTGAACGGTCCAACAAAATTATTTTCAGATCTATATCTAACTAAACTTTTTTTAGATAACTTTTAGCAAAACCGCTCTTTTCGTGCATCATGCGATGTATAGATCAAAAATCCATATATCGATTCGCGAATGCAGATTTTTGGTCCATACAAGTATATGTAGCCGTGGGCTGTTGTGTAAGTGCACCGTCTTACGGGGCCAACCGGTATATAACGTACCTGCAACCGACCTAAAAATAGACTCCCGCCCGCTTTCAGTACATCCTTTGCCTGGCGCGGGGGTATTACTCTTTCGATTTTTCGTATCACGAAGACTGTTACCCACGTACGAGAGAGAACAGTTTGGTCTGGTTTCATTTTGTCAATGAACTTTTATAAAAATTGCGCGTATTTAAAAGTCTCACTAAATTGAAATACACTAAATGAAGAGAACAATAAATTATCTACATTATCTATTTTGTATATAATTACAAAATATTATTGGCATTTTTTAAGACATTCTTGATTGTTCATTGATACGTTTCTTATTGATAATATTGTTGATACGAATCTGTCAATTAGTGTTTATCGGCAAGAGTATTGTTTATTTTCAATTATCTGGAGTAATATCGAAGAGGAGGACGGATAATCCGTAATTTTTTTTTATAACTTATATATATATATATATATATATTTGAAGATAATTTTGTGGATCATCAAAATAATTACATAAAAAAACTGAAGTACGATGAATAGTGTCGGAAAAAATTTTGGCATTCTAGGAGCCATGTAATTATTTTGATAATCCAATAAAATTATTTTGTAGATCTATAGCTAAATTTTGAGGTCGGTATTCATAATGGATTCTTATATTTTAAACTGTCTTAAGTACAATCTTAAAATGTCGAACCAATGAGAAGACCAGGTTGGCATCTTAAGACATTACTTAAGACTGTTTTGAAATAAGAACAGATTTATGAATGCCGATCTCTATATATTTCTGCAAAACTGTTCTTTCGTGTATAACTGCAAAAAGAGCGAGGATCTATTATTTATGTGTGCATAGCTCGCGAGTTTGTTTACCTCTAAGTTCAATAACGGATTCTGTACTGAATCTCATCGGTGGCCATCGACAACTCGCGTTCGCGTGTAAGCGATCCGTGAATCAGATAAAATATCTGATTACGGAGTATTTCAAGATCGCACGCTGCGTTAACGACGAAAATTATAGAAAAGAAAATTCCACCGTACCTCACCGTTTAAAGGGAGGAGAGGAATCCGTACTCGGAATTAATCCCGTTTCTGTTTTTGTGTTGAAACGCGAGCGACACGCACGCTGCGATTCCGTGTATCACCTTCCGTTCGTCGAAATCTCGAAATTTCATTCTCCGAAATTCATCTTTCTTCTCTCTTTCTCTCTCCCCTTCTCTAGGCTCGCTCTCTCGTCTCTCTTCAACCGGGAGTGCGTAGCACGCACGCAAGATACGCATGCACGCACGCGCATCGTCTCATTGCGTCGAGTGCGTCGCATCTGCCTGCCTCTTGTGTTTAGAAAGAGTGAGAGAGTCCTTCTTTCCTTCTTCCTCTGTCTCCTACCTTCCATGGTTCACACCCTTCTGCACCGCCCTTCGCATTCCATTCGATAGTTGGTAGCAAATCTAAGCGTTTATCATATCTATTATTCGCAACGTATATTATACTCTGTCTTTTCCTTTACCACCTTTGCTTCTGTGCACCTACCAAATAAATTCTCAGGCAATGTACACCATAATTGCCGCGCGAACGTCGTTGGTAATTCGATACACGTTATTACACACACCGTGTGTATATCGCTGTATTATTTATATAAATTGCATTACACCGTTACACGTTAGTGCGACAATTTAACGCGTTGAGCGTTTAATACACGACGAAAGGAATTATGCTGCCTACACACAAATTTGTGTATTATCACGATTATATTTTAATTAGCATAAATCGTAGTAAACGCGATATATTTGAATTTGTAATATCTCTAATTTCTTATTTATGTCAAATATAATTAATTTTGTTAAATCGAGCATACGAAGATTCTCAGTAATAAATTCTTCAGAATTAGATTGCATTTCTCGCGTAGAAATTATTTTACTAAATATTTGAAATAATGCATCATAATGCGTTTAAAATTTAGAAAGACCCGAATACACGCGGTTAATCGTAACAATATTATTGTGGATCCCAATTCAACACTTTCAAATGATAATCAATGTGTATATTGTCGAGGATAATTATTATTTAAATATTACGGAATTTGCATTTATAATTGGCTCTCCGAACATCTCTTTATTTCTTAAGGGCGCTATAATTTCGTAGCGAAACGGTCGCTACCAAATTACATTACGAGCGGCAGATATGGCAAATCTATAAAGCATCTGCCATACATCTTGTTTTTGGCCTTTTCTTCTCTTTCTTTCTCCTCTCTTTCTCCCCCTCTATTTCTAAATAATTCTAAAGCTGCGCTAAGCGCCATTCTACTACGTTTCCCGTACGTAAATCGTGACGTAAATCTAGCTTGTATGAGCTCGAAAGGATTTCGCTGCCAAATATTTTTGGATTATGTGCCCGGTCTTCCGGACGTTTCTCAAGGGAAAGAAGGGATTGGAGAAACATGCTAGCGAACACGTGCTTGCGACTTGTTGCACGCGCATATGTGAGAGATGCTTAAATTTTAATATTGATATTTTATTATGTGTGTAAGAATATATATATATATATATATAGATAGGCCCCCTTATGTAAAATTTATATTACTTTTCTGGTAAATAATCTTGCATACTATAAAATACTTTTTACATTTCATAAAGTAAATTTTATGAAATATTTCTTAATTATTATACATTTTAATAGAATTTACTTTATCGAGTATTTTTTGCCTTAGCACTGACCAAATGTACTTTGCTGTAAGGTAATAATCATTTGAATGGATTTACTATAATTATATAATGTACTTTTAATATTTTTACTAGAATTGTAAGACTATCTATTTATCTTCGTGCAGGGTGTTTTATTTGGATCGATGCATTGCAATTTTTCCGCAATCGAAAAGGAAATGAAATTGCATAGTAAAATTTAATGTATTAACATTAATACTGTATTAATAATGTATGTGTAACATGATTATTTCATTGTTTAAATCTATATCGCATTTAAAGTTTTTTCTTTAATTTACATAGAATTAAATACAAAGTTGAATGTTTTTTCTACATGAGATTTATATTTATACGCTTTTTACATTTCGTTCTTTCGAAAAGAAATTTTGACAGCTGACTCTTTAATACGTATATTCAAGGAGATATCGCATTTTATCAACACACGCATTATTTAACGTCAGGGTTGTGTGTTTCTTGTTCCTGATGTAAACTTGTTCACGGATCACGAAAGTGAGTTATTCGTGTCTATTTTTTGATTCTACGTATCCTGATATTCGATATGCATTTAAAGAAATATCTTATTTGTTAAATATGTCGCGTTATTTGAAGTCGAAGCGTTGAACGCGTGTTTCACGACGCAAACACTCTCGCGGGTTACGCTCGAATGGATGCGAGAGTATGTCGCGTATTGTAACGTACATACGTATACACGCGTGACCGAAGCCATGGCACGGATCGTGGGGCAGGAGTGTTCCCAAATTTGGAAATTCAATACATTCCTGCGTCGTGACACGGCCGCATAACCGAGGCCGAAGGCAAACGGAGATTCCTGTGGAGAATGCCATTATTTTCTTCTCAGAAATCTTTACGCCCCGGCATAAACGCTGTGGCGAAACCAGTCGTGTCCCTCGACAAAACGGCCATTACGCCCATGTTAAAAATATTTTAAACTGTCATTAGCCGCAATTACAATTTACGTTTTATGCAGCTTACCGTAAACCACTGCCGATTGCATGTATGGGTACATATGCAATTAGTCGGTTGCATATCGAAAAACGACGACCACGAAGGATCACACTTGCATATATTTCTGCTATGCGCGTAAAATATTTCTGATTTTGGAATTTATGGATTTTAGAATTTTCTTTTTATACGCGAATCATCGATTAATAATTTACATTTACTTAAAAAATATCCCGAACGCGTTATTCGAATATATTAACATTTTTTTGCAATCATTTTTTGCTCATCATTTTTTGCTTTTCAACATAACTATTTTTAGATTTGTATCCAGCAATATTTTAAACCTTTCAGCAAAATCGTTCTTTCCGTGTACGAAAAAAAAATTTATTAGGATATGATATAGATCTGAGATGTGCACTGAGAAAGATATTTGGTATGAACAATTTGTGCGTGCTATATGAATTACCAAAATTTGGTTATGTTTTAATTTAAAAAATGCGTTGTTCTAATAAAAATTTGATTTGAATAATAAAATTTCAAGAACAACTGAATTTATAATTTAAAACATAATAAAATCTTGGTAATTCACATATCAACAAAATCATGGTTGTTACATACCAAATATTTCTCTCACAATCAATGTAGATAAGAAATAAACTTCAATTTTTTTGGCAATTTTTGAATTATTCATTTAAAAATGATTTAGTTCACTCACATCGTGAGTGTCGCATCTTTTCACACTAAAGATAACGGAAAATTTAACATCCTGGATAGGATGGTTGTGAAAATTAATCGAAAATCATACGATTACCGATCGCATTTTCACAGAAGTGGTTTGGCCAATTTCCGATAAACGCTCGTGATCGCGTCGCGCCTCGTCGCGCGTACGCAAAGCAGATCGGCGCGTTAAGCGCGCTTCACGCGTATGCTTTCAACCTCGTTCCAGATGCGCAGCGAGCATTCCTAGACGATAAATTCCCGTCGCCGCGCGTTTTTTCATTATCGGACCAGTAACTTCGTCAGAATCATATTTCGCCTCATTTTCACCTCTCAGCTGCGCGATCGATCGATCGATGGTCTCAGATGGTCTCGCTACGTCGCGTTTACAAGGCAAGACCGCGAAAACGCGAACGATATCCCGGTATGTACGTTTGTTAATGTATAAGGTTGGACCAAAACTAACTAGTCAGTTAGGACGAACAATCGCGAATGAACGATTTTTATCGTTGGAAAATTTATATTAAATTTAACACATTTTACGTGTCCCAAATGGTCTAAATTTATGTGTCAATTTAACACAAGATGAATATGTTAAAAGGTAACATAAATATTATTTTTAAAACTGAACATTAAAAAGTTAATATTAACGCAGTTCGTAAACAAATCGTGGAAGCATATCTTTTTCAGTAAAATTAATATTTATAATATGTTAAATTAACGCATATTTTATTCATTTATTAGGACCGCGTAGTATGAATAAGTAAGAAATGAAGTCTATGATGGTTGAAGTTGCAATGAATCCTAAATGCTTTTACATAATTCCATGTAATAATTGCACGGAATTATTTGAAAGCACTTAAGATCCAGCTTCGATCATCATAGACTTCATTTCTCATCTTATTGTTTATTCATTCATTTTAGAATTTATGTTTTAAAACACGTTTATTTAAATGTTATTTCTTCATTTACTCGTGAATTATTATTTTGACACGAAGAAATGTTGAATATCAATTTAACACAAACTATTTAAATAACGTAATTACATTATGTTAAACGAACATTATGTTACAAATTTAAGACAAAATTTTAACAAGGACTTGAATGGATCGTTTTCAATACATATACGAAATATGTTTTACTGTTGCGAAAGCGGTTCTCTTCAATATATCGACAACAATTGGACTGATTCGTCGATAAATTTAATATTTATTTGTATTTGCATAATTCTAATTCATTAATCGATACGGTGCCATTTACATTCATCGAAGTAAGTTTATTTATTCATGTTCATTCGCTGTCTCTACTTGGTGTGGATCCGGCTTCACTCGCTCGATTGCTCGCAGTACCCTTGGGGCTGAGCCAGGTAGCCGAAGAGGCACCCACGCGCACGAACCGCATGCCTACGCATAAACGCGTGCGCCCGCATTATTCAGGGCCGTGTTTCACCTTAGCCCCGACGAGAGGACACACCTGTCGAGGCATGCTCTAGCTCTCTCTCTCTCTCTCTCTCTCTCTCTCTCTCTCTCTCTCGATTAGACTCTCTCATCTCCGGAATTCTCCCAGAACTCTCGGGGTTTTCGAAATTAGCCGGGGGCATGTTTAATGCATTTTATGATTGCCTCTCTCTTCTATTTTTGTGGTGCGACAATAAAAAAAAATGGTTAGAAGATATGTGTAAGCTAGGAGATTTAATTATTTGATTATTGAACTTTTGAGTTTCGTAGTTAAAAATCTTGACCATTTTTAACTTGAGCGAAAACCGCTTTAACGATTGGACCAACGATCGTATTAATTTGTAAATTTATATTTTAGATGTAAGTTATTATTTGTCCACTGAAAATTGATTCAATAACATTTAAATCAAAACATCTAGATAATTATTCTTACTTGAAATACAATTTTTATTTGTACATTTTTTCATCATACTAGACTTATTACTCCTTTCTCTATTTAGCGAATTTGTAAATCTCTGAACCATTTAGGTCCGTTTACAATATATGATTACTTAAAGATTCCAACAAAAAGTTATCAACAGATTCATCAATGAAATTCATTCATAAATTTCTTGGTTACCTTTAATCTTTAAATAACCATACATTGTGAAATCGAGCCTTAAAAACTCTATTTCAAATTTGGAAATCGTCGCTACAAGCAAATTCATCATCATGAATAGGAATTCTACAAACGGGAATTTATCTCTTTTCTTATAGTGCAGACAAGGGCTGAATGAGTTCATTCAAGGTTGTTTTGTGCTACCAGCATGTATTCTGACTTGAATATTGTGTCTTTAGTCACGTACGTTAGGAGATTTCCTCCAGTATTTATCTGCGCAGAGGGTTTTACCGCTTTCTAAAAATCTTTGTTGTATTGTTATTAAAAAATTGAAAGTAATTGCTATATCGAGATAAAAGCACAGAGGTACAGAAAATTTTTCTGAGAAAATATAGCGTCTCTTTTAAAATAAATTTTATTCTGATTTAATTTTATTTTATTTGATTGAGAGTATATCTATATTGATAATCTAAAAATATTAAGTAAGTTGAAACAGCTTTTCTTCTCTAAAACAAATTTTTTACTCAACTACTTTTGTCAACAAAAGTAAATATTAATTTGTAAATTTTTCTGACATTGTAGATAAATTGTTTTTGAAAATCGTAGAGGTTTATTCCATAATATATGAAATTATGAATAAGTAATCCCAATATCAAATAATAATGTAGGCTAAGGTTACGAAATATCACACCACTTTTTGCTTAAAGGCTCATAAAATATAATTTTTTCCTTTTTTTATATAGTTTTTAAATTTTTTACATTATTATAATGTTTGAGGAATATTGGTATGGTGTGATTTTTAGGTAACGAATTTTAAACGTTATTATAATAGCGCAAAAAATTATGAAAAAATTACATAAGAAAGGGAAAAGAATGCAGTTTTTATTGTGCTATTAAAAACTGAAGAATATATGTTTCATAATTTCTGAAACACACATGGTAATTTCAAGAAGTAATTTAAGGAGTTTTTACGTGAAACAAAATAAATACTCATTTACTATATACATTTTTACATAATGAATGGAATAAAAATGTAAGAAATGGAAAAATTAAGTAACGTGCGATTTAAGAAGTTAGATTGTGTGGTGCGATTTAAGAAGCTACAGCATTTTTTAAACTTTTATTTATTTTATCTATAAAAAAATTGTAAAGCAAACTTTAATCTTTTTAATTTAATTTTAATAATATTCTAATCACGACAAATGGTCAAGATTTGGACCATTTAACTTATATTTTCTGTAATTCTGTTATGAAATACATTGAAAAATAGCAACACTATCACGATTTTTTTATTTATGTAAATAATACACTCTTGTTGCACTTCATGTCACGAGTATAACAAAATAGCATTACAGTACCAGTGTAGTTCTTAAATAACCCGTAAGAAAGTATATAAATACAATAATTGAATTTTTAAGCGAGATAGTGCGATTTAAGAGCCGGTGCGATATCGACAACTTTATCCTACTTTGAGACGAAAATTAGTAGTTGTATTAATCAAATTACTAGTGACACTATTGATAGTAATCGCTGTTCGGAATTTTAAGGAATTTCTCTGTTCCTTTCTTCCTAATAGTCTTCTATATATTTCCGACCGTTTTATTGGGTCACAGTACCATACGTTAATTTTTGGTCTTGCGATCTAGCTTTATAACTTATAACCTCCTCGGGGAGCAGAGATTCAGCTTAATTATTTCTTCGAATAGTAGATTCTCAAATTCAATAATTTCGACCTACAGTTTAACGCCGAATCTGAATGGGGCTGATGACTTCTCTTAATCATCAGATGGAGTTTTAAACGCAAAAAATCCCGCAGATGGGATCGAATCCGGATCTACAGATCGCGAGTCAATCGCATTAAGTAGCAAGCCACTCGATGCTCCTTAACTCCTCTATTGTGTATCTATGCATATCATCGCTTGAAATTCTTATCTCAAAGTTGAGTGGATTAAGGGAGGAACATTTCAAGAATTTAACGTGTTGGCCAGTGCATCGAAGCGCGAAGACGGGAATGCCGTTCGTTGCCAGAGCGCCTACGCTTTAACGTGAACGTAAATCTTAATTTCGGAGATATTATTATATTATAATGGGCATCGTTTATTTGCGCGAATAATTACCTCGCTATATATATATGCAGGATATCTCAGATTTCTAACCAGCCATTTTTTATTTATTTCGTTAATTTTTGCATTAATTTTACTTAACTTATCAACACAAATTGTCAGTTTTCTAATTCAAATATCTTTACGATTGATTTTCGCAATTACAAATTTGTTTACATTTAAATTAATGTAATTTAAATTAATATAAGAAGGATAATTTTATTGATATATTTCCATTTATTCTTTTAGAATTTAGTTTTTGAAAAGCTTTCTATTTTCAATCACTGATAAAGTTTAAGAATTATCGATGCTTTTTTATGAAAACCTCAATATTTATCTTTACATTAATTCATTTATCTTTACATTAATCATTACAGAAATTTCTAAATGAAAAGTTTTTGACAGGTTTTGGTTTTTTTTTATCTTGTCTATTTAAATTATTCTTGTAATGACGTTGTCTTTCATCTCACATGCTATTATCCCGTATAGAATTATTGTCGTCGCTCACGGAGAGTTACAGAAATATACGTATATATATATATTTTAGTGACACCAACAGGCTCGGCCAATGCGACATTAAATGTCATCCCATATATTCCCGTCAAGAGATTACGCCTCGAAGGATGAATGGAATGTATATCTGCGCGAAAACACGTCCGCGTGGTAAATTTACGACTTTTCTTCAGCTCACTTAACTACGGAAGAAACATCCACATACTAATAGTTTTCTTAATTAAATAACGCCATTTTCGTTGTCTTAAACATTCACATTAGGCTTTTTACGACTGTTTCGGACGCTTCGCGTCATAAATAACGCACGTGCAAGTGTAGAAAACTATTTGAGTACTTTATTGATTGTATTAAAATATTTACTGCAGTATAAAAGTTTACTGCTTAAATTGCGTGAACTTTGGTCTTTCTCT
>NW_017305779.1:4531164-4537553 GCF_001594115.1 Trachymyrmex septentrionalis | reverse complement strand
TATGTATGTATGTGTGTATATGATGTGCAGCCCTCCAATTAATTTTCTGCCAAAGTCAAAAATATAAAATTATAATGAATGATTTTTATGACAGTATAATGTGAATATACAAGTAAGAATTAAAGTCTATAACATTTGAAGCAAGATCGTAGGTTCTTAAATAATTTCCGTGTGAATTTATTGTACCACATATGTGTAGTTATTTAAACTGCGCGTTAAATTGGTTTTTCGCTTAGAAGCGCAGTTTTTCACTTAGAAACGCAATTGACCTATGGTAGTAATATCACAAATTAAATTGACAAACAACTTAATAATAAGGTATTCTATTAGAGAGATGTTAATATACTGAAAATCTGCAAATAAATATTTTTCAGAATAAATTTATAAATTTTCAGCACATTAACATGTCTCTAATAGTATGCCTGATTGACCATGAAATTATTAAATTACTTGTCAATGTAATTTGTCCGTTTGATGTACTTTACTGATAAGTTTCTAGATCCTTTTATTTGGTACTAACAAAGAGCAGGCTAAGTATTTAGCCTGTATAACGTTCAAAATTCATATTTTACCACGATTCTGATTTCTGTCTCCTAACGTACACAGCACGTTTCTACTTTCCATTGCTATTAGATTGCGGTTTGCATCATTCACGAAAAGACTTCGTGTAGGCGTTCTTTCGTAAACGATCGTGAGCGACAGGAATATTACTGTAATCTGTTTCATGAGCCTATTGTTTCCTTTATACGCAATGCACAGGTATGTACGCGATGGATTACGATCTAGGAATCTCATGGACGCAGCAGGAAATGTGTCTTATCCTGCGAACATTCATGTTACGATAATCGAATTTGAATAAGGAAATTGTTCAATCACATTTCGATTTTTCCTTCACTAAAAATTGTCATATAAATTGACGATGAATTAATACAGAATAATATCGAGATTATTGTACTAAGTTAATGACAAATTAATACTCATTGATAATTATAACATTAAAAATAAGTATAATCACCCAGGGTTGCCACAGACCTGGAAAACCGGGGAAACCGGGGAAAAGTCAGGAGAAAATGTAAAAGAGTTTGAAATTTCGAAATTTTCTCACAATTCCCTGAAACTACTCCTATTTCAAATAATCATTATAATTTTTTAAATATTATATCTGACGTTTATAATTAAATACGTTCAAAACTTGTGCACTTTACACGATTTTAATAAAATAATTAAAATTGATATTTTATTCAGTATTTTTATTTGATCCCTTTTTTTCGTCATAACTGCATTCTTTTTCCAAAACTAATTTATTTTTTGCTGGCTTGAATTTGCATTCAAAATTGTACTATGCTACTAAGTTTTTTCCCCGTTTTTAATGATATAGACTAACTTTTCTACAATCCTTCAGTCTAAATGTAAAAATTTACATATATTTATATTACTCATGGAAAAATTTCCATTTTCATCTGGACAACCTGGAAAAGTTAGGGAATTTTTAAATTTATTTTCTATGGCAACCCTGTCACTGTATCGTATTGAGTCTGTTTTGCTGTTTTTTAATTTTTTAATTTTATGCAGAACTTATTTTGTTTTTTTAATATTACAACTTTTTCTTTAGTATAAACGATTTTCCTTGATTTACAATGATCGAAAAACATTTTGAGTTTTTCTAAATGGAAACCATATATCCGTATATTATGTTTCTGTGACTATTACTGTACACTGATAATGAAGTGTAAATTCGTAACTTTGTTTTTTCGTCGTAAACGTATCGTCTCGTGAATGAGTTCGATGAGGTGTACATCGATAACCAGCTAATGAATGATTGTGCGCCATGCCCAGTCTTATCGGTGTGATACAAATGTACCTGTTGTTATTAGCTGTTATCACTTCATATAGCCGTGAACCTGTATTAGGAGCTCGTTAAAATCCTCGTGTTGAAAGTTCTCGGCGTTAAATTTCTCTTACCTTGAAGACCCTTGTCAATTAACGTTGACATTTGAGTGATATTTTAACGCATTCTGTGTTACGCATTTTTTTACAGATCATGTATCTAATAATCTCTTCAATTCCATGTCTAAAGTGGATTTTGTATAGAATTGTCTAATTTTTTAAATCTTTTACACCGTCGTAATATAATATAAATGTTATTATATTTGTTTTGTTATTTTTTCATTTTTTAGTTTTATGCTTTTATTTTAATTTAATTGTTTAATTTGCAGCTTTTGTTTATTAATTTTACAAAAAATTTATGTTTTCTTTATTTTGTATCACTTTCGTATTGTTTAAATTTCATAGATTTTTATATGTATATTTTCCTGTTATAGTATAATATTTTTATAAGAACTAATTAATTAATTTTGATTAAATGTTTTGATAGTTTAATTATCGCGATACATTTTCATTTTATGTTAAGTTTTAATAACTTATTTCAATGTTAGATCAATATGATGATTGTCGGTATGTGTATAGCACGACAGAGAACCAAAGAGGAAACGAGCTCTTTTTCAATGGAATTATAGGAACGGCATGTGGCTCGTCCTTGATCTATGGCTGAAGTTTCAACTTAATTACGCCAGCAACGCGCGTATGTTTGCGAGCCGTTTTTCTGTCTCGCTATATCGAAACAGCGTTTGCGCGAATCGCCCGTTAAATATTCATCACGTAATGCTGTGTCTCATTTACTCTATTTCATTAATTATAACGCAGAACAAAGTGCGATTGTTGAGTCATCATTTTTATTCCTAGCAGATTAACGACGGATCTTTCGACAAATTTGGAATTTATTCTTTCACGTCTTTCCAGTTTTAATCGCAAAATAGTAAAATACACTTATAAATCTGTAGATTAAAAAAAATAGAATACAGAAGGAAAAGTAAAATTACAAGGAAATGAACATTTTATGAAATTAAGGAAGTTGTAGATTAGCAATTTTATATGAGAAGTGCAAAGAAAGATAAACAGAAAAACAAATTGAATGAAAAATTCCGCAATTTTGACACAATTTGGCCGAATTGCAATACTTTGAGCATTGAATAATTTCATAAAAAAATAGCATATCAAACTGATTAAGAAACTTGAGTCGTGAATGAATTTGTGAAATTAGCACGACATTCTATTAACATAAAAAAAAAAAATTATAGTAACATTTTTTATAATTCCATGATTATATATAAAAATAAAAAAATTTCTCATTTTTTTTTGTCAAAAAACAAAAAATGAAAAAATGTGTTCGTGAGTTTAGTCACGGCATCTCTCCTCTAAAGTATAAGAAAACAATAAATATCACGACTTTTCGCAACAGAGTCAGTTTTGAGTTTTACTAATGAATGCAATTTAAAAACAAAATTACAACAATTACCTTTTTTTTTTTATACACTTTGAATATTAAACACGGCCTTGCCAATTATTTTTTTTTTTATCGTCAAGATAATAATGAAACGAAGAAAACATAAAAATTTCTGAAATATACGAAATAAAATGGCTGTGCGTTTGTTCATACGAAATTATCGAAATTATACACGAGTGTCGTGCGAGAAAGAATGTTTCTCAACCTTGGGTGATCGTTAGCAACGCGCCATCAGATTTCGCAGTAATCCCCGCCGTAGAACAAACACATTCGTTAGGCTTGCACAATTTCGGTTGCGAATTGGAGCGTCCGTCATGGATCACCTAATGACGGAGTGGCTCTCGTCATCGCACAAATATCCACGAAGCAGAGAGGGACGATACGTGCGGGAGAGAAGCAGGGCAATGGAGGTGGAGAGGTGGAGGAGATAGTATACGGTTAGGCGTTGATGTTTCTGGGAATTTCTTTTTATTGCGTGCGCGCGATAAAAAGGAAGAAAAGGAACGGCATGCCGAGACTCGCTCGGATGACGGCTGGTCTCTGGAATTCCAGCGTGCAGGAAATCACGCTGAAACGTCTGTTTACTGACCGCTGTTGCGCAATTTTTGTTTGCAAGTCGGCGAAAAGCGTGCAAGCGCGCGCGTGTCGATGATGACAATGAATTCAAATAGTCGTGATTACCATAGGAATTTTGACCGAATTAACGAATTCCTCCAACGTCAATGGCACAACCTAGAACCCTTGAATTTAATTGTCCGATGGTGGAAAGAGAAGGAGAAGATCGAGAGAATTTATAGCGATCCTCTTTTGAATACAATAGTGTGAGGAATGTGATTTATTGACATTAAAGATTGTACAAAATAATTAATTTTGTATCTAATAATCTAGTAAAGAAACTCTTTTCTTTTTGCGGAGAAAAGGGGAATTTATGTTTATTGATATCATACATGTGTCTATTGAACGATTAACAAAAACGTTGAGAGCAAACACCGTAGTTATTATTAATGTATATATTTTAATAGGTTTTTAAATAGAATATAAATATACTTTAAAACTATTATATTTAAAAAATTTATATACTCTAACAATAACTGCAGTGTCGGCTCTCAGTCTTTCTTTATTAATTTTATTTTAAATATTGAGAATCAAATTATTTTTATTTATTGTTTGAAAAACGTTGCGTTTATTTATCTAGTCTGTTTGTTAAAGAAATTAAAAATTTATCACATTTATTTGTAAAACTGATCGAGAGACCAATGGCTTAGAGAATTTCTTTTATAACATGTACTTTTTTTTTTTGAGGCAATCGCATCTTTGTCAAATTAGAGCTTTATTGTTTCTCGACGTTAGCAGTCGGTTTATGTAATTGGGCTTTAAATAACGATACATTGCGAGTACGAAGAAAATGAAACGAGCGCGCGCGGTGTAATCGGATGTCGCTCACGCAACTGACAAAGTACGGTATGTGGATTCCGCTGCGAGTCGGAATGTTAAACAATATGTCCCGAAGTATCTGATTTCGATTTCTGCGTACGTGGCCTGACAGTGTATGACACGGAACACGTTTATTCTTCTTGTAGACCTCCCGCTCGAATAATTTTTCCTATACCGTTCCCTATTAATAGCCACCAATTAGTGTGGAATAGAGACGCAAATGTTGATTTTATTATAGAGAACGAATTTATACTCGGTCCTTAATTGAATTAATAGATAAGTGGATTGTAGACACAAGCTGAGTAAATATTGGAAATACAATGCAATTAGGAATTGTTTGTTTTTCATTATTATAATACTTTAGGAGACACCTTGCTTGTTCTTTATCACGATATTCTAAACAATCATGAGCCTCTCTCTTAAATTCGAAATTTTAACACTGAAAAAGACTTATTAAATTTTAATAAAAAAATATTTGTTTAAATAGTACTAACTTAACATTTACTTATGGTGAATAAATATTTACTAAATAAAAGAAATGATCATCGAATCAAACTAATAATTTCTGTTTCAAATAATAAATGTTTACATTTGGTAAATATTTAACTAGTACTATGCTATTTAATTTAAACAAATATTTATTATATTTAAAATAGTATCAGCTAAATATTTACTAATTATAAAGATATACATATATACAAGATATATTTACAAGAATTATTTATTTTATTTAACAATAATTTTTTAATAAAATAAATATATATTTAATGGAAAGAGTCAGTTATAAAAATCATAAAAAGAAATAAATCAAAATATAAAAATATAAAATATACTTAGCTATACTGTTATTTGACACATTAAGAGTCTTTGATTTCGATTGATGTAATTTAAATATTTATTTACTCTAAGTAAATATTTAGTTGGCGCTATTCAAATAAATATTTGTTAAAATTTAGTATATATTTGACTCTCAGTATATGTAATCGCGATAATGTCCTTCTTGATTGCCAGTTTGAGGATCAGTGAAACATTTAGTGATAGGAAACGGTCTTTTATACTATATCGAACTTTTCAGAGCAACGTTATCGTTACTGGAAACACGAGCCTACATATGAGAATGAGTGAAATCGGCGCGCGACGACATACGGCTTTTACGAGCGATCTCTTCTTAGATCGTTAAACGCATGGATATATCACGCGTGTTTGAAGCAATTCGAGTGTAGGCATGCATCGCGCGCGAAAATACCGCGGCTAAAGATACGAAGTTCCGTGAGGGATCGACTCTTTTCTTTCTTTCGTCGTCGCGTGCTTTGACATGAACGATTTAGTCGGTCGTAATTGTCAGCTGTGCAGCATGTAAAATTATTCTCTACGTAAAAAAAAACCTTACGAAAAGAGAATTTCGAATAATTCATACGCGATTGTGAATGATTCACGAATGCCATTATTTCACGAAATTCTTTCAATCGTCTTTCTGCATTGGCCGATATTATGCTTTTAGTTCCTTCTATGTTTTATTGCACCTAACGATTTCGTATATTTTTAAGGCCGTAGTACAGATTCTTGTTTATACAACACATAACATATAAGAAAATCAGTCAGTCAGAATTTT
>NW_017305779.1:4528367-4531064 GCF_001594115.1 Trachymyrmex septentrionalis | reverse complement strand
TTCGTATATTTTTAAGGCCGTAGTACAGATTCTTGTTTATACAACACACATAACATGTAAGAAAATCAGTCAGTCAGAATTTTTTATTCTCTCTTTACGTTAAATTATTCTCTCGACAAAATACTTTTTACATCAAAACGAAAATATAAAAAATTTTTAAATATCATTGAAAGTATCAGGGAAAATAATGAAATTTAGTCTGGAAATCGGGGAAATGAAATTTTTACAGGAATTTGAGGAATTTGAGGAATTTGTGGCAACGGCTGTCCTTCATTTCAGACTTTGATTAATTGATTCGCTTATGCTTTATGCGTTACGTAGCGTTATGCAAAAATCTGTGGCCTTTAAGGAGGCGCTATGCAAAAATCCTTGTCACGTACAGACTTTTAACAGCAGACGATCGGATCGTAGCGGGAGGACGGAGAGCTTTGTGCCTCATTACACGATTTCAGGGACAATTTCCTTAATTCCCTTTCCGCCGCGTGATTCACGGTCTCGGCACGCCCTTGGCCTTACTGCAATTCTGTCCTACTATAACGATGAGAGAGACAAGGAGGCAAGAGTGAAACAGAGAGCGAGAGAGAGAGAGAGAGAGAAAAGAAAAAAAGGCAGGAGCGTACCTCGCGAGGGATCCGCGGGGAGCGGCTTGACGAAAGAAGGAGAAGAGCGAGAAGAGAGGGAAGGATAAATGAAACGCTGAACGCGTGCGCTACGCGTCGACACGGCTACGGTATGCCAAGGTTAAAGCGACTTACGGCAAAGTTTTAACGAGCCGACCCGAACCAGCGGCCGATCGTTGATCGGTCGGAAGCACGCGCGTATGCACGCCTCCGCGAGCGATCGCATGAAATTTCGTATATTCGCTGAACGGACAAACGGGAGCGAAAGTGTCGTACTTTCGCGTACCGTTCTGCATACGTACTCGTATACCTCGCTTCGCATTGTCCCATAAAGCGAACGTCAAGCGCGCAGGAACGTCCTGCATTATGTAAACGACGTGGACTCGCACTAATCGAAATCACCTCGGTGACATTGATGCCGATTTCATGCGTGATACGTATAAATTTTGCAAACGATCTGATTAGCAATGTTGTAAAGGAACGTCCTATGGCTAAGTCTATCGACTCTTTGTGTGTCTCATTGTCATTGCTCGTGTAATAAATGCATCAATTGTAGTGGATAATTTAGTGGACATGAATTGGACGATTGGAATTCTGAGCGAAATCTGTAGATCGTACGTCGGAATTATTGCAGAACTATCGGAAAATGCCAAAAAATCGGCTGAAACTGGTTGTTAAGATATGTTTGGTATATTTTATTCTTGTGATGCGGTGCCAGTGTTTATATTAAAAAATTGTTAAAAAATATTTTAAGGCCGGAACTGTTGCTAAAATATATCGGGAACTGTAGATCTCTTCGAGCACTACAAAATTGGATTATAAAAATCGATTTTTCGAAGCTTGAGGTATCACGCGAGTTACCATATTTTTAATTTTTTAAAAAACGTATGTCGTAATAATATTATGTTGTATGTCGTAATAAACTGTTTATTTTTTAATAATATAGCATCAAGACCTTGCTTGGCTCGTAGCTCTATTTTTATTTAAAAAAATTTTTTTAGCTAAATTTTAACGACACTATTTATGAGACCTAATATAGGAATTGTAAAACTATTACGAGTGCAAGCAGAACTATTAATAAAATTTTCGATTTTTGAAAATGAGGTGCCAACTTTACAGAGACGGCATGCCTGGCATTCCTTTCTTTCCGCTGGCGAAATGCCACTTAAGAATTCTTTCGGTTGCCGACTTTCTTGCGCGCTCATTGTTATTCGATATATATTGGATGTCCCGAAAAAATGTATTGATGATTAATTTAGCCTTTTTTTTTCATCATCACGTTTCTTGTATTAGCGGAAATTTAATTTTCGCCAATAATCTGATTCTTTATTTTATAATTATATATTGAGCTGTTTGATAGTAGAAGCGAAGGAATGTACGATATCATATTGCAGTTTTACATGCAATAAACATTATAAGAAACATTGGAAATAAAGTAAAGTGTAATATTGAGATAAAGTAAAAGAAATTTCGAAAATGAATTAATCTAAAAAAAATCATGCTTTAAAATATTTTAAATACTTCTATATTGTGATTAAATACAGGAACACACACAACATAAAAAAAGTTGTATATTCTTTTTTAAGAAGCACATATTTATATATTTTAAAAAGTGTTAACAAAATAATAATGCGAAAGTTTCTCGACAATAAAAATATTGCGTAATACACTTTAAAATTATCGCTGCTTGTATCGTTTTTCTAAACTTTATAACATAAAGATAACAACATAAATACAAACAAACGATTGATACGGTATGATATCCACTCGAGCGTCACTTTTTTTTATCTTATTTATTTAATCAAGTGTGATATAAGTCGGGAGTTCGGTTAGACAAACTTTTTATGCCCGAGATTATCGATCGACTAGCATGAGTGTAGATTAGTAAGTGTATATGTATTTGCAGACTTCATCTATGAATTCGAAAAAAATTACCGTGCAATCGATGTGATTTATCAATTTTGAGAAACTCCATATAAATTTTTCTAGCTATATTGGACAACAAAATGTTGATTTTTTTTTCATTACATTGCTAAATAAACTAAACGATATTTTTTGTAGTAACTTTTTTCAAGGA
>NW_017305779.1:4506939-4528267 GCF_001594115.1 Trachymyrmex septentrionalis | reverse complement strand
AAAAGAAAAAAAAAAATATATATATATATATACTGATCGATAACAAATTAATTTCACTCCAAACAGACTATTTTAACTCAGTCGTAGGACAGTCATTTTTAATCAATTGAATATAAGAAATGTCTGATTTTTTAACTATTTTTTTTCGATATTATGAGTTTGTATACTTACAGTGTTTGCATATTACGATATTTTCATTCTTTTTTCTCTTGATGTGTTATAGATTTACTAAACCACAGACATTCGCGGATTGTATCGGGAACGAGCTTCCCCTCGGCTGGGAGGAGGCCTACGATAAACACGTGGGCGCCTACTACATCAATCATGTCAATCGTAAGTTTTTTTTTTATTCTGCTACTGCTATCTGATCGAGAAAGTGCAGAGAGAACGGCCGGATACTTACCATACAAGAAGTGATTTTATTCGGAATTTTATGTCACGTATCTGTGCCATAACGTGCGAGCCCGTGGATTTATGCATGCATTTTCTTGTCTGATTGCGCTCGATGCATTCGATTGAAAAAGAGAGAGAGAGAGAGAGAAAGTTTGCAGAAATAGTGAATGCTTAAAAATAAATAAAAGTGTTACTTGTATCGAGTTGCGTTTCTTTATTATATCATTTTGAAAGTTAAACGCTAATTTTATTTAAAAAATGGTATTATGTTGCTTTAATTCAAGTTCAGACACTATTAATAATATAATCACTATTATATTTAATTTTATTTATCTTTTACTTATTTATTAATATATAATATTAATACAATTATATTGGTAATATTATATACAGTACATATTATACGCGTATAATGAATTATTAAAATAATATTAAAGGTGATAGCATAACATTCCATTTATCCTGAGAAATATTCGTTAAGAATACCATAAAAACACTGATAATTATTAAGATTCTTTGTTTTAAACATGTCATTGGGTTTAATATTCACAGAGACAACCCAACTGGAAGATCCAAGGCAAGAATGGCGAGCTATTCAAGAGGCCATGCTTCGCGATTATATGCAGACTGCACATGATGTACTCGAGGTAAGTACAGAAAACAATTGATCATAAATTTTTCGCTTAAATTGCCATTCGTAAAAGCTGAATTGATCCGTTAATTCCAATCCCCTCGTGTCGATCCCGCCGTGTCGATGAACCTCACTCTGCCGAGATTAAAACGGACGTGAGGTAGTAAGGGGGAGAAACTGGTGGAATTTCAACGAGGGTCGACGAGGGCGGCAGGAAGTCAGTCCGTGAGAAATCATGTTACTTCCGGTCATTCGGCGTACCCTCCATACTACGAATACGACGGCATAGATGTAGATTAACACGCGATTAACCGCGTTCGGCTCCCCTGTACATATCCCGGTAGGATGCGCATATTACATGCATATATACACACGCATTTAGATTAACGTGATGCCATTCGGAAATTGTGGTGTATCTTTCTCGTAATCGTGTGATTTGCGCCTTGTAATTATCGAGAAGAATTCCCGAAAGTATTATCGTGTAACGAAGATGGGACTGATATTTTCGTATTTTTCATATTTTATTATGTTTTAATACAATTCCTCATTTTCCATATTTTTATCAAACAATTATGTATCCTGTATAGATACGTATACAGGGTTATCATAAAACTGAAAATCACGGAAAAATCGAGGAATTTTGCAAAATATTCTGGAAAATTAAAATTCTTGACTTTACAGACGTTCAATATGCGTACATTACATGTACGTAGTTTTGGAATACTATCAACTTAATAATTAAATGCAAGCTTTAGCAATATTATAATAATAGATAATTTATATTGCTCTGTCCACAAAATATTTGAGTTTCCAACTCGGGACGAAAATACAAAAAAAAAATTCGAAATATTGAAAGCCAGGGAAAATTATGAAATTTATGCCTTAATTCTAAATAGAATCGTAAGGCTCGTAACATATTCCTGTAAGACATGTAAGAATTTTTAAGTGCTTATACCTTTATATAATATTTTTACAAACAGCTTCTTACGAACCATAATATTTACATGAAATCGTAGATATTTATGAATAATCGTACGTACCCCTAAAATTAGATAATCATAAGTTCTTATAAATATTACGAGAACACGTTACGAGTCTTACGATTCTGCTTAAAATTGACCCATTAGTTTGGAAATCAGTGTAGGAGAATTATGGTACTTTAGAATGAAGATTTTTGACAACTCTACATACGAACGTTTATATAATCCTGTCGCATTTACTGCGACAATGGAAATTTCTTTGATGGATGCATAGTTAAAGGATCGCAGGTAGCAGCTAATTCCGAATATTCGCGAGGGAAAAGAGGTACTTTGGTATTTCGTTGCTGACGCCAGTCTGGACCCGCGCCGGAATGTCTTACGTCACGCGCGGCTGCATTACGAATTTTTGATGGAATGTGCACCAGGTGAGAGGGGGAGAGCGAGAGAGGGGAAGAGAAAGGAAGGAGGAGTACCGGCTTTAATCCGAGAGCAAACGAAAGATACGATAATAATATTTATCGGCGGCGGCGGTGGCGGCGGCGCGGCGTCGACGCGGGTTCCGGGCAGGCGGGAAGGAATGTCGATGTACGGTATATTTATTTCGGGCGAAATACTGGCGGCCATGATGTCATCGTCGATTTTCGAGAGATTGCCTATGTGGCTGAGGCCGCGCGATTCTAGTTTCGGGATCCCTTGCGTCCAAAAGCCCCCTCTCGGCTCTCGCCGTCGCGTCGTCGTCGTCGTCGTCTCGTCGTCTCGTCGTCTCGTCGTCGACAGCTGCTCTCTCGCCCGCGCCGCGCCGCGCCGCGTGAAATTCGCACGATCTCGAGAAGAAGGCAGATATTTCAGACGATTGCACAAGAAATACCTATACGTTTTCCTTTTTGCTTAGATTGTGGTTAAAATAAATTTATTAAAATTTTGATAATATTAACTGACATTTACGGCTGAATATATGAATTTATGACGACATATTTATGTAAATATAATTATCTCTATTTTTATGTTTAATATATCAGTTTTTTTAATAGCAATAAAATTAAAAATTAAAAAAACATGGTCAAACTAGAAATGTTAAATAGAATATGTAGATAGAAAGTTTATGTGAACATAAAAACTGAACAGAGTTCTTTTTATATTGAAATAAAATGTGTAATCTTTCTGTTGTGGTATAAAAAAAGGAATACGTAAATAAGGAAGTGAGGAAAAAATATAGACTAGGAAATTCGCAGAATCTCTTTTGTAGAGAATATAATAGTTACATGGATACATTGTAGGAAATACAAGCTGACAAGCAGACAACTTATTATTACTCACAAGCTCTTTTTCTTAGAAAAAATAATTTCCTTTTCAAGCGAGAACACCCATTGTTGATAATAATAAAGAAACTGAGATCTTTCAAGAGAATTATAACTTGATGTCTAAATCAAAACTCACTGACAACTGGCAAGACTTTGAGCTAAAAAATTAATGCAATGAATCTCAACCTATGATCATAATATCAAAGGAAGAGAAAAAAAGCTTATAACTAAAGACTTTTTAAAAACTAATTTAAGAGTACTTATATAAAAAAAGAATTTAAAAAGAGGATCTTAATGAAGTTTCTATCAAGAGTCTAGGAAAAATATAAAAATGACGATTTATTTCACACAAGTCGGCAGGAATGTTGAAATTAGAAACTCTATTTTAAACAATATGATACGAATTTAGATATCTATTTTAAGGTTAGGTCTTTCTCAAAATGTTCAAGTATGATGAAATTTTGAATACTTCCGCATTCAGTGTTTTTACGTAAACACAAAAACATAGACCAATGTTAATAAATAAATAAGTCTTTATTTCTAACGAAGACTGGCTGAACACACACACACACACACACACACACACACACACACACATACACACACACACAAGTGCATATTGTTTAAGATTTTACAGATTTTCGAGGAAGTATATAGCAATTAGGTATATAGGTACTAAAAGCATCATACAGATTCCAAAAAGCACTGAGTTACTATGAAAATATTTTGATATGTAGGAAAGAGGAAATTAAATCGCTACGTTTATATGTCTATACCGGATAAAGCATATTTGTCCTCCTAAATTGGGCGAATTTCACGCTGTGCAGCCACGCGGCAAAGTTCTCAGACTAAACTGTTTCTCGCGTTTACGCACACTGCGTCTACCTCTTTTCGTGAAGAAAGTTTAGTTTCAGACGATACAAATTTGATCTTTTATACATATTACGTAAATAAATAAATTTCTAATAATTTGTATTTACAATATATAATATATAATTTTTGAATGATTTTTTATAATTTTAATTGAAATTGATTGAAATGGTTTTTATTATTAAAACTTTAGAAATATATATTTTTTTTTTGTATACGCAAAACTACAGCCTGAATCTCTTTGATCTAGATAGATATTTTTATACCTAATTCTGATATACAAATGGTATAAAAGAAAGATATTGTTCGACATTTTTTTCCTGAGAGACGGTTAGAGATCGTAAAAAATATAATTATACATTAAAAATTCAAGTCCATTTGCTAAATTACGGCATATAAATATGTAAATAAAGAATTTTGTCTTCTTCTTAAATTCCCTTTTTTTTAGAATTTCATAAATTTGATATATATATTATCTTTTGGGGCATTGCCAGTTTTTCGGATGCTTAAAGTATAGTAAGGATTTTAAATATTCGTCAAATCTCGCTTTTACAGTTATAAGATTAAGCAATTCGTGACCGCTGATCGTATAATACAATATTCGATAATTTATCATTTGCGTCATTCATCCTTATAACTAATTTATTGAGTTTCTAGTATCTATAAAATATATATCTATGTTTCGAGCGCAAATACTTTACTGGGGTAAACATGTTTACGCGGGAATGGGGTAGTGCGTGAATCCTCAGCGATGGATACATCCTTTAGCGTCACAAATTAACAAGCAACGCGGTATAATCCTCGCGTGTGTATGTATACGTGGGAAATAAGATATCCAAACCCAGATCTCTGCTAAGAGATAATGTGTGGGTTCTTACATCCTTAAAATTCTTGAAATATTCCGAGCAACGTTCCCATTAAAGATATACAATCCAGATATCAATGCAGATTTTTTTTTTTTAATATTTTTTAAAACTCATAGATAAAAACTGCAAAGTTTTCCTTTCAGTTCTATAATAAATAATTTATAAAATGCATTTCTATTATAACTATTGCTATTCAATTTGAAGAGCATTTTTATAAATAACTGGAATTTTTCACATTGCATTACATAAAATTGTTACAATTTTAGGATGTTAATAGGATGAAATTTACGTTGTATAAAAAAAAACTAAGAATAAGGTTCTGATTAAAACATATATAGTTCCAAAATAATAAATAAATAAACTTACTAAATTTAATATTATATAATCAAAAAACTTTAAAATTTATTACATATATAATCTTTCTTTTATTTATATTTTATTAAATTCTAAATTTAATGCACTAATCTGCCAAATTACTTAATAGATCCAACCAAAATGGCACTTTGATGAGGTTAAACTGAATTTCTGATTATCATAACTATTTAAAAATGTTGTTCTGTTTGGATCTTTTTTTTGTTGATTTACCCATATTTTTCCCTGTGTAGCATTTTATTACTATTTATTTTTTTAACACCAGCTCTGGCAAAAATAATGTTACTTTTAATTAAACACAGATAGTATCCGGTAAAATAGAGAGATAATCTTTATTTTTCATCACAATGCATATCTCTACTAATTTAATCTTTTCATTTATTCGGAAAACTTGCGGAAATCACGGCGCTTGGGAGTAGTTTCACGTGAGACACTTGCGGCTTCCTTCCTTGGGTGTTTTCACGCGTGCGTGCGTGCGTGCGTGCGTGCGTGCACACTCGCGCACGAGCATAATACAGACAGCCGAGGCTTGCATTCCGATGCAAATAGCCCTCTCTGCTGCCCGTTCTCTTCTCTCTTTCTCTTATTCACTCCTCCCGTCTCCTCTCCGGCATCGTGCAGAGGCTCTTCGCGCTCGTCCAACGACGGATAAAAGCCGTGGGCCAGTAGCGTCTCATAGCGACTCGGGATTGCGATGTGTACGATGCTTAAAGAAAAATGTAAAGTAATATGCGCTAGAATTCTAATAAATTTCAGGAAATTAGCAGGTGTCATGTAGAGACACCAGATAGGAACTTACTTATGTATAAAAGTTTATTTTTCTGTGTGATAAATGAGCGATCGTCGTATAGAACCATATTGTAAGATACTTTTTACATTTTTTAAGGTAAAAATACAAGTGTAAATAAAGTCTTGAGACTTCGTGTCTACAGTCTTGAGAATAATACGATTTACTTTATTGCAATCATTTGAATGGATTTATTATAATTGTAATATACACTTTCTATTTTACACCTCCGGTTTTTTACTTTCAGGCAAGTAAAGTTTGTCATAAATTCGGTAAAAATATTTTTACTATAGTTTTGTAAGGTAAAAATTACAACTATTTTTCTCCGTGTGGAAAATTGTAAAAAATAGCGTTTCTAAATGGTAAAAATAGCGTTCTTGTGTTATGTAACGCGAATGTGAAAACCTATAATTAGTGAGAATATAGCTTTTTAATTTACCTAACTCTTTCAAATTTGACACGCATTATTATACTTTTGTAAGAATTGTTTAAATGCAGTTTTAAAATGATCGCAGTATTTTACGTATATTATTTTTATTAATTATATATATATATATATATATATATATATATATATTTATTATATACAAATAGAAAGTCAGAAATACTAAAGGAATTTATTCCATTACATGGATGTGGATGATTCGAATGCTTGACGCCGTCGATAATATTCGAATCGGCTTGCACGTAAAATAATATTAAAATTGCTCTCATGCGAAACGCATATATGTCGGCGAATCTGTACGTGATACTTTTGTGCAGCATAATAAATTAATGATATCTGAGTCAACACGGTGTCACTAAATTTATGATCGAATCGGGAATGATTCACAATTTGCGTGTTTTACTTTTTTTTTTATATTTAGTTAATTTAATTCTTATATTTCTTATTAGGTATATATTTTCTTTATTTGTGATATTTTGTCGAAATTTCTAAAATTTACGATTTGTAGTATTTTTTAGATTAAAATACATAATACTTTCTGTTCTTTCTTCTGTTCTTTGTACAATTTTCCTAACTATATTTTTTCATAATTTATGTCGAAATATGAATTGTTATATAGAAGATTTATTAGCTATTAATTGTATAAAATATAGATTAAATAAAATATTTAAAAATTAATTCGCAGATGTATAACGTCTTTATGACGACTTTCCATATTTCGACGATGAATGCGTATGAAAGAATTCATGAGAGAATTATGATGTAATCATCAGGAATTTCGAAAGTTTAGACAAGAATTGATAGAGGCGCCACGATTAACCTTGGTTGAATGAGTTTACATAAAGTTACCGCCTCGACAATCAGTTTCTTCATTTTGTAACCCTTACCGTTATTCAATCGAAATTAGTACTGCTAAAAAAGAAATGCAGTTAACATTGAATAGCAATTTAAGATTACCGACAATCAGCAACGTAAATATTTATTAATTATTGCTTATGTATTTATTATTTGGATTAAGATATTGTTTGTTCCCGGAACTAATCGTCCTATGAGATAATGGCATTTTAACATCTAACGATATTGCGTTTATACACGATGAATAATTAGTAAAATCTATCGTCGAGTACTGAATAATTACTAAATCATAAATCTTACGTTCGTTCCATGTATATCTCAATCTGTGGTATTTCCATGGTATTTACAAACATCTCGAGACGAGAAAATTAGAAAATTTTTATCTTACATTACGATACGAAAGAAAAATAACAATGTCTTCCTAATGACCCAAGTTTCCTTGGGACACTTAATGTCAAGCGGAATAACTATGACATAACTTTATTCGATAAAATAGCATGTAGATTAAAATATCATTATAAGAGAGTCTCATTAATTACGTCGTAATTTTTTATAAATCTGTAATATTTAAAATAATTGCGATACTATAACATTTATTCGTCAGTAATAACGAAAATTATACGGTAACAAAATTGCCACAGTTAATGTCGTAATGTTTTATATCCGAACAGTTGCGATAGTATTCCTTGATAGTACACACGTGTGCAAATAATTACAAAAGTTTTCATAAATAACTTGATTTTATATCATTAGAAATAAGACAAAAAATATCGCGAGTATTTATCAATCTCTTTTGATAATAATCATGCTAAAATAATCGAGATTTCGAGGTGAAAGTATCAATACCCGGCTAGTATCGTCGTCAACGTTCCCGTAATCCATTGAGTGAGAGAGAGGAAGAGAGAAAGAGAGAGAGAGAGGGGGGGGGAGAGCTTGAAAGTCTGGGGCGACCTCGCGGTCCAGGAATTCCACGAATTTCGTGCGTCGTAACGCAAGAGCGTCCCTGGCTCGAATCTGACATTTTTCGGACGGACAGGCCGCGCTTTGACTGGTTGTGCTGGTCTAGAGGCGCACGGGCCCCGTTTCTTACACCCCCACCCCGCAGTGTGCTGCGGGCCCCGTCCAGAGGCCCCGAGCAGCGCAGCATCCCGCTCCTATCTCTCTCTTTCCTCCTCTTTCTCTCTCTCTCTTTCGGGGCTCTCCGTGATGCCCCGTCGAGAGGCAGCGAGATGCCAGAGGAATGTTAATTGCCATTTATTTTTGCCCGCTCGGCCCGTACCGCTCGTCGGCTCTCTCGCGCGGACAGATACAAAACCGATTATGACACCGCCGGAGGAAACTGCGAATGCCTCGATGCCGTAAATCATATCGCGGATCTCGTTCGAAAGCGCAGGTGCCCGGACTTTCTTCGTTCCCTCTCCCCATCCGTTCCCTGCACCGCTCGTTCATTTCGTTCCTTCCCGTCCGTCTGCTCGATCGATCGACGGATCGATCAGAGAATTTCATTCTTTCGTCCGGCGTGTACGCGCGCGTCGCGTACGTTTTTTCTCGCCACCGTGCCGGGACTCGTTTCCCGCTTGATGTTTCAACTTGTGTCTGCGCTGCCGTCGTCGTCGTTGCCGATGCGACTGCCAGCCCGTGGTGTGCCAATGTTTCCGAATTTAAACCTTTTATTTCTGGCAAAAAATTCCGAGAACGCTCAAATACAGCTGACGATTGCCAACCGTGATGCACGATATCTACGCGCGATTCGCGAAAAATAGTTACCTTTCTATTATCTGAATTTAAGAACTTTAATAAGCTTTCTATATATGAGAACCCATTATCTATCATTCTAAGCTTTAAAGCTGATATTTCACGTGTCGTACGACAATATGTTTCAAGTTCTTGTTGATTGGCTGCAGAACAGAGAGGATCTCTCCGTCTTGCAGCCGATCATGCAGCGTGTTTAAAAAGTTTGTCTTACGACACATGAAATATTAGGCTAAGTCTTAAGCCGTAAGAAATCGACCAGTCATAGCTCATTATTCTTCTCACATTCGACTGTAATCGATCAATTTCTTACAGCTTAAGACTTAAGACTTAGGTAATAGCTTATTGTAGGAAACCCATAAGAAATTGTGAAAAAAAAAGAAGAGAAGACCGATTGCTAAGAGTTTGTTATTCGGCCTGATCGTTATGCTAAAACTTCGATCGACGCGACGTTTGCACGTTGTGCATGTTTTGTCAAACTCGATCTTTCTCCCGTACGTAGGGATCTCGGGTGTGAGTTTAAAGTGCAGCAGGTAGAAGAAGTCGACGGCCAGCCTCGTCGTCTCGCTCGGCATTCTATCGGTTCTCGAAATCGTTCTCGATGCACGCGCGGGCGGCAAGAGGGTTGATCGCGGGTTTCGGGTTGACAGCCACGTCACGCGTTCCCTCGTCACTGACCAGACCCAATGATTCACTCCACGAGCGTTTCTGGGACCAACGAAACGGGAAATATCGCGGTGATTCCTCTGTAAATAGGAACCGGCTCGCCAGTTGACCTGTTGCTTTCCAAACGCAACCGACAGGTGTGACGTTTTCTGGCCGGTCGGACCCGGGCTGCGTGTCGTACGAGTGTATCGAGTACAAATAATTGCATTTTCGAGATTATCCGAAGATTAAATGGGCTCGAAATGGGCGGCCGTTGCGCGTAAGGTTTAAGGGGAGCTATATGTGTACAGAATGTTTCCTCTAACTTGAGCATCTGTCTCTTTCGATGATACGAAAGAAAACGACAAAGAAGATTTATTCGTTTTGACATGCATTTTTGAACGAACATTAAGGCCGGTATTCATACTTTATAGTCGGTTCTTATGTTTAAAACTGTCTTAAGATGTCACAAGCCAATCATAAAGTTGTATTTGCATCCTAAGACATTACTTAAGAGGATTGTCTAAATAGAATCAATTATAAATACCAACCTAAATGTGTACATATTTTTCAAGAAATCAGAAATTATATTAAACGAAGTTCATATAATAGGACTTATCGCATGTAATGTATTCAATAATGTTTATGTGCGTATATACATAGTATATACATACACACCTATATTTATATTTTCTCTCGTAACGATTTGAATTCGATATTTCAAAGTCGTTGACATCGTTATTCTCAACCGGTCGTTGCTGATTTCTGTTGGCGCCGCCTAATCGTCACTGGATCGCCATAATTAATTACATACCTGATTATGCAGATATTCTTTTAATGCCCAAACACGATGAAATTTCTGTTTTATAGCATTTTGAAGAATGAATATGTATATTATCGTAAATTAAATATTATTTGATACGATCGTTATCTACTAACATTAAATAAAGATTGGAAAGATTCCACGATATATAAAATGATTTTGAGAATAGAACCGCACAAAATTTAGGATATGCAAGAGAATTATTTATTTAAATTTATTTATTTATTTATTCATTTATTTATTTAGTTAATTTATTTAGTTAAAAGACAAAGGTTGATTTCTAAAAAATCTTTTTCTCTTACAATTACATTGAAAAAAAGAATTTAGTAAGAGTTGCCGAATTTAATGAAATAATGGCCAAAGTAAAATTATTTTTAATTATATATGCTTATCAAACATTTGATTGGCATTATTTCACTAAATATTTGATAGCTGTTATCAAACGTTTTTTTTTTTTAGTGTAATCTTATAATTCGAAACTTATTATTTTTTGCTAAGACCGACTCGAATCAGATAATAAATTTGTCGTTAAAATGACATTCAGTTTTTTTTTTTTTAAGATAATCTGTATATATCATCCTTTCGTCGTCACCATGCGGGCAATAATATCGCAATAATGTGGCCTCGGCTTCGCAAAATCACTCGGGACGAATTCTCGGTAGTACGGTATGCAGAACGAACGAAGGAATGAACGGCGTTGGAATTCGATAAATGTGAAAGCAGATTCGTTCTTTGTAACTGGATCTCTGCAGCACGGCATATGCTACACTACATTGTGCGCCTCGTCTCACTTTTTCTCACGTATTGAAAGCGTACTCGAAGATGTACATTTATACATGCTGCGTTCTAGTTCAATTACTGCGTTGCAACTCGAGTCAAGTGCAATTATAATGCTACTACGAAAAAAATGCTTTAGCAACACGCGCACAATAATCGCGAAACGTATTATTTATATACTCCTATACAAACTAGGTACATACTTGCAAAGCTTCTTGGTTCTTCAACCAATCATCTTGAGGCAAGATTTTTTTTCTATCAGTACTTATTGTCTACGTTATCAACAGAATGAAAAATGTATTTAACTTTTAAGCCTTGGAAAATTTAATTGGATTTTTAATTACAAATCTTTCCTTCGATTGTTTTTCTCTTTCTCTTTCTCTCTGAAGTATGTAAATACCGCACCCGTTTTACTCGCAAGTTTAGAAGAAAATTCAGGAGAGTATTACTGAAGCTTGTGTCAAGAGTTTTTCGAGATTTATTTTCGCATCACGCTTTGAATTTTCGGATCATTTTCTGGCAGATTCTTCGACTGTATAATTCGATGTTATTTCGAAATAAAAATCGATCGGATTGATTGACATCCCGGGAGATTCCATACGGTTACGATCGTCCGTATGCCATTTGGTGTAGCGTGGGCCGAGTTTGGGACGGTGACTTGGCAAGCGGCGAGCAGACAAGCGAGCGAGGGAACAAGCAGGCAAGCCAGGCAGGCAAGCAGACTTTGCCACGAGAGATTGGAATGTCTCCCGTCCTCTCGAATCCGCCCTCTTCTGCTCTCCGCCGCGGCCGCCGCGCCGTTGCTGGCTCCCCCCTCTCGACCTTCTCTCCGCTTTGGGCCCATCAGCATCGGCTCCGCGCCGAGGTTGGGCGAAGGGGGCAGAGGAATCGACATAGTACGTGGCGTCGTGGCGGATGGAAGGGGGAGAGGGGCCTTAACGCCGTTCTTTCGAGCGTCAATACATCGTGAAGAAAAGATGCCGGTTTCCCCCTGGATCCCTGTCGTTTCGGCCCTCCCCCCCCCTCTTCGGATATTTCGCCCTTTCTTTCTCTCTGCCCGCCCTCCCTCCCCCCCTTTCCGTCTTGTCCCTCCTTCGCAACGTCCTCCACAGGTTCCTTCCTCTTCTTCCCTCTCTTTCCCCCCCCTCTCCCCCTCTCTCTCTCTCTTTATCCCGCTGTTTCTTCTATTTTTCCGCTTGTCTCTGTTTCTCCCGGTCTCGCGTAACTCGCACCATGGGACCCTTTTGGCATGGCAGCTACCGGTGTTACGCTCGCGTAGGGCCCCCAGGCGGTCCACGAAGTGACGCCACGGAGAGCCACGAGGATTGCCGAAGGCGTACGATCATGTCGGAATGAACGGATACGCTACCGTCCATCGCTTCTTCAAACTCGCCGAGATGATGCTCCTTTCGCGCCGCCGGGGATGCTAGCGATCCTTTATTTCCGTTTGTCGAATATTTCAACATATACATTTTAACAATTTTTTGGCTTTTTCTTCTTCTTTAAAGGCATATCGTTAAAAAGTGTATTTTCTTGTGTATTGAAAACGCGGACTTTGTTGGAGGGGGCGGGAGGGAAGGGGAGGGGAACTATCGTACCGTTGTAAATATGGCAAACGCTGAGAATGTGATTCCTTATCTTGTTTTGTTGTTTGGCTAATTTTGAACGAATCAAGTAAAGATTAATGCTGATATAATTTCTGCTGAGTGTTGATATCTATTGTAGATATCGAAAGCGTCCGATAATGAACTTATTCACAGACAAATTAAATGACGTTCGAGAAGTCCTTTCTCATGTATTTTTAGCGTCAAAATTTGTCAGCGAAATTATATCGATATTCTTGAAATAAAAACCCAAAGACGTTCTCGTCACCAACCATAAGTATATCAATCAGTCAAACGTGATTATGTTGGCGTGAATCTTTTTTTACGTTTTTAAAAGCTGTTCCGGATTGCCACAAAATCCTGGAAATCCTCCTGGAAATCAGGAAAAATGTCAGGCAAATAAAAAATGGTGAGAGAAAGGAAGGAAAAATCGGGGAATTTTGCAAAATTTTCTGAAAAATTGAAATTCTTGGCTTTAAAAAAGTTTAATATGAATACATTACATCTATGCAGTTTTTGGAATATTACCAACTTAACAATTAAATGCAACTGGTGTCAGCAACATTAATATTAATTTACATTGCTACGTTATATTGCTCTCTCGACAAAATATGTATAATTTGATGATTTCCCATACCAGGGGAAAAATACAAAAAATTTCAAAATATTATTGAAAACATCAGGGAAAATTATGGAATTTTAGAATGAGGAATTTGTAACAATTCTGATATTCGATTTTTTAGATTTTAAATGGCTTTTTCGAAATCGGATGCATTCGCTTATTTCCCCTCAAGCTCGCTCGTGCCTACGCTATGTATATCTTTTTCTGCACGTTCGCTCGGCTTCCACAATTATTTTTGTCTTTCCCAGGAGGTGAACTGAGGGCATGCCGCGAAATTCCCACGTGCTGCCGGGGCGGAAAGAATTCGACTTGTTCATTGGTATTTACCATCCGCAAAGTGCTGTTCTTATCACGCTTTCCTCGTTCCCTGCCCTGCAATTCATTCGGAAAAGACTTTTACTTTTTTATTTAAGCTCTTTTTAAAGCTAAACTGCATATTTCTTGTAAAAATCCGAGAGTTTGTCTTTACTATTATTTATTCGGACAAATAAAAATTGTATAAACTTTGGAAATAAGTTTAATTAAAAAATTTCTATATTTCTCTCTTCTCGTTTTACAACAGAGATTTTTACTATTAAAGGTCATTATTTTACGCTAATTTATATAAAAATCAAAGGCTTGCAATATTTGTTACACACATAAGTTCTGCTTGTTGTTTAAAAATGTAATTTAACAATTTTCAGGGCGAGGGGAAGTTACATCTTTAATTATTTAATGTGTAAACGTCCTTTTCCACATTTCATTTACCAAACAGAAGATTGTTCGAGCGAAGGCTACCTTCTCGCACTTTGCTGCGATTATTTCTGAGTTCATTTTCTCCTTTTTTCCAAGGATACCACATGAAATTCCGAGATTGTTTTGCCATTTCGACGTATACAAGAGATTCGGACTTGGAATTAACCGCCAAGAAATCGGCCGTTTGTGCTGGCGTAGCTTTTCACATTCCTACGACTCTTCTTCCTTCCTTCAGGGACAAACAATGTTAACGACCATACGAAGGGATCGGAATTCCATCTCTACTGCAATGGGCGATACATAAATAGGCCTACGCTTTTACCCGAAGACCAGATATATGCGTACTTGTATTACTCTTCCTTTTTGTAAGCGATTATTTTTAGAGATCCGACGGAATTTCACTCTTCTCTCTTTCTTTTTCCGTCCCTCTATCTTCTCTTGCTTTCTCAAACTCTCTTTGATGCCTCTCTTTAACTGCGCGTCATGCTCTCTCTCTCTCTCTCTCTCTCTCTCTCTCTCTCTCTCTCTCTCTCTCTCTCTCTCGCTGCAGTTTGAATTTTTGGAACGTCGTCTCGTTAGATATGCAAAAGGAAGATGAAGATTCCTCAAGTACTTTTTGCTTTTACCGAGTCAAGTCATCGGGAAGTTCGTGGTAGCAGCGAGCTTTTGCCAGTTCAGAGTTCATTTACTCTTCTTCCGTATAGATTCAAGTATCTCTACAGAATTACAAGGATTCTGAATCTTACAATTCGCGTATTTTTGTAATATTTTTGAATCTGCAAAAATATTGACAGAATCTTCTGCATGGAACAATAAAGATCATTTCATATGCTTATATGTTATTACACGACGACTCGTAGAAACATTCCGCAGTGATAATATTAATCCTTCCTTTGGTTAATCCTTCCTCTGTAATTTAAGCCTTTTTGGCAGAAGCAAAATTTCATTCACAAATTTTTCTGAAATAAAGAGGAAAGAGATGGAATCCGGCTTTTCTTCCTAAAATATCTAATAATATTTATTTTTCTATACAATACTCCGAATTTTTCCACATTTTTTTGAAAGCCTAGAGCAGCAAAAAAAACTGAGCAAATCTTTGGTTGGACAAAAAGGATCCAGATGAAGACACTGAAAACATGATTGCAGACCGAGGACACTCAAACATCACGTGTTAAATTAAATGCTTACTATCCTCACGAATAACTTGAATTGATGCAGTGTATTTATTACTATTATACAATAATTGCATTAATCATTTATATTAATTGGTAATATAACGCTTATTTATTAATCATTCAAAGTGCAGAAATAATATCAGATCAACGTACAAAATTTTCGCTTAAAATCTATGCTAATTTGCATCAAAATAACGTGATATAATCTCTAATGCGTTGAGTATTAAACTTTATTAGCGGTTTAACCTCCGGGGATTGACCTTAGATGCGTTGTATGCCTGTCGCGTGGGCCACGGGCCGGGCCGCGCGTGGTGAGCGTGAACTAGAGTTCGACGTCCGGCTAGAGAAATTATATCATTGGCAACACACAAGTAGGATGGTTATCCTGGCGATGACATTCATTGGGTCGGTTTATGCCTCGGCATAATTTGTTGCCAACTGACTTCATCGGATCAAACGCACTCTTGGAAATGTGTGCGTGCGCGCATAGGTAGATGTGTTTTGTTCGCTGCGCCTTTTATATGCGAGTGCGGCGTATACCGAAAGAATCAGCATTTCTGTGCCGGCTATGCACCGTATACATATGCATGCGCACATTTCCTGACTATCAGGCGAATGTATTTTCGCTCGTAATATACATACGTGTGGGCAGAACTTGGTGAGCGAAAATTGAGTCACGACTAGCTGCTGCTATCTTATCAAGACAGGAATGCATGAACTGCGATTATCGAGACGCTATAGTCGCGATAATAAGCAGCCAACTGTGCTGTGTTCCAAATTCGTATCCGATTACTGTCCGATTGTATCTGAAAATACGGAGAAACGTTTTGCTACTTCCCTCTACTGCCCTCTAAATTCTTTAGCGTGGAGCTCACTTTAAAGAGTAAAAATTAAGCCAATCTTAAAAAAGAACTCAATTTTCAATAAAAAAAATTTAAGAGTGAGATTTCAATCTTCGGAATGAGATTCACTCGGAAAGTTTTACAGAGTGACGATCAAATTGATCCCAGTACATACTACGATTCTGTAATTTTCAACGACAGTTCGGTATCGTTGTATTATTGTTGGCTTTTCTATCATGTATAATACCTGTCCAACAACAATAAAACGACACCGTCGTTAAGAGAATCGGGATACTGGACAATCGCGACTTCGAGCGATTATCCCAATAAGACTACACATTGTCCTTTGATTTAAAACTATTGTTCTATTATTCAAAGTTTGAAATGTTTGTAATACGATTCATTGTCCGACATACATTATTTATCGTCCAGCGATCGTATCTATCGGTATGATACGTTTAGATCGGCTTAGAGTAACGGAAATAATCAGGAAATTTCTAACAAATATGTTCAGTGTGTTATTATTTGATCTTCGATCTTTCACACGTCCATCCGATGCTTTTTAATAGCAAATTCATTGAAGTCTATTTCCTTCGCGGAAACATTGAAGTGTCTGTAACTTTACATGCGATTAGGGAAACAAAGAATTTTTCACAAATATAAACACTTTGGAGAAAACAACATTTTAATTTCAGATGGAATTTACCTTAACAAAATCTTAATTCGAGGCATAGCTACAAAGAGATGATACAAAATATTGGAAAGTTGAAATAAACTATAATATTTATCGTCTGTGTAATATTTTTACTAAGTGCTAATTGAAATTGTTACTGTAAAGGCCCCAAAAAAAAATGCGTGCTTAAAGGATATCTTGCTTTTTAAAATTTATATGTGGAAAATCAAACACTTTTTGTAAAAAAATAAAGCTATTTGAAAGATTGATGTTTCCGTATTCGAAAAATCTATATCGCGATAGCTGAGTTTACCTAACGTATGTTGATTCGCAACGATGTAGATAGTATCATTTATCACGACTCTATTCCTGTGCGACCATGACGCGACTATCACGTTAAATTCCCGGTAATAAGGAGACTACTGTGCGACGATCTTTGTGCTAAACGTACTCTCGGTCAAAGATAGCTTTCGACGATGTTTTGACGTTCCGTCGCGGCCCCGTGATAAGGCGCGGTTCGCGGGAGGACTCAATATAGCACCCGACAATCATCCCGGTGGAATGCTCGGGATATCTGATCCCGATTTCTCCGAAAGCCGCGGCCCTCGGCAAGGGTTATACACATTCCCGACGTGAAAGGGATTCCGATCTCCCCCGCGCGATCACGGACGCTCAAATCGTGCGCAGTACTGAACGTTATAAGTATCGAAGCCAGATACTTTCCCCGAGATCGTTCAAATACGTAGATATAACACGGAAATAAAATTATTCTCGTATATATTCTACATTCTCTTTTTATGGATACCGATTCAAAAATGATCATTAGATTTTAATAAATGAAAAATGAATTTTATAACAAAAGATAGCGTTATACACATCGTTTTGTTATAGTTAGATGTGTAATGCGTATAATTAATACTTAATAATTATGTTTTATGAGAACAAAATTAATAAATAGATAAAAAAATAGATAACAAAATAATATTTCTTTATTTGCATATAAATCTGAAAATGGAATTTTTTAGAATGTGTCTAAAGTTATCATACTGATAAAGTATGAAACATCTAAAAGCAATGAACAATTACTAATACGCTATTTTTAGTATCGATACAGAAAAATTATAAACATTATTATTGTTATAACGTTATATAAATTGTGTGTTAATTAATATAATTAAAAGAGAAACTTTCCTCTTGCGAGAGGTTCGATTATAGGTTAATAAAATTACAATTTGAATTAGAGATTATTATGCAGAAAAATGAATCATAAATGTCTACGATAAGTAGTAATTTTAGATTGCTTTTTCTGGATGTCATTAACTACGTAATTTGTAATCACGATTTTGTTGTATTAGCTCGTTACGTAAATTATTAGGAATTTTTTTTTTAATTTGTTTTATGTAAATTTAATGATTGTTGTATTCGATAAGCACAAACACTTATGACTTATTGAATAATACAACTCTTTAACGTAACCGCTGAAAGATACAATAAACGGCCACGGCTAAAATTGGTTGACGGATTGAAGATTCGCATTCTTATCGAGGACAATCAACCAATTTTTTTGCAATGTGTCGCACCACATGATAAGATAATCTTTGTGAATGAGGAAATAATCAGAAAATCTTGATAGTATAAATTGTGAATCACGACCTTGTCGAGAATGTGTACTTGCCAAAGTCGTAAAAAATGGCAAAACGTTATCGTTTATATATATTTACAAAAAATTATTTTTTGCACAAAAATGAATTCAAAAATATTAATACCAATTTTTTTCGCCGAAAAATTAGAACTTTTAAATTAGAAGAAAATTAAAACAAGATGTTGTATCCTTTTATTTTATAACGTTAACATAAAATACTCTATAAATTATTGATTTTGCTTTTTTATCATTATGGACATATTATTCCCTAGAATTTTAACGTAAAATCCGAATTTTGGAAGATTGATCATTGATTGAAAAGTGATTTAAAAATGAAACGTGCTATGTATAAAATATATATTACATTTTTCTTTCTCGAAGAAAACAATTTTTACAATATTTTTAATAATTCGCGATATTCTATATGTTTCCTTTACGAGGGAATATTTTCAGACAATTCTTATTCCCAGAGAATATTCCCAGTGAATTTTCTCAACATTCTCATTCTCGCTTCGCATCGCGAGCGATAAATCATGGCACTTGCTGAGCAAATGTTACAACTTACTATGACGATAGATAACTTGAACGTTGGAGGAATAACAATCCGATCGGAAATTATTATACATAGATTGTCGTATTTCATTGTTTCGATCAATGTATCTATCAGATTATACGAGTTACATTGAAGTGTTTATATGACAGATAATGGTTGATGTGTAACCATATCTAACAATGCAACAGACTGATGAAGAAGAATCATTGAGAAAGAGAGAGAGACAAATCGTGAAACATTCTTCTATAAGTGAAGTATCAATTGTTCTAAGAATTGGTATCCTTGAGTGATATTATTAAACGAACAAAACATTTCAAGTGCAAAGGAATTTACAAAATGTCTCATTCATTAAAGATTATACAATTAATGTGCACAAAGTATTTATTTAAATTACGCTGTCTATTTTATTTAAAGAATAATAAAGTTATTAAATAATTATAATTTAACGTTTGGTAAAATTTTATAAATACTTGTTTCGCGAAAAAAAAAAATTTTTTTTTATCGATCTTAAAACAAAAATTTGTTTTTCTAGAAAAGAGGAAGGGAGGGGGGGGGAAGAGAAGAGTACTATTAATTTATGTAAACGAAATGTATGTGTTAAGATTTTCGAGAAAAAAAAAAAAAGAAAAAACCGCGTAAGCCGAAGATTATTTAAAGCGAGGGAAAAATGCGCGAATCGAAGGAAACGCGAAGAAGATCCGCGTTCTTGCAGTGCGTATCGTCGTCATGCACATTCATACGATTTTCCGCGAACGCGTTTTCTTCGGGAGTTACGACCTTTTGCCTCTTGCGTCGCGACGAGCACTCCCCTTCCTTTCCCATCTCTCGCCGCTCGGCGAACGCCGCGACGTAACGAGTTATCGGTAGGTCCGATAATAGCATCGCATTCCATTCATATCAGCATCTCTCGGCGGCCGGTCTGCCACCGCGAACCGCCTCTCACGCACGTACGCACGGGGACAGGCGTGCTTACGTATCCTCGCGTATCTCGTCGAGCCAGAGTCGGACGTTCGCGCGCGGCGTTGAATAAAAATCCATGCTCGAGACTTTTCGCAAGCAACGATAGCGATAGCAACGGCACTTTCCTTTCGCACAGCACTTTTCTCTTATCGCTACACTTGCATTGCGGAGCACTTTCGTAAATGTAATTAATTGGATGACAGACTATACGTTCGATCGAATGTTCGACGATTAATCTTGTAATTAAGAAATAGAGTGACCGAGGCGACATAAATAGAACGAGAACTTTTAACGAGACAGTTTCGTGATTATTCAGCCGTACTACTTGTATTTTCGCTCCGCTATCATTTTTCAATTTTTTTTTTCTTTTTTATACATACTAGACATACAGTATATTTAAAATATGAGAATATGATACAAAATATGTGAAATAATTCTGACGATACGAATGATACCAAAATAAATTCTTCATTGAAAATAAGGATGGGAAATTATTAAATTGGCACCTTCGTCATTTAATTCTTGCCATCGACGGTTTTAGTGCTAAACATTTCAAAATGTCGCAAGCCTATTGAACCACCTTTTACGCAGGAATTCTTGAATTGATTTCGAACGGAAGCTACCAAGGAGAAAATATTTATCGATATTACAAATTATGATGTTACGTATACAGAATTAGCTTCCTATATACATATACAAATTGTGTATCGTATATTCGTAGCGAATCTGTATATATATTATTGATAAATGTATCGATCGATTGGAAAATATAAAAATATCGAAGGGACATAAGAAGGGAAGGAGAAAGCAATTTGTTTGCAGAGACCGATATTTTATAATTCTAATTGCCGCATAATCCTGTGCCGAAACGAGCATGATTCATGCAAGGTGCAAACATTTCGCGCGTGCAAAAGTTACGAGTGTGTCTTCGCGCACGGTTGTATTAAAACAGATACAAGTCGCAGAAATGTGTACATGTGCGCGCGCGCGCGCGCGTACGTGTGTGCCAATAAGCGCAAAATGCA
>NW_017305779.1:4503220-4506839 GCF_001594115.1 Trachymyrmex septentrionalis | reverse complement strand
CATCGTGTCAATATAATATAATTAATTTATAATTTATATTAAATTTTCTTAATTATAATTGATCAGAGATCGTAATATTTCGACAGTTGGCAGACGTAAATAATCACAATAGATCATCGTCTATCTAGAGATTTATCTGTGTCATTATTGTATAAATTTAACTGTATTTTTTTTTCTCCTTGTGCCTTAATTTAATAAGAATTTAATCGCGCTCGAGTTGAAAGCGAGCCGTAACTGATGATGGATTCTTTTTTTTGGGGGGGAGGGGGGATTTAGCCCCCTCCCGAGAAGCAGTCGATCGGAATTATTACGTAGCTATTTACGATACGATAATCGGTGTGTGTAAACCGGTAAACGCGGTATTGGGGATTAAATAGCGCCGCGTTGTCGTCGAATTAATTGCCTATCCGGCGAACGCGAAAGGTGCGATCGGGTTGTTTTGCGCCGTGAGACACAGGCGCAACGCGCTGGAATGCGGCACGACGCAGACGCTATCGCGCTTCGTCGTCGTATCAGCCGTTATCTTCATTGGAGACAGGTGCGAGAATAAGTTTTGCGACGCATTAATTCGGCTAGTACCCGTTCACTCCTTTCTCGCATGCAGGCTACCTCGATTAAGATCTTTATAGACTAAGTTTTTTGCATTTTATATTCTACAATTTACGTCAAACAGTGGTGATTTACGATTCGTTATCATTTATCGCTATATTCATTTGTACCATTACTGTTTATCACGGATGAATGAATAAATGTATCTTCGTAAAATACTTTTACAATTGAACTCTCCTTCCCCCCCCCCGCCCCCCCCTCCGATCGTTTCTTTCGTAATCGTAATCGACAAATTATGAAGAAACAAATTAATGTCGAAGAATTTGTAAGAATAGATCCTCACGGTTGTTGTCCCGTGTACAATTCAAGAGGTGTGCATTTTTCTATCTGATTTGTTTTTCTCCGAGATGAAAATGAAATGAATATTAGGCAAAGTAATTTCGCGCGCTCTTTGGCAACGCAAACGGCCAAAGAGTGGACGCGCGCGCGCTCGTATAACATTTGCGGAATGCGCGATACACTTTCACTCGGTACAAGCATTAATACAAAAGTAAGGTGCTTTCGGTGCGGCGCGGATTTACCGCGGCGAATCGTGTAATCCCACGTTGACTCCCGGCGATGTGTGGAGTCCGAGCATCGTGGCGACTTCTGTGAGCAAGAATGCGGACTGCATCACATAGCGGGCTCGTCAGTCGGCGCGAATGAGTCAAGCTGATATCTTTTGCGCAAAACCCGCGATACTAAACAGATTAGAATTGCGCGGGACACGAGAAAAACGATATTACTGAAGTATATAAAAATTTAGTTATCGGTTAAGAAAATCACTTTATTGGATTTATATCAAAATAATTATGTAGGACGTCTAAATTGACTGCTATAAAATTTCTTTTGTCGCATCGCTCGTCATACTTGAGTTTTTTACATAATTATTTTTTTTTTACATAAATTTTTCGATATTTCAGCAAAATCGTTCACTTCGCGGCGTAATTCGCAATGAAGAGTTAATGATTCGTCGTATACAAATAAAAAAACGGGGAAAGTTGTATTATAACTTACTTTTTAGGTTACCTTATATGTGTCTGTTGTAGAAATTACAAAAAGTAATACAAAATTGGAACAAATGATAACAATAATATAAAAAATCCAATATCCGAACTTATTGTACTAAATTTCTATAAAGTAATTCGTAAGTAACTTGTAAAATAGCTTCCTCAACCCTGATAAAAAAATGTACAATGAATTCTTCCTTATATAGAGCCAAATATTTTGAGAAGAACTTTATTCTGCGAGAATTAATAATGTTTTCTTTCTTTTTTATTTTTATTATAATCTTTGAGATTAAACGATATATATATAAAATGGAATTTTATCTATCTTTGTCTCTCTCATTATTTTTTATTCTATTCTTTCAATCACTTAATTATTGTCGAAATAATTAAGTGATTGAAAGAATAGAATAAAAAATAATGAAAGGGACAAAGATAGATTAAGTTCCATTTTTTAATAAAACAAGTTTTTTTTTAATTTTTCAGAAATGTGATTTATACGCTTCGATTATGATTAAAAAAAAAAAGTGAAATTGGTGAGGAAAAGGGAAGAATTTTTTGGGAAAGGTGCTGCGCGCGCGCGGGAGGGGAGGAGGAATGGCAGGTCGCGTGTATATTCAGTCCTTGTATTAGCCGTGGATCCTCTCCTCTTCTCTCTCTCTTTCTCTCTCCATTCTTCCTTTCTCCCACTCTTTTCCTCTCGCAAGAGCCACGTGCGCCTTGAGGAACTCTTCTTTTATATCCCGCATCCTTTGTTCGGCAGCAGCTGTCCGGCCAAAGAAATTCCTTTCTCGACCGTCAGCCCGATTACTCTCGATCCCTCCATTCCTCTCTCTCATACCCTTCCCCCCCCCCTTCTTCCCGCCATCGAACGTAAATCTGAATCAGATATCACTGATCTCGCGCGTTCCATCCGACGCTTGCAAAAATTCACGCGCATGCCGATAAACGTACATGAGCGAAATGCTTTCATACGGTATATATATCCTACGTGAACAAAAAATATCTGAACGATGAATTCATCATCGAGAAATTTTGCATTTAAGTGTCGATAATAAGTTTTATTACAAGGTGTATTTAAAAAATGAAGTTATATCTTTTCTCTTAATAAAGTTTTTCAAGAGGACTTAAAATTTTCTCGAAGAATTCGAAATATTTTGCAATAATAATCGAGGAACATACATATAGCACGCATATGTGTCTCATCATGTTGTTGAGATATGTATAATTAACGAATGTTTACTAATATTTAAGTGTTTCCAATTATCATTTTTTATCTTTTTTATTTATCCGTTTTATTCGCTCAAGAATTAAGTATCATAAATCACACGTCCGAACAGTATTTTAGAAAGATATTATGATGCTAAAGATTCTACATTAAGCTCATTAATAATCTTTGTTCCACAGGAAGTAAAATCAATCTATGTATAAACTGAGAAGTATTTTATTTAATAGTTTTAGTATCAATTTTAGATTTGAAGTTCCAAAATCATTGTTATGAATACAAAGTGCAACACATATCAAGTTTCGAATCAATTATATTAGAATATGTAAACATTTGATGATAAAATTCTTAATATATTCCTACAAAAAATCCAATGAACCTATTTATATATCGTGCTTAAAATGTTATTATACAGATAATGTGAACATGTGAAAATTTAACAATTTTAAAACTAAAATTACCATAAATTATATTTCCAAAGTAATCAACAAGTTATTTTTATTTCTAATGGAACGCTCTAAAATTATATGCGTAGATCTTGATAGAAAATTTTGCATTTTACGCGAAAAAGTAATGAGCCATTATATTGGAGATGGAGAATGCGAAGTTGCGTCCGCTTATATGCACGTCTGATTTTCCTATCTCCGCGATTCCGAAGTGGATCAGGTTGTTTAGAGGGGCTCTGGTGGGGCCCTTGGAGCGAAGCACGAGACCCACTTCATACGGAATTCGGTAGCCACAGGGCGATCACGTGAGGGCCCGGTAGCACTCGGGCCCCCAACGCGTTCGCCTCCTCCTC
>NW_017305779.1:4501979-4503151 GCF_001594115.1 Trachymyrmex septentrionalis | reverse complement strand
TCTACGAAAGTCATGTCCGGTGGAAATTTGAACTCACGAAATGAACAATTTTGTTGAAGTATCTGAAGATTTAGCTAGATACAGGATCTGAACATAAATATAATAATATATATAATATATTTTGTTGGATCATCAAAATTATTATGTAAGACGCTCAAGCATAAATGCTGCAAAAAGTTTTCACGTTCTATAGCAAACAGTTTGAGCGTTATATATAATTAAAGAAATAAAAATAATTTTAATTCAAACACAAAATTATTTTCAGATCTGCACATCGAGAGAAATATTTGGTATACATAAATCATAATTTCGTTGAAGTGTAAATCCAAGTGTATTATCCAAATTTTCTTAAGTTTTAATTAAAAAATTGCGTTGTTCTAATTAAAATTTTGATTGGAACAATATAGTTATTTTTTAAATTAAAATATAACCAAATTTTGATAATTTATATCAATCAAATTATGATTACTCATACCAAACATTTCTCTCAGTGTCTACCTAAATTTTTTAATAGTTTAGCAAAATTGTTTTTTCAAAATGCATAAATCTTACGTTCTTCCAAGAATGGAGGCTTTTTAATATCATTTCTTAAAATTACTTAAAATATTTTATTGACGTGCCTTTTATCATTGTATTTAAACACATACATTCCTTTATGAATATCTTGATGTAAAGCTCTCTGATTATAATATCGAATAATAGTATAGCAGTTGCTCGCATTACTTGTTTCCGCTGCATTACTTGTAATTTCTGAATTACATTCAGAGCTTACAAACATATACTTACAAATTCATTACTTTTAAATCTATTGCTTGCGCAATTGTTGTTTAGGATCAATATTTCATTTGTACATAAAGAATAGCATCGAAAATGAATGAACTTAAATTTAATCGAATTTAATTCGAATTAATTTTTTCCATTGCCAGTAATGAACGGTTTTCAAAAAATTCAATAACTGTAGCTCCCATCAAACTTGTGTCTAGCTCTTCCCCTCTTTCCTTCTCACTCGCTCGCTTGTTCGCTCGCGCATTTACAAGAAAATCTTACGAATGCGTCCAATTACAAAACACCGCGGGCATTCCTGAATAAGCCTATACACTAAGGTCGTAATAGTGGCCTGGCACTGGCCTCGTACGTATCCTCGGTCCGTCTCCATTTCTCTCTCTCTCTCT
>NW_017305779.1:4499410-4501935 GCF_001594115.1 Trachymyrmex septentrionalis | reverse complement strand
GCCGCGCCACACCGCGCCGCACCGCGCCGCACCGCGCCGCGCGCTCAGATAAATATGCGGGAGGGGTCGGAATTCCTCACTCGGCTGCATTCCGATCCCTCCTCCTCCGCCGTCTCCACTGCCGCCACCATCACCATCCGCACTCACTCGCGCGCGAACGGGCCTCCTTCCTTGCCATTACTCCTTGCAATGTGAACTTCTCGGCCGCGGCCTCTCTTTCTCGCTTTCCTCGTTCTTTCCTGTCTCTCTCTCTCTCTCTCTCTCTCTCTCTCTCTCTCTCTCTCTCTCAGTTTTTCGATTTTCAATTCTTCTTATTCGCGCGGAAATCATTTATCTGCTACAGTGTCAAACTCTGACGGCATTCTACATTTGTAATGTGCAATTGATACAGAATGATATAGATCATAAAACGTTTTAAAAATTCATACAACTTCTTCTGTTTTGCATAGCCCAAATTTAATGTCTCTTATTATTTCACGCAAAAGCGTTTAATTCTTCTATTTCTTTGGTCTTCTCGCTTCATTTTCTTCCATAGTAGGCTTTCTGAAGATACTTATTCGCTTCACTGTAACTTTTTACTTCTCTCATCCTTCTCTATGTTTTCATTTCTGTTTGCTTCTCTTCAGCCTTCTCGTTGGTCCATCTTTATTCGTATTTGAATCGCAGCATACAAATACAATTTGTTCGCCTTCTTTCCCCCCTTTATTTTTTTCTTAATTATACTTAATTATACTTTATTCTTTTTATAGCTTTACTATATCTCTTCGCATTCTCATCTATTTCTCAGATTTCTCGTCCCACCTTTTTCACCATATCTTTTTATTTCATTATCTTCCTCCGGCATTCCAGGTTTCTTCATCTCTTCTGGTCCATTCGTAACTCTCTTTATTCGTAACTCTCCTGTTTACTCACTCCCTTCCTTCTCGTCGTCTCTCCTCGGAAACGCATTCCCGTCGGCTTCCCCATATATTTTCTTCCTAGTGCAGCTCTTGCCTTCCGCTTCGCTACGGACATCGTCCTTTCATCGCGCGGAAAGATCCCGCACGCAAGTGCCGAGATGAAGCCACCGAGATAGCACACGTGCGTGCACGCATACGTTACACGCTGCGCCACAGCGACCGCGAGAATTATTATTGTAGGTGGCGAATCCACCTTCGAAATGTAGGTATACGTGACCCTGATACACCGCTTGATTCCGTCGATCAAAGAGCCAATCGCACCAGAATGCTTCAACATTTTTTACCTTTGCAAAAGTCGCACTTGCATTAAAAGACTTACATTAATGAAACGTAAACAGTAAGCGAATTGGCCGATCACGTTAGAGACTACGAGGCTATAACGTAAGTAATAGCAAATTCAACGTCTAGGTCCACAACCTTATTTTAAGAGGCCCTAAGCTCGTAAAGCCCTAAGCTCGTAAAACTGTAAGAAATTGACCAATCACAGTCGATAATTTTTTTCATATTCAACTGTGATTGATCATTTAAGGCTTTTACGGCTTACGGTTTCTTAAAACATGATTGTGGATCTAGACAACATGTTGATTTCCGTAAGTCTTGCTGCTTAAGTTTTTCTGCAGTGTGTTATGCCTCTTAGGTTCGAATATAATTAGAGTCTTTTCGCTTGATTTGCTTGATCTAGATTTATCTGTGTACTAATGGTGAATTAAACGGAAAACAGATAAGAAATCACATTTGTGTACGTAAATTAATAATGTTTCTTAATGAGAAATTTCTCCGATGACAAACGAGAACGATACGATCAATACGCGAGTACGATTTTGCAATACAGAGTAAGAAAGTATTAAGCCAGCGTAATTACTTTTACTACGTGTGCGCATAGAATGCAATCGGAAAATGACCGATTAATTGGTATTCGGGATCGGCAATCTGTTTTTCTTTGTAATCCTTCGACTCCTTTAATCATCCTTCTCATCTAAGATAAAGAGTTCTTTCGAGCTATTAGTGAGCCGGTGAGGCAAGTCGCCTCAATGTAAAATAAAAGAAAAAAAGGACAGGCATAGGAATAGCTCAACAGAGAAAACAGTTTTGCAACTGTTGTAAACTTCTTTGATATAATTGGTTTATATGTTTAGATCTAGTGAGGAAATTAAGTGCAAGAGCAATCGTATTAAAGAATTTTACAACAGTTGCAAAGCTGTTTTATCTGCTGAACACCGCTCATCCATAATTCTTAATAGATTCGTCGAAAAAAGGCGGGAATGGCGATTTTAAATGTGAACTTTTTAAATAATATTTTTGAATTTCAAATGAAAAATTGCTTTTTATCGAAGAGAAAGGCATGTTATGGACAAGAATACTTGACAGTTAGTTTATATCGAAAATCCTTATCAGAAAGTTGTAAAACTTTAAAATTATGAAATTGTCTAGAACTATTCGAAATCAGTGATATTCTTCAGCTGGTTCTATCGAGGCAGCTGGTATTTTGAACCAGAGCAAACGACGATGTTCGTGGTTTCACGTAGCATTCCCAAGACGGAGGACGCGAGTCGCTCGCGAGAACGA
>NW_017305779.1:4491735-4499310 GCF_001594115.1 Trachymyrmex septentrionalis | reverse complement strand
GAGAGAGAGAGAGAGAGAGAGAGAGAGAGAGAGAGAGAGAGAGAGAATGAAAGAGGAGGGAGAAAAGGCAGGCCGATGGAATGGAATTCAGCAATCAGTTAGGCATTCGGCTTCTAGGATAGCGAGCTTCAGGCGGTATAAATCGCGGCCGTTTGCGCAGGAATATATCTGAGAGACGCCTTCCGCCTCCTCTTCGTCCTGCCGCGTCCCCTCTCCTCTACGGGTCCAACGATGCGCGGATCGTCTTCCTTCTCGTATGATCCTGTCGTACCTTCTTTCCCTCGTATCCTTCGTGATGACCTTTTGTTTTTTGCCGTGCTAGGAACGGTATTAGGCGTCTCACTTGGAATGCGGCTGTCGCTGAAGAGCCCTCGTTCCTTTGACTCCTTTCAGACGGGTGATGCGTCCTAGACACACCAAATGATACCGTGAAACAGGGATACTGCAGGGATCTCTAGCATTTCAGCTAGAAATGCAAACAGAACAATTATAGTGAATCAGACGCAAAATCTTATAAATACTAATTCTATAAATATGTTTAACATTCAGAGATGTTTTGCAAGAAAATATTTTGAAAACAAATTTTATATGTGTATGTACAGAGTATATACTGAAATAAATGATGTTATATCAACAGCATCAAATTAAAAATAATCTCGTTGATTTTTTTTCAATAACAGTATTAATGAAACAAATAAAATTTTATTAAAGAATATGACGTATCTGTTTCATTAATACTGTTGTGTGTGTGTTGTGAATTAACAAAATTATTTCTAATTAAAATTGCAGTTGATATAATATCATTTTTTTCACTGTATATATTTAAGGGACTTTGATATTAATTGCAGAAAATAGTTTAATCTATGTCATCTATGATATAAAGTTGTGAAACTTTAGAATTATAAAATTCTTAAAAAAATAATGAATGTAAAGAAAAGAGAATCTTAAAATCAAGATTAATAGGTCAAGAAAACGAGCATAATAATTTAAAATTATATTTGTTTCTTAGCTTTCTTAAAACGTTCTTTTTTACTTTGCACAAACAAGCTTGACAATTTGTAAATAGTATGTAATTTTACATATATAAGAGATGGTGGAAAGAAAACTCTTTTTTATTAACTTATAAAATGTGCATCTATATGTCTTACCATGGAGTTTTCAAAAGCTAATTGAAAAAAGAATAGCATTGATCTGATACATCACAAATATATATTCGGAAGAGGTCGAAATCGGAGAGTGTCGACTGGGATCCAAGAGCGGGCCGGAGATTTCTTATCGGAAATCGAACTCATTTTGCCGTTCTGGGGAAGAGAAGAAGAAAGTCCATCGAACGAAAAAAGAATGCACTACTCGGAGGTCGCGAAGCCGTCGCAGTGATGGCGATGGAGGAGTAGGAAGAGATAGAGGAGGAAGAGAATGGAGAAGACAGGCGGGTGGAAAAATAAGACTCCTTTCCGGAGGATTGACGAAACAGGCCTGTACTCGATACCATCTGTGTGCTCTTTCAATAATAATAGTATGGACCGAGAAATGTGCGCGCGAGGCGCCGTGGATTCTTTCCGACGTTTTGAGGGCGAAGAGGAAGAGTGGCGATGAAGGAAGAGGGGGAGGAGAGAGAGAGAGAGAGAGAGAGAGAGAGAGATCGTGATAGTTTCGTGGAGAAGATGCGAGAAGGCGCAACGGGGAGAGGATGGGAGGGAGGGAGGGAGGGAGCGGAAAGAACCCGTGTGCTCTCCTCCGGTGCACATACTGGAGCCTCACGGATGAGGCGAGTCCCCACGATTGGCGAAGAGTGGTGGGACGGCAACGAGCGAGGCCCCGCTGCCCAGCCGGCTGGGCCCGCTCTTAGATGATCATCCGGAGACACGGCTGATGGGGCCAGTAGGGGCCCCAGAAATTCCAACAAGGACGGAGCATAATGTGCGACTCAAGGTCGGTTCTACTACCGACGGCAAGGCCCCGACGGATGCGACCACGTTCAAGCAGGGTCGTACCGTGACCTCGCCACATCTCCTCCCCGCTCTTCCTTCCCTTTTCCCTTTTCTTTCCTTGCCCTTCTATCGCGTCCCTTCTTTATGCCTCATCCTACTTCTCCCTCGTTCATTCGTCCTCGTCCTCCGCTGATTCCTCAGCAATCCTGACTACCCTCTCGTCTACCTTTCTCTGCTGGCTCCTGTCCTCATAGCTAGCGCGCACGCTGTCCCCACCAATGACAGAATCGTGCATTGGCCCTCAGGCGCCCTGCGCTTCTGGATTGCATTGCATACGACGACATTCCGCGAGTCTGAAAAAATAGACACTCTCGAGGGCTAGAATGATGAGGATAAACTTGGATTTCGACATTTTAATAGAATAGTCTCACTCTAACAAAAATTTTTATTTACTTTAATGAAAATTTTTTATCTTGCTGTGACATAAAAAACTAAACAAATATTTGTAAGACATTATAATTTTTGTTATTATTAACTATGTAATAGTCTTTTTTTACTATTTTTGCAGGTAATTTTATATGCATTGCAATATATGAAATGTGTCAGTGACATTTTAATACATTTTAGTTCAACAAAATTTTTTTATAATTCATTAATTGAAAATTTTGATAACAATGTTTAAATTCTTCAATCAAAGTAAAATTCTTTTACTTTGAAGAGGAAGGAGCTTCACATATAACAATTGAATATATAGGAATAAGGGATATTTGATATTGGGATGTTAGTCCAGTTGTAGGGACAGGTTAACTCATTTATTTTCAACGTGAAAGCTAGGCATTATACTACGCTATTTAACTTTTAAACTCATCCCTTTTAAACTAGAACTTGGAATTTGAACCGAGGTCCTGGTTGCGACAATCTTGTCGGGGCTGCCGAGGCCCGCCTTTTTACGTCGGGTAAGAAAGAGGCGCTTGAGGCCATCAAGAAGTGAGAGAGAAAGAAAGAGATGGCATGAAAAATATACGGTGGAGGAAGCGCTTGGAATGAAGAGAGAATGACGGAGAAGAAGAAGAAGAAGAAGAAGAAGAAGAAGAAGAAGAAGAAGACGAGAAGAAGGAAGAAGATGAAGAGGGAGTACGTGGAGCCAGTTTGTGCTCCATCTCGTTGGAGAGAAAAGAATCTGTGTGCGCGAGGTTGCAGTGGTAGGGGTAAAAAGGGGTATTGGAGGAGGGATAGGACAGATACCGAAGAGGGGCAGGCAGGACTGGCCGGACGAAGCAAGAAGCGAAGGAAGAGAAGGTAAAAAGAGGAAAAAAGGTGGGATCCCTTAAAAATTGAGACCCACGGAGGTGGGGATTGGAATTTCGGGCCCCGTACACCGGCCAGTCTCAAGGAGGCCTTCGCGAAGATGAGGCGAGGAGAAAAGAGGAGATAGAAGAGTGCACGAGAGCGCAGGAGGGCACGAGACGGGATCGAGAGGAGGAAGTGAAGAATTGGAAAAACGAAAGGAGGCGAAGAGAGAGAAAGAGAGAGAGAGAGAGAGAGAGAGAGAGAGGGTGGAAGAGAAATAGATAGAAGAGAGGAAGAAGAGGAAAAAGCGGAGGTGGAGGAGGAGAAACAGGAGGAAGAAAGGTATCGCGTAGCCACAGAGAGTGCGCACAGTCCACCGTATACTCGGCATGGACCGTCAGTACACCCTCTGCGTACTTGTACCGCACATTACGGCACAGCAGTACCGTAACTACGTGAATAATTATCATCATCAGCAGCAACAAGCGCAGGAGCAGCAACAGAGAAATTTGCAACCTCCATCATATCTTCAGTATCAGCAGCAACGCTTAATTCAGCAGACACAGCAACAGCAACAACAAGAACAAATCTACGAGAACGTCGTATCTCAATATCGCATGAAAATGTGCTATCATAATGATTACGAGAACGACGAGCAGATACAAAGATTCTACTGGGAGCAGTGTTATAAGCGCAACGATACCGACACTACAGCGTATTACTACTGCGAATATGTAAGGATTTACTTGGGATTACTCGTAACAAATATTTGGAAGTACTCGTCAGTTTTGTCAGTTGATATCGCGTGTTGCTTCCTTTTTCTGAGAACGGAAATTGTGTACTTTAGTGCTGCCTTTCTTCGCAAAGTTACGTTTTCGTTTAGAAGATGCTTCGCAAAATTTTATTATCAAAGCGTTAAAACTGTAATATTCTCTTACGATGAAACGTGTGTGCCAACGAATGTGAGCGGTCGAGATTTTTTTTTTTAGTGAGATCGATGTATCGTGATGTATTCTTTGCATAAGAAACCTCGTGTGATTCTTCCAAATATTCGGAATACAGTGACACCACACATGGGATAATCGTGACATTACATAATAGGAACATTTAATTATATTTTTTATGTGAAACATATTAAACACAGCATATATCAGCACATGATGTTAAAGATTATACTTACATGATTAAGATAAATCTTTTTTATTCTGATTAATTAATTTGAGAAGATATTATAACTGCTTTTTCAATAATTATTTAAAAGAATGCTGAGAAGAGTCCCTTTTATGTTAAAGAAGATATTTAATTTCTTAGATTTATTTTTTTGGAAAATTTTGTTTTATCTTTCTTACTTACATTTCTTTACATATCATTTTCCTTTACGTATATAAGTAAACACATCTGACATTCTAGCGCGCGCAATTTGCACGTAATCGCTAAATAAATAATTGCAAACTATGCAGCTCGGCAGTGTTGCTATTTATGGAACCACAATGTCACCTAAATGAGAATTTAAATGACTACCGGTTAAAAGTTACATAATTACGACAAATTATTTTTCTTCATTCTTTATCATTTTCTTAACACATTTAATTAACTCATATGTTAGAAAAAAAGATTTACAGTGATGATGAATATGAAAATAAATGTTATATGATATTGATATGAAAATCAATTGTTTTAAAAAGGTTGTTTTAAAAAGATTCAAATTCTTGTGTTATAGGCGAAGAAGGAGATTTATGACGTAAAACATCAGAGGCTCTGCCTGGCTCAGGATGAGTACAATCACCTCAATAACGCCTTAACCACCCTTGGCGCATCGCGTACAAGTTGTGAGTGTAATTTAACATACAGAGGATTTTTATCGGTTCCTGATTTAAATAGTAACTTGGATATACTGTGCGCGTTACATGCAGATATTTATGAATGCTTCATCAATCCTGTCATTTGAAAAGTGTTGTGTCGTTAAAATGAAATTATAGAACATTGTTGCGAATTAGGGAATTTGTCATGATTGGTTTTCATATTTTGAATTTTACATGTGATCAAATATCCGATTTTAAATTGATTTTAACGCGAGTGTAAGTAAAAAAGTTCTCACCATCGGAAAATATTGACGGGCATTTGTGGTTCGCAGTGTGTTCCAGCTCGAGTTCCTTGAGTACCAAATATGACCCTGACCTGCTTAAATCAGACGTGGCACTTGCAAGGAGTCGAGTTTCTCGATTAAAACGAGAACTCGAGCAAATTCGAGCGGAGATGAATTGCACGCAACGAGGAGTAGATACTCTCGCCAGGTATTACATAGACGAACATTAAATCGGCGATTTTTGTATTAAACTTGTTTAAGTAATTTAACCACAGTCTGTAACGAAAATTATTTATATGCATTTTACTAAGATTTTATGAAAAATTTTGCTTCTCTAACGTTTATTTTAATAATACTTTCTAATAATAATTTTTATTTAAGAAATTTTTTATATTGAATTTTAAGACGCTTTTTTTTATTAACTATCATATTATATCGCCAGTTATTTGTAGTACTCACAACACTTGAGAATAGTTCTAACTCCTGCGGTCTACTTCTTTCTGCAGTGTGGAACAAAAATTGAGCACCCATCATGGGGGATGCTACAATATTATGGAAGCGCAAGCGATCATGACGGAGCTTCGCAACATTCAAAAGTCCTTAAGCTCGGGCGAGAAAGAGAAGGCTGAGCTGATGCAATCCCTGGCACAATTAAAGGATGAACTAACAAGGTTGCAACTATGCGAGGGCAGTCCGGAAGCTAGCACGCTTAGCTTGCCACAGGAGAAGCTCAGTACGGCCTCCCAAACTGATCTCTCGGGCGAGCTGGTACCGATCGGTACTCGGCTGGCCGAGATGGCACGTATGAGGTTGCAATATGATGAGGCAAGAAAACAGATTCAGCATATACAACAACAGTTGGCGGATCTCGAAGAAAAAGTGACGCCGGGGCAAACTGAGAGCGACAAGGACAAGCTGTTATTATTCCAAGAAAAGGAACAGTTATTGAGGGAATTACGTAGCATTACTCCACGCACGAGAACGCAACAGGACATGAAGAAGATCCAATTGGAAATTCGCAGACTCGAGCAAGATCTTAATACTGCGTTTGAACTTTCAAATAAAACCATCACCGATCGCGTACGGCTCCACGAAGAGAAGCAACTGCTGCTGCAGCAACTTAGAAACGCGCTGCGCTCAATGGCAATGTTGGAGGGTCAATTGAAAACTTTGAGCGCTAGTACGTTGTCGGTGAGCAGTAGTTCCAGTCTTGGTAGTCTCAGCACGACTAGTAGCAAAGGTTCTCTCAGTTCTGGACTTAGCTTCACGGATATTTACGGTGGTCCGCAGTGTCTGGGATCGGCCAGTTTACAGCAAGAACGACCAGTCGATATGGTTGACCTCCACAGACGTGTTGAAAGACTGTTGCGCGGTTCCGAACAAAGTAATCTCGTCGGAACACCTTCACCCGGCAGATCTCAGCCCAGTCTTTCCCCAAGATCGAGTTTGTCCAGTGTAAGCCCGCCGGTATCGCCGTTGTATGAAAATGCGCCGATGGGTCCGCCGCCCGCCTATGAACAGATAGAACAGCAAAGGAGGCAATATCAGAGAACAGCGGCACCTGCAGCGACGACAACGACAACAACAATGGCAGCGATTAGCAGTACTGCTACGTCTCACCTGGACGGGAATCAATTAGAAGACCGTTTATCGGAGTTCAGATTTAGTCAGCAACAAGGAGTAGCGTCACAACAAGAACAGCCGTGCTCCATCAATACGCAGGATCGTTTGAAACTCGTAGTCGGTCCCCATCCGCCCGTCGAGCTGCAATCGAGTAATATGTCTCAGGGCAGTGGCTTGGGCAGGCCTAGCGCGAGCGGCACGCAGATGCAACTGCAACAGGTACCACCATCGTCCCTGCCGCAGGAGCCACTCCCCTTATCGCCAATCAGCGAAACGCCACCGCCTACTGGGATCAGGTCGAGAGCCAGTAGTTCCGGTACCAACACTAGATCCGTCTCCGCCGCCGTTTCTGATGAGAGCGTCGCAGGTGACTCGGGTGTCTTCGAGGCATGCAACCGAAAAAGATTATCCGGGCCCATCTCCGATGTAGACCCATTAGCTTCTGGCGAAATGAGTCTAGAAACCGCACAAGTACAGATTAAACTAAGGTATATTTTGTTTATGGGCCATATAGTATAAAAATCGAATAAAATATAATAAAAATGTGCATAAAAGTGTCATAACATATTATAAAAGTATATTTCTTTTGCAGACAATATTTTTCTTATATACTTATTTAAAATTTGTTATATTGTCGAATATATG
>NW_017305779.1:4485223-4491708 GCF_001594115.1 Trachymyrmex septentrionalis | reverse complement strand
TATACACACACACACACACACACACACACACACACACACACACACACACACACACACACACACACACACAAAACGATTATGTGAACATTAAAAAAATAATATATGAAAGCATTATGCTGCAGAAAGATTATTATATGACAAATCGTATATCTATTATTCTTAAAATTATAATTTTTTAAATAACGTGTAAACGTTATTTTTATTTATTTATTTATTTAACTACGAAAAATTATTATAATACAAGTTTATTTTATTTTATTTTATTTTTGCGTAAGTTTGCTTTCATTCTTATGATAATTTAGATGAAACGAAATTGAAATCTATAATTTTACATTTATCAGGTATTCAGTGAGTGACGGATTACTTCATGTTGGCATTGAACGAGCGAGAAATTTAGCCGCGCTTTTTATACCCGACAACGCGCAAGTGTGAGTACCTACACGATGATTTTTTTCTAATTACTTTTAACCGATATATTTTAAGCAATATTTTACCACGTACTCCAACCATTGCGTCATTTACACTTCAATTTTGATTTCTTCGAAAACATGAGATAAATATTTATATCGTATATTAGTTAATATCGTGATATAACCGTTGTTAAATATCTCAGACTATCCACGAACGGGATTTTATTTTTTAAAATAACTTTACCGATTAAATAACTTCATTGCATAATGTTAGATCAACCTGCTGACGAGTTACGCAAATGCACTCGACTTTTGTCTATTCCCCGTTTGCAATCGGCGATCTTAATGATCCAAGTTGGCCAGTCAATCGATCACTCGGGCCCTTACCGACGTCTTTGAAATTGGAATGTAATTATGAAATCCTTGTCGCGCACTCGTGTCTGGATCATTGACCAGCCGCGTGTCGCGCTCACCTTTGTTACGTAAGAGTCGGCTATTATCAGCGATACCATGTCTCGCAATTAGCTTTACAGCTACTCAGGAATTTATTCTCGCGGCCATTGTGTCCGGCCACCGGCCATAAATTCACGAAACGGCACGACGCTTCGACGGTTGAAGAAGAGAGACAGATTAATGTATATAGTTACACGGGAGCGTTTGATTAATGATCCATCTTTCACGCGGTGAACTCACGTTTTCCAATCTCGCCGATGAATGAAAAGAGAAGGAAGAAGAGAGAGAGAGAGAGAGAGAGAGAGAGAGAGAGAGAGAGCGAGCCTTCTCTCGAATTCTATTTGTTTTCGTCTGAATATTCTTTTACAGAATAATTGATAGCTCACAAGCGAGTCCACGACCTGAAACTATGCGCTGAAATGCCCTTTTATCTGTAGAAATAATATTTTTATCTTGCATTTCAGATACATCAAAGTCGCACTGCTGCCGATGCAATTACCCATCAATCATACGTGTTGCACGAAATCTGTCGTGGACTTGCGAAAACCGACTTTCGGCGAAACGTTCCCGATCGCCGTGCCGCTTAACAAATTGTACACGAAAACGCTGCAAGTGACACTTTGGTGCACCGAGGCTGAGAAATGTTTGGTATGTATACTTTTTTTGAAATTTATTTTATTTATGTTATAAGTTTTCACTCTTCACTCCGAGATAATTTTCACGATGTTCACTTAATAATGTATTATGATTGAGACACACTTGAAGAAGTAATATTTAATTTTTTATTGACAAAAATGAAGAAATTTCATATATTCTTGAAAAGAAACAATTATAATTGTTACTAAATTGAGAGAGAATATAGTGTCATTTGTCATTCTGAACACTTTTTACTGATTTGATTACAGGGTTCTGCACAAGTCTCGTTGGCAGACTTTAGTCCAGAATCTCCTAGCGTGAAATGGTACAATATACTCTCCTTCCGCTTCATGCATCCATCTGATAGTCCCGGTACCAGTACCAACGGCACCTCTATGAATGTCAGATTGACGAAGCACGACAAGCAGGAATCGGATATTTCGGTATACAGGAGCGTACAGAATACGAAAGAAGAGAGTAGTGACGAGAGTACGATAATCAGTTCCCAAACGTCTACCTTGACGAGGAATCAAGATGAGTTGCAGTCAGCCGTAACGTTAAGGTTGGAAGAGTTGAATTGTCTACGTAGTCCAGAAGAAGAGGATGAGGATGATGAAAGTGGGAGCGAGGACAGCGACGAGGAAGGTATCATCGTAGAATTTACGGTGGAGGATAATATTCTAGAAGATGTTTTAGAGCACGAGGTAAGCAATGTTGCTATATAATATAAACGATATTTATTTAATGTTTCGATTGCTTTGAATTTACATTAGATGAATCGTGGACATCAAGCGATTAAAAGTCATTGATTTAATAGGACTTAATATTTTTCTATCACCATTATGATTAGTGTTATTTTTTGATGAGAATTAAACTTGCACTGAATCTTAAATTGTTTATTGTCAAGACTATAGGAATTTTTATTAAGAAAATATTAATTCTAAATTTATAACGATTCTTCATTTATAATATAACAGGAAGACGAAGAATTGAACGAGGAAACGAGGCAAACGCAGGACAAGGAAACAAACACTGAATGCGTGTTTATTCCGGAACAGGGCAAGCAAAGAAAACTTTCTGCGGCTGGTGTTGCACCCGGCGCTATTCATGACGACAAAAACTCTATTGTGATTAAAAGAAGTCAAACATTCTCACCTAGCGCAGCCGTTAGCAGAAATCATTACATCTGTCGGGTAAGTTTTAATCAAATTTTCTTGACTATTACATATTTGATATATTTGTTTTTTCCATACAAAATTTGGTATAGAATAAAAAAAATTCTTAACAAGAATTTAAAATTTCGATAAATCCTCAATAAAGATTGAAGAATTTTTATTACTTGCTTTTCATAAATTTGTTTTTATTTATCTTTATATATCTTTAAATGCGAGTTTTGCATCTCAAAGAATCTGTCTTTTTTCCTGAATTTAATTTTTTTATCTTGTTTTACATAGCTTAATCGCAGCGACAGCGATAGTAGTATGCCGCTTTATCGCAGAGGCGGACCTTTCCAACGGAACTCAGTAGAAAGACGTTCCCTGCGATGGCGTCGACCGTCCTCCGCTCTCAGTTACAAAATCACGAAGAAGTCGTCTCATTTGCTGCCTACAGCCAGAACATCTTTGGACCTCGAATTAGATCTACAGGCGCAGCATGCTAAACTGAATAATCTCCAAGATGAGATTAGTAGGTTACGAGAATTGAAACAACGGCTAGAACAAGCGCGTGAAAGAGGCGATACCGACTTAGCAACTTGGCTGCTAGAAGATCAAAAATTTCAAAATCTCATAGCACAGGCCGAAAGTGGCAAGAACGGCAAGAGCCTTGAGGATAAGAAAGTGGAGAAGATGTTAAAGAAAACTTCAAAAGAGATTTACAAGTTGAGGAAAACGAAAGCTGGGAAGGGAAAACCCGATATGATTTCTTTTAAGTAAGTGATAAGTTTCCTTTTATTGCAAAATTATTTTTTTATCTTTTATTTCAGTTTTTTTGTGATTAAGATTCGAATATCTATAATATCTCATAATACTTAAAATACTGAAGTAATTGAGTGATGTCCGAAATAACTATTAATCCAAGATGTTAATTTTTGGGTGTTAATCAAAAGTTATATCTTCGAATAAATTGAATCGCTATGAAAATCTGTAACTTTTTGATAATTTTGAAGATTATATAAAGATTAATAGGAAAAAATATTATCTTTTATAAAGATCATTTGATAAATTAACATTATCTTTTTCCAGAGAAAAGATGGCTTTCTTTACGCGAGTGAATTTGAACGTTCCTGTTCTGCCATCTGAGGAGCTCGGAAATGAAGGTATATGTTCTTCAACATCACACACGCACAGAAAATACGCATCGGAGCCCGTCACTAGTGCTTTTATAAATTCCACGACAACACGATTGAACAACATTTCTGGTGGAAGTGCATTGCCTGTCACGAAGAATAGCAATGTCACGGATCGAAGTGTCACAAATGTTGCCGTGATTGTCAACGCAGACGAAGTCGTATTGTCCAATGCCGACAGTAAATCTGTGAACGCTAAAGGTCGACCGGCGGCGGAGACCGAAGCGCGAAGTTCAGAGAATGGTGAGAGGGAGGTTTTACCGAAATCTACGGAGAAGAATGGCAATGGAGAGCCGAAGAGGTACGAATATGTTGTTGATCGAGTTCTCGGTGTGGAAGTATGAAGACCGGAAAAAAGTCGCATGTTCCAGTTCTATCACCAGCTATCGCGCGATAGAGCTGCAATTTCGCGTTCATAGATATGTTTCTCTTCGAATTTGAAGTAGTAGCAGGACAGGAAAAGACGAAAGAGAAAGAGAAATAGTGATCGCAAAGCCGTAATCTCCTAACTCTGAATCCTAGGTGCCATGCCCAGATTGTAAAACACGTGCATCAAAAAATTCGAAAGGATAAGATGCATAAAGTATTATCGTCGAAATTGCAAAACTGCTGTCGCCGACGATGTAATCAATGACCAGTGATAACGGTGCATGTGCCAATGCTGGATGTCAGAAGCAACCCTTCAATGAACGCAGCAGCGAGAATTACACGCGAACGCGAGCATGATTGTGTATATATACAGAAACGTAAATTATTTAAACGCTACTATTTACGATAGGCTATTTAATTGTTTAATCTGACTCGTCCGAGTCTACGTCGTGGAATCGCGACTGCGACACCCTCGCATGTCGTTTGTTCCCTCTGTGCATCGGAGCACATGACCCACCGAGCAGCTGGTCTGCGACTTGAAAGTCTAACGAAAAAAGGCTGCGCCCAGGTTGGCTAGCGAATTTTGCTCCGACTCCGGTATCGTTTTGTTTCAACGCGTTTGGTTTCCTAGTTCTGATTTTCCGGATTACGAATAAATCCAGTGAAAATAAATATTCAAGTGTCCTTCGTGCGTATCAATTCTGACGAAACTTTCAAATCTAATAAAGCCAAATTCTTCGTTATGCTCAGATTTTGCATCTTTTTTTTAAATTAGAATTTCAAAACAAAATACTCGCACAAGTTTTACTCGTTAATTTTCCATAGCAAATTAATCAGCTGCAACTTTATTTTTATTTTTTTAGTCTTAGCTATGGAATTTTCCAAATTACCATCAATAATTCTCTCTTCGCTCTTTTTGGCAAAGTTGTAAAAACAGACTGCCTTTTCCCAATCGTTCTCGGACGAATGTAGGCCTTCATCATCCAGGATTTCAGATTGTGGTACTTTTGAGGCCATAAGTGCCAGGAAATTGGAAGGACGGAGTGATCAGCAAGAGATTGTGATGTCATTTTCGGCGATTTGTATGTATAAAATGATATCATGATCTTTGTCTCGAACTGTGCAAACACTCCTCTACCAGCAGATTGTGCAACAATGTGCCTTATTGTTGAATTAGTCGCGCGAGAAAAGTGCCGCTAGTATATACAGGGTATCCGATACAAGGGTATCGTGATACAATTGACGAGGAGATGGTTCTTCTCTCTTTTGCAATAAACAAGTGAAAGATAATTTTTCCTTAGATTGCATAGTTTTTTTTATGTAATATATATATTTGCCATATTGATACTGGCGTAGTAAGATGGTTAAACTACAGTTATTTTGTAACAAACCTCGGTAGTTGTATCACGATTTACCAGACAATATGAACTCATGTCATGTTGCTCATGTTATCACATTGTGAATACACATGAGCATTTAGACAGAAGCGTGACAACAAAAAATACTCATTTCCGCAAATAAATAATTTGATGATTCAAATTAATAACTGCTTTTTAAGATTCAAAGTAAATATCTACATATCTGATTCAAAGGTAAATATCTACGCTTTCAATATTAATAAGATTGTATAGGAAATAATATTTTTGAAGATTAGTCACAGACCTTTATATTGCATTTGTCTAGATGAATTTATAACGTCAATTGTTTTTATTTGGAAATGAAAGAAAAGTTTATCGTAATGATTTCAGAATGTGAAAGTTGCGTTACTTCAAACAAAACGTTCATCGATTGCGATGATAAAAATATATATAATATATAATAAAAACATCCATAATAAACTTAAATATAAAAATATTGCGGAAAAGAGAAATTTCTGGACGTCGCTTTTAATACTAGAACGACTATCTTTGCGATTGTTCTAAATGATAAAAATTTTGATAATTAATTAAAGGTCGATAAAATTTTTAATACAGTGTAGATAAAGGAAACCTTTACGATGTTATCTTATATACAAATTTTTTAACTTAAAATTTTTAATTAAAAAGTTAAGGAAATTTTTGTCTTGTTTGCATTCAAAACAAGCTTGACTATTTTAATATTAATACGGAAAATAGAAAGATCTTGATTGTTAATTCAGATTGTTGATAAATATCTCTTGAAAAATATCTCCAAGATAACGGATGCCATATTATGTGTATCAAGAAACGCACGATGTAGATGTTGGCCGTTAGAAAGGAGGGTGATAACGAAAGAATAAAGCGAAAATATCT
>NW_017305779.1:4475478-4485123 GCF_001594115.1 Trachymyrmex septentrionalis | reverse complement strand
ACATATATACGTATATATATTTATAAATATGTACAAGAGTTTGCAAAACATATAGTGGCAAACTCACTCCGCATTATTTAAAAACGTTTTTATTGATGGAACGTACGTTCGATTTTATAGAGCGTCTCGTAAACCTACAAAATCATAGAGCAATTACGAAATTAAACAACGAAATAATTTAATTATCGCCTCAAATGCTAAATTTATTATGCTCATGTATTTAAAATTATAATAAAGTTATTATATATATTATTTACTACCGTATATAGCGCCTTATTGTATCAAAGTAATTATTAATTAATGATAATATCAATAACGATGGCGTTAATGGTATTGCTAAGAAATGCTAAATAGACGATAAATGTAATTTCATGAAAGAGAATATACATATCCACACACAATTTGCACACACAGGCAGGCAGACACACACATACACACACAAAGTTACATGAGACACACTGACAGACTATCAGGAAGAATCACAATCACAGTTTGATTTGTAAGTAACGGTTCGTATGGTAATGATTAAAAGGACAAAATACAGTATACTCTTGCCACGTTCGTTTGTGTTGAATACCTTTCTTTTCTATATTTTCCGCGTAGTCTTATTTTCCCTATATCCTAAATATATTCAAATAATCACAGATTTCATTAAATTACTTAAAAGAATATTTAATTATGATATATACTGATGTAAGATGTGAAAATTATTTCAATAGTTGATTCTTTAATTTTAGTGATGAATTTTTATTAAAAGATCAATTTAATTTTGTTTTAAATTTATAATTTATCTTATAGTTCTTTAAGATTTTTTTCAATGTAGAGCAAAGTTGTGCGTTTAAAATGTAATAATCTACATCTTTGTGTAAACTATGTTTTACGTATCATATGTGTTAACAATTTATGGATCATTTAAGCTTATATTCATTGTCGTTATATTATTTTATTAGACAACACTAAAACTTTTCTCTCATTTAAATATTTTTATTTATCAATATTAAAGTCAGCATATTAACAATCAACTTAATTCTTTTCTTTTTTACATTGCGTATTATTTAAATGAAAAAGATTCGTCTGAACTTAATGTAAATATACCAACATGTAAATATTTTACGAGTAAATGTTTATCGAATGTTTATCGCCTTTTTCCGATTTTCCTGTAATTTTATAAATATGTGTACTTATGCGAAGATTTTGATCGAGATGGAATTCCCATACAGCACAATTTGCAGCAATATCACTGTAAAATCTCTGCAATCCTACCACACATGTTAAATGTCGCTGCGATGTTGCAGCAGTGTTGTTGCAACTTTGTGCTGTAGAGAAAAAATTCAAGTCGCATTTCCATTTTTTATTTTAATGTTTTTTTATCTTCGTAAAAAAAGTATGAATTTCGAAATCCATTTCTCTCTGCTACAATTTAAATTATATAAAAAAAGTAATATTTTTAATTAATTAAAGCAGAGAATTATCATTAAATTATCATTTTCTCATTTACTGACATTAAAAAATTAAAATTATAGAAAAAGAAACAGGACTTGAGCGACATGATTTTCCTTTTCGGAATATATTCTACACATAAAAATATACAAAAAATTTATAAAAAATATATAAAAATTTACAAAATTACAGAAAATTCGAAAGGGAAACGTTATACTAAACATTTACCATTTCATGTAAATGTAACTTGCGGCACAATACAATCCTTGTATCTATCGATATATCTACTTTATCGACTTTTTTCCCATTAAGTTATCGCTAGAGATCACCAGAGATCACCCCTCTCACTAAAACCACGCGCGCACTCTGACGTCGTAAGCAGCGTATTATATTTAAATTGTACGCACGAAGTTGATCGTGACCGTTAGAAGTTCAGTGCGGTTCAGTGGCATTAGTGGCAACGTAAACTTTGATCAATTTGGATGTAGACATTGTAGACGAGTCGGAGCGTCGTCGCTGGTCGCCGTCATGAAGTCTGTTTTTTATTCCTGTTCTAGATTGTATTAGAATTTTCGTCCAATATCATACATATACTTATCTTACTTTAAGTTCCAAAAGTGTATACTAGTTCATCTACAGAAAACAGACCTATGATTAAACGTATTTGAGTATAATCACACGATTTGGAAATAATCAGTCATGGAGTTAGAAAACAATGAGAGATCACGATATGAGCGATATAAGGCACTGGAGGCCTATGAGAAGCCTTATAGTAAACCTAAGTATTTCTGCGATCTGGATGAAAAGTCGCAGAAACTGGATGCAAGTGTTAAACAAAAAGACAAGTCAGTACAGGAATTAGTGGCTGTAAGATCAGAATTAGCTGGCATTAGGAGAAGTTTGGGTTTGTACCTGTTTATCTTATTGTATCTATTATTTTAGTTAATGTAGATTTACTATATATATATATTTTTTAAATTTAAAAAATTTTTTTAAGTTTTACTTTTTTTTTGTGCCATACAATTTTATTTTTTGTAGCTGAAGCTGTAGAAACTGAAGCTCAGTCGGGATCAGGACATTCTCCATACTTAGAATATAAATTACCTAAGCATCTACAACCGGACAAATTTTCTAAAGAAAAAATGGAGTTAGAGACAAAGTTAGATGTGAAAAATAAAGAAATTCAAGAGAAGCAAAAGAGAATATTTGAATTACAGGATCAGGTCAGGAGGTTTTCTCAGATAGAATCTCAGGTAGAGGAGAAAACACGAAAATTAGAAGCTTCCAATAAGGAGAGGGATTTATTGGAAAAAGAATTAATAACTACAAGGTCAGAACTGGCAGGCATTAAAAGGACGTTAGGTATGTAATTTAATAACAATTATAACAGTTAAATTCACAAATTGTCAAATAATACAAACAGTCGTGGAAGAAAGTATATTTTAGCCCACGATTGTTCTACTTAATATAAGATATGTTTTTATTGCTTGACAAAAACTTAATGTATCACTTGGGATAGAATTGGAACGACAAGAAAGGAGAGATTTAGAAACTCGAGCGCTTGGATTAATAAGAGACGCTAAGCGAAAATGGGAGAATGCAGAGAAAGATAAAATTGCACAATTAAATAAGCATATTGAAGCACAAACTGTAAAATTAACAGAATTATGCACAAGTAATAATGAAATGAGTTCGCGTTTACAAAGGACAGAAGGTGAACTGCAAACTGCAAATGCAGAATTGGATAAGTTGCGTGTATTTCAAGTAGGTAACTTAAATTTGATAATGTAATGATATAAATTAATGCAACATAATGTAATTATCCATTAAGTAATGTTATTAACCACAAAAAACTATATACGAAGATAAAATGGCAAATTTAAGGTATCAAGCTGTTAATTTTTTATTAATAAATATTTAGGCACAATATAAGGAATCCTTGGCGAAAACGCGTGAATTAAGTAGACAAAGTGTTCAAGGCGTAGAAATTAAGTTAGAGGAGATTGCTGTGCGCTCTCATAATCAATTGGCCGATTTACGAGCAAAATTGGACTTTGAAGCAGCAAAGAACATAGATCTCGAGACTAGGTTACGAAACGAGCAGGATTCAAATCATTGTCGCGAGTCAAGATTAAATGTTGCTTTAGAACTTGCTCAAAATGAATTAAGAGATTGTCAGGAACAGTTACGTACTATACAAGCCACGTTACCGGCAAGAGACACTGAGATCGAAGCTTTGCGTAAACAGCTGCAAGAGAGAGCGGGACAGATAGATGATCTAAAGTCATCAGAGCAGTTGCTTACAACTATGCAAGAACAGTTGGAAAGGATGAATCTTGAAAATGAGCAATTAAAGCAACAATTGCAAGTAAGTAATCTAAATGTTTTAAGTAGAAAACCTAAAGCAGCACCTTCAAACGTAAAAGCAAACAACGAAATAAACTCAGTTGAATTTATGGAAGAAAGAAAAGAGTTATTAGATACTAATTTAGATAAACGTACAGCTATGAGGAAAGTTAAGCGAACTGAGAATTAAGATTAGGGAACCGCTATTAGCACTATTTGTGTTATTCTATCTTTGTTTTATGTCTAATAAATAATGAAAATAGAATGACAGAAATAGCGCTAATAGTGTCTCCCCAAATGCACCATTAACGTGATAAAGAATTATTAAATCTAATAATTGTAATAATATAATATAATAGGTTTAAATGAATATACAATTCAAATATAAGAAAGAAAACGGATTATTAGAGCCAAGCTAGATATCATTAGCCAAAGTTACATGTATTGAAATAATACTGTTCCTTAAAAATACAAGATAGAGCAGTATTCTTCAGAATACGAAAAATCGCGTATAGGGGATGCAGAAATTGAACCATTCGTGCCATCATTGGTAGCTTTAATAAATTCGCTAAAAACTTCAAATTTAATTTTATGTATAAGTATATATAATTTATTTATAATGTAAATAATAATTAGCTAATGATATTTGGTTCTAATAATCCGTTTTGTTTCTTATATTATATTTGAATTTTAATCCAATAATTTTGTTTTATAGGTTACCAAATCTGATCTAAATGAAACCATGATGAATTTAGAGCAAAGTGAAGCACTTGCTGTAAATTTAGAACAAGCGGCACAAGATAAAGTTGCATTGCAAAAGAGATTACAGGACTCTTTGGAAAAAGAAAGTAAACAAAATTATACATAAAATATTATGAATTATTCTTGTATATTCTGACTATTCTGTCATTTAATTGTTATTTAATTGCAGAGGAACAATTGCGCAAAGTGTGCAATTTAGAAGAATTATTAAAACGTTTAGAAAATAGTGTTACAAAGTTAGAAGCAGAAAATGCTGTTCTTAAACAACTAGATGAAGTACCACCTGCAACTCGCGCAACAATTGTTGAAGCCACAGATACAAAGGTATTTCACAGACAAGAAGAAACAGAAAAACTGAAGCAGCAACTTCAATCGTTAAGAGAAGAATTAACAGTTGAAAAACAAACGGCGAAACAAGCCCAGTTGAATCTATGGAAGAAAGAAAAAGAATTATCAGATGCTAACTTAGATAAACGTATAGCTGTAAGGGAAGCTAAACGAGCTGAGGATAAAATAAAAACTCTACAGGATAAAATAAAAACTCTACAGGAAGAGAATCAAAAGTTACTCAAAAAATTAAATGATAAAGTAAAAGAGGAAGAACAAAATTCAAAGAAACTATTAGAAGAATTAAATATCGCGAAGACATCATTGAATGATATTACAAAAGAGGCATCTAGGCATAAAATGCAAGCAGATTCAGCACAAAGAGTATATATTTTTTATAAATATTTATTTAAAATTGTTTTAATTTTTTATGGATACATAAATTAAAATATAAGAAAATCTATTTTTTGTTATTTATTTTTAATTAATTTCTCATATTTTTTAGGCTTTAATCCAAGCTAATCATCAAATCGAAGAATCACAAACTTCTAGTGCGTCGTTACGTAGAGAATTGGATGCGACTCGTAGGCAAATACGATCGAATCAAGAGCGTGTCGATACTCAGAATGCCGAGAACAGGCGTTTGACACAGACAGTCACAGATCTTGAATCTAAAATCGCAAAACTAGAACAGGATATCAAAGGGTACGAAATAAATAATGAGTTGTTAAAGGAAACTTGTACAGTGTTAGAAGAGCAGTTAACGGATTACGAAAGATTAACAAGCGATCATGAAACGCGCGAAAATATGCTGATTCAAGATAAAATGAAGCTACAAAGAGACTTGGAAGCTGCTGAAACAAAAGTTCGTGAAGCACATATTGCGCAGAACGAAGAGAAAACACGAAGAATAGTTGCCGAACGCAACATTGAACAGTTGGAATCTGAAACAAGTGATATAGAAAGCGAGAGAAACGGTCTGATCGTTCAAAGGGACCAGTATAAGAAACTTGTTCAGGAACTTACTATGCAAGTAGAAGAATTGAATACAAAATGTGGTGAATTGGAATGCGATTTCTCAGAAATGGGTCATGCTTTAGAGGCTGCTAAAGAAGAATCGAGAGTCGTGAAAGAAGAAAGTAGCGAATACTTGACGACAGTGCATGAATTGAAAGAGGAAAATTCTGTGCTTAGGGATAATTTGCAGAATAGCATAGATCAGTGTCAGGAACTGAGATCAAGAATAGCAGAGTTGGAAACCGTCATAGAAGAGATGAGACAGTTTTATCAGAAAAGAGAGATAAAGTATGAAAGTGTTATACAGCAACAAACTAAACTGATTGATTACTTGCAATTTCAATTGGAAGGAGGTGGTAAGAAAAAGAAGACGAAGATATGCGAAATACTTGGTATGAAACAGAAGGAGAATATGCCACCTATGGGCACGGGCATGCCTGTGGGATATCGCGAATTAGAGAATCAGCTCGCTAAAGAACAAGCGAAGGTGAAGACGTTGACAGATCAATTGTTAATTCAGAAAGCTAGGGCTGCTTCCGCGCCTGCATCTGCACCTACATCTCCGACGACGCCAGAACGCGAAGGCAAAAAGGTGAAGAATATCACAGAAACTAGTACCTCATTACTTAGGCAGTTATCTCCGCAAAGGATAGGACACAACATTCCACATAGATTTAATGTTGAATTGCCTATGCGTGCTGGAAAATGCGCAGCATGTCCAGAGGCTATACAGTTCGGAAGACATGCTCGGATCTGCAGCGAGTGTCAAATTATGACGCATTTAAAATGCGCGGTGTCTGTACCTGCCAATTGTGGTTTACCGAGTGGTTTGTCTAAATACTATTATAAATCTCATAGAGATAGCGATGAGAGTATATCATCAATCGGAGATAGCGTTCAGACTTTGGCGATAGATCAGCCGGATAAACCAGATGCAGTAAAAAATTAAATTTACTATTATTTATTTCTAATCTCGTGACTTTCATAACAAGACAATTTATATATCCATATGTATCTTTCGCAGGATTTACAAAATACTCCTTACAAAGAGAATGAAATTTCTATGGAAGGATGGGTAAAAGTTCCTAGTAAATCAAAATCTTGCTGGGAGAGAAAGTATTTGAAATTGGAAGAACCGTGCCTATGTCTCTACGAACGACAGCCATGTGCGGGAGTGGTACCAATCAGTCGTTTAAATTTAATAGAGAATAATGGCTTTAATGTTTCTGAAGTAGTGCAACATCCCGACGTATTGGATACAGCAAAATCCGACATCCCATTTATCTTTAGAATAGAATCGAATTCTGTGACGACTTGTTGGCCTTCATCTAGATTGGACGTCATGGCACTGAGTCAGGCTGATAAGAGGAAATGGCTTGAAACTTTAAAGATTGTTACTGTTCAAAATTCATATCCTATATCAAAATGTAAAAAGTATCAAATTGTACTCAGATTAGAAAAACATCAGGTGAGTGATGTGTTAAGATTGAACTAAATCCTCACATATCAGTTTTATAAAATCTAATATAAAAAGACAAGATTAAGATTTTTTCATTTAACAAATTAAATTTAATGTAATAGTTTTTCTTTTATAATATCTTCTGTATAAAATTTCGCATTAGTTTCTCGTTTTCTTATTTTATATTAAAATTATCCATTTATTATTAGTTGGATTTGAACTGTGTTGTGGATCTGGGTGCGGAAAATGTACTTTTGCTAGGTGCGAAAGAAGGTCTTTTTTCATATTGCGCTTTGAAATCTCAAACGCTTACTACAATTCGCGGTGTCAAGCAAATACATCAGCTTTCTTTACATTCTCACTTGGATTTGGCTTTAATGATAGCCGGTGAATACAGGGAATTAGTATATTGTAACTTGAGGCTATTGAAGAATAATGCGTTGGCCGCCGATTGTTCTAGACCAGCAATCAGTACAAAGACTGTACTATCTATCTCTGATAGTTGTCATCTTTACCAATTACAAGGCAATATACTATGCGCCGCAACTACATCTCGTGTGATGTATGTAACATTTAATTCATTTATAAACATAATACAGTATTGAAACATAATTCTAAATGTAATATCTTATATGTTAATGCAGATTGTTGAAATGGAAAATCGAAGAAGATTTTGGAGAATTCGTCAAACTTTATAAATTTGATACACAATTTGATACACCTTGCAGTTGTGCTATATTTACTACAAATCGTCTTATTGTAGGTTGTGACAAATTTTTACAGATTGATCTGCAAACTTACGTTGTAGATGGTAAGTACACAAAGAAAATTATATGTTACACATAATTCTTAAACTAGTAAGTAATTTCTCATGGTACGAGTAGGAAATTTATAATATATCTGAATAAAAAATATAATTCTAAAAAAAAAAAAACATTTATTCACAGAATTCCCAGAAGAAGATAATAACTCAATTAAAGCGGCAATATCGGGTGCAGCGCAACTTGGCACATTTCCTGTGTGTGTTCTAAATATTTCAAATATATGTGGCACAGCGGAGCTTTTACTGTGCTACAATGAGTTTGGTGTATTTGTAGACGAAAATGGTAGAAGGACTCGCGCTATTGATCCAGTGTGGAATCATTTACCATTTGCTTTTGGTAAATATAATTTTCCTTTGGTAGATATCATTTTATTTACATATTAATGTTGTACATTAATAATTTATTACCTTATTTTAGCATTCTGCAAACCGTACTTATTTATTATTCATTTCTCATCTGTCGAGATTGTGAAACTCGATGCAGAAGCATATAGTTCTTCGGAAAGGAACCCTGAACGTACCTTAATCGAATTATCTAGTCCACGTTATTTAGGCACAGCTGGTTCAAAAGGAATTTATGTGGCTACTATTAATTCTTACCTCGAATTATTGAAGATAGATGGTTTTGTTAGTATGCCAACATTGAACAGCAGTCTAACAAGTCTCGATACACTGTATGTCTTCTCTTTTTTCAAGAGAAAATTATCGGCATAAAAAAAACCGAAATATTTTAATATAACAGATTATTAATTATATTATTTTTTCAGAGGTCAGGAAGATGAAAGTAGCTCAGAATTTAGTTTTACATCAAGCTTAATGGAGGCTTTAGATGGACAAGGGAAAAAAGTACACTTCGCTGGAGTGCATAAACACTAAAATAGATTTTATATACATATGACATTTAATTTAATCTCGATATTGCTACTTGGCTTAGAAGTTGTTTTTGTATGTTTATATATAACAATAGTTAAGGCAAAAAATGACGTCTGAAACAAATTAATTATAATAAGTTATTGTACTTTTTTAACAAAACTTATTAAAACCTCATTAAAACATATATGCTATACATACATTTAATAAAGATCTCAAATACTTGCCATGTTATTAACTCTCTGATCGGCAAGTTTTTTTTCTGTGTATTTAATCCTATTTTTATTAATAAATTTGTAATACATAAAATAAATTTTATTATATAATATCGTTAAATTCATTTATTTATAAATGTATTAATAATTTCATGTAACAGATAGAACGTATCAAATAACGTTCTAATGATATTTGTGTTGAATAAATTTAATATATTGTAAACGACCAGAGGGTTAAAGATCAAATGATACGTGATGACTTTTATTTGTATAAGAATTCCAAATTAAAAAAATGTTCATAGGTAACATTAAGCTTTATTTTTTTTAAAGTACAATTACAATAAATATATAAGCCTAATTTTTATCTATAAATAAGAAGAGTAACT
>NW_017305779.1:4473516-4475378 GCF_001594115.1 Trachymyrmex septentrionalis | reverse complement strand
ATATAATATATTTTTTTTTACATCAAAATAAAACTTTTGTATTTTTATAATTTAATTTAAAATGAATGTGAAGACAATAAAAATATATCTTAATTATAGTATTGTGCTGTTTATGTCACTTTCTAAAAAAATAGTTGTGCATAATATCAGCTCTTAAAAGTAATTCTTTATATTTTCCTTTTTGTATTTTATCGTAACAAATTATCACAATTTTTTTTATAAAAACAAATTGTAAATGTAATCTGTAGCTCACGTGATATTGCAACACATTCGTGCATAACAGTATACGTCGAACTGATAGAACATGATAGCATATGTAATGTATTCTGATGCGGTATCCGGCCACCCTTGACTTCTGTGTTCCTGTCATGCCGAATATTCATTATACGAGCGGCAGGAAAAGAACATTATAAAAGAAATTTTATTTGTAACACATAATCAAATATGATGTCAAACAGTATGTTTTTTTATTTGGCTAAGTCTTGCATATATATATATATATATATATATATATATATATATATATATGTATACGCATATATATATACACACACATATAGTTATACATATATCTTTTCGTTATCTTCTTCATAAATTATTCTTTTGTACATAATGTGAAGATTGAGATTAGTTTTACAACATTTCATAACAGTTTAATCAATTTTGTATGTAATTTATTATATATATCAGTTACATAAGGAAAAAGAACTGAAACAGAACATTTTAACAATTATTATTTTATAAATAAGAATGTTTTTATTCTGTCTTAAAAATTATATCTAAAAAATATATAAACGTTAAATTTTTAAACGAACATATTTGTAAAACTTGATACAGTTTAATAATATTTATTACTTAAGATCGAAAATTTCGATTATAAACTAATAGATGTGTAGCTTCTCTGTTATTAGATTCTGCATTGTATCAATAAAATTTGTCATAATTCAATCTGTGTTTTTATAATAATAAAGTACTCTCTTTTAATAAAAAAAGATTAACACGAATGCATGTATTAATTAAAACGTAAATAGTATATAATTTTTATTGCATTATGCACGCACATAAATAATGCTCAAAAGTCCATTGTTATTCTATAATTATTTGTGAAATTTAAGTCTCTTATGATAAATATATAATACTTGAAAGATAGTAAATTAAGGTTTTCAGAAAAATGTTTTGATTTATTTCTCACTAGTAATGCAAATGTTTAAAGGAAGTTCAAAGTAACAATAATGGAATTCATAGAAGGTAGGGATGTACTTCGTTATAAAAACTCGTTGTTTTCCGCTGTCTTGTCTTTCAGTTGCGAGTCATCGTTCACAGAATCGGTTGATAAGCTCATTAAGTTGATAAGCTCATTAAGTTGCCTATAATAAAACAAATTGTAAATTACTGTATGGTGCAAGAATATAAGATAAGAAAATTAATTGTAAATATGTTTTATAATTGATGAATTAATTGAGAAATCTCTCAATCAATAAAATAATTTTAATAATTTATTTTAGAAATACTTTTTTCCTTTAAATTAACGAAATCTGAAGATCTTGGGAACGATGACTACAAGGAAATTATTTACGAAAGGTTACAAGACACCTGAACCTGGTGAAGAAATTGTTATTTCTGGTATTGCCGGTAGATTTCCAGAATCAAAAAATGTGGAAGAGTTAAAAAACAATTTACTAAATAAAGTAGATATGGTTACGGATGATGATCGCCGATGGAAATTAGGTATTTAATAAATATAATTTGTGCATAAAAGATATATTGATTGGTGGGAAAAAAATACATAATTGCTTATAAAAAAATTATATATGTTGTAATATATATATATATATATATATATATATATATATATGTATTGT
>NW_017305779.1:4469644-4472890 GCF_001594115.1 Trachymyrmex septentrionalis | reverse complement strand
ATATATATATATAGTACGTACGTGCGTGCGTGCGTGTGTAGATTATTCTATTTTAAATGATGATCTCTTAAATATCTCTTAAACAATTTTAAAGAAAAAAGTTTCATATAAGAAATATAGTAGTTACAAAGTAGTTGCAAAGTATATCGTTTTTTTAAGCAATTATATAATTATATGTTTATTTTTATCCTAATTGCGTAATTAAAAACATCAAGTTGAATATAATGATTTATTATGTTTTTATTAATGTCAACAGATCATCCAGACATCCCTCAACGTACAGGAAAGATTAACGATGTTAACAAATTCGATGCGTTGTTCTTTGGCGTCCATTTTAAACAGGCCCACACGTTGGATCCGATGTGCAGAATCTTATTAGAACATGCTTACGAAGCTATCATTGACGCGGGAGTTAATCCAAAGCAATTGCGTGGATCACGAACTGGCGTTTTCGTGGGTGCATGTTTCTCTGAATCTGAAAAGACTTGGTTTTACGAAAAATTACAGGTAAATGTACTATTAACGTATGACAATAAAGGACAGCTAAATGAATCAAAAGACTCAAGATTCATTTTGTTAACTTAAATTTAGATGCAGAAAGAATTTCTGAGTTTATATTTTCTATTTTTTATTACTCACTATTATTATTGTTCATTATTACTAAAAATGGTATAATAAAGCGTAGAAAATATTACACGTAAACTCAAATATTGAAGGCAATATATTAAAGTAACACGAATTTGACGTAAATGTAAATGATCGTGTGTGTATGTGTATATGTGTGTGAGTGTGTGTTTTGATAAAAAATGATTTTCTAATTTTAATTTTCTTGATTACGATTAGGTAAATGGTTTTGGAATTACCGGATGCAGCAGAGCCATGTTAGCGAATAGAATTTCCTACTGGCTAGGAGCGAATGGACCATCTTACACTTTAGATTCCGCTTGTAGCTCGAGCTTAATTGCGTTGGAACATGCTTATCGATCTTTGCGAGACGGTCAATGCGATGCCGCTCTTGTAGGCGGATCAAACCTGTGTCTTCATCCCTATGTATCGCTGCAATTTTCTCGTCTTGGTATATAATCCTTCGTCTTCGATCATATTTATTCTGCATGAATCTTTGAACATGAAAAAATAAAAAGTCAAAGTTTCCTTCACTAGAATCCTAATAAAAACAAAGTTATACTTATTCTTAATCAAGTAATTATACTAATCAATAATTAAGTTAAATTTATTGCAAAGAAACATTTTATCTATGTTATATCAAAAACATATATTTATATACGAAGAAAGTTTAAGAAAAGAGAAAGATTAAAACTTTTATTAAAATTTCAAACTGTGTTTTCATAATTACAGTTATAGTTACATATATTAACAATACCAACGGATTTATATTGTAACTGTACATTATGTAACTTTTCAGAAGATTATTTGATAGTTTTCTTCCTGAGAATATAAGATTGAGAAAAAGCCTAAATTTTCCGTCAAAAATACAATATATATTTTTTTTTTATTAGAGATGATATGTTGATATAAAAAATATATACTCCTGTATATACTACATATATATTTTTTATATTTATAATATTAATCATACATATAGGATATGATTCTGTAAGAAATTAATAATTTACAATTATATATGAAACACAATAAGTTAGTAACATAAAGTATATGTATATAAAAGCTTTTAACAACGATTTTTTTTTCAAGAATATCTCACACACACACACACATAAATACTAAAACATCTGAAGATATAGGTGATTATTTTTATGTGTATATTTTATTATAATAATTATGATTACAGGAGTTTTGTCGTCTGACGGTCGCAGTAAATCATTTGACGCCGACGCGAATGGCTACGCTCGCAGCGAGGCAATCTCCGTTATATATCTACAGAAGGCGAAGAATGCGAAACGAATCTACGCTACAGTGGTCTACGGTAAGACAAACTGTGATGGTTATAAGGAACAGGGCATCACGTTTCCGTCAAGCGCTATGCAAGCCACATTGCTGGAAGAATGCTACAAGGAATGCAATATATTACTGGACGATGTGTTCTATCTTGAATGTCATGGTACTGGCACCAAAGTCGGCGATCCTGAAGAACTTTACGCAATTGAGAAAGTCTTCTTTGAGAAAGAAAGACCTACTCCTTTGCTAATCGGTTCTGTTAAATCAAATATGGGTCATGCCGAGCCTGCTAGCGGCCTATCTCAAGTTGCCAAGGTGACTTTTTTTTTTTTAATATTGTATTTAATAATTAAGACTTATTGAAAATCTTTTGAAACAAGAAAGATAAAGTTAATTAAAAAAAATTTTCAATTTTAATAAAGAAATGTTAATGATTTATATATTTAGATTATAGTTGTGAAGTAATAAACTATTCTAGTCTATATATTTAAATAATAATTATTTAGTTCTGTGATCTCTAATCTCTTCTTATATTGGAGATGTTTTTTTTTATTTTGAATAAATTTGACTTTTTGAATATTAAGATTCTAATTATTCAAATATCAGTTCAGATATTAATACTCGAATAACAGGATAATTCGGTGGACTATTATCTGGATACTTGAACACTGGAGTCTAATCAATTGGAATCATTTATATTTACATTTCTAAAATCTTTTTTTTAGATTAAAACCAAGTAAAATGTCTTTAAATAATACAAGTAATCAGCCAACGTTCATACCACGCTTAAACTACCAGTTCTCGTCCGATCACTGAAGTCAAGTAGCGTTGGGCACGGTTAGTACTTGGATGGGTGACCGCTTGGGAACACCGTGTAACGTTGGCCAAGTTTCTTTTTGCATTTTCCATTGCAGTGAATATTTATATTTTATTTTTCACTGCAATAGAAAATGCAAAAAAAACTTGGACCAAGTTAGTTGATTGCTTTTATTATTTAGAGATATTTTACCTGGTTTTAATCCGAAAAAAAAATTTTAGAATATAAAAATATTAATATAAATGATTCCAATTGACTGGACTCCAGTGTTCGAGTATTCGGATAATAACAATTATATGTATTAATCGCTTGATTGTTTGACACTGCAAAATAATTTATCAAACGACCAACAAACGAGCAAATTAAGATATTAAATTAATATTTATTTTATTAATTAATATATATTTGAGACTCAGCAATAATAAAATTGCATACAAAAAATTTGAAAATATAAATCGTCGTTTTTATTGAAAATTTAATTGAAAATATGCATAAACGGTCTAAGTCTTGCC
>NW_017305779.1:4452504-4469385 GCF_001594115.1 Trachymyrmex septentrionalis | reverse complement strand
ATATATATATATTGATTAATTGTTAATTTAACATCTTAATTTGCTCTTTTATTGATCGTTTTTTATAAATTTGGAGTAGTTTACCGACACACACAATATATGAAAAATGGAATTTATCCAAATAAGAATTGTATTATATTTAACTTCAATTTACTTAACGTTAATTAAAATTGTTGCTAATATTGCAAATATTTGAATGTTTTATTGAAAAAATAAATAAATAAATAAAAAGGCAGTAGCGAGATTTATGCTATATATAGTAATTTATTAAACTGCAACATATATCACAGGTAATAATAGCAATGGAAAGCGGAATAATCCCATCCAATTTGCATTTCAACCGGCCACGAGAAGGCTTGAAAGCTCTTGAAGATGGCAGGATGAAAGTCGTCACCGAAGCAACACCTTGGGAAGGCAGTTATGCGGGTATAAATTCTTTTGGTTTTGGAGGTGCCAATTGCCATATCATATTGAAATCTCATCCGAAAAATAAAATTAACAATGGAGCACCATCTGATGATTTACCGAGACTCGTAACAGTATCTGGACGTACAGAGGACTCTGTTAAAGTATTCTTAGATGATGTAAGTAAAAATCAATGAAAAACCATATTATGAGACAAAAAATATAAAAATTACACAACATAAAACACATGTATAGAAAGTGAATAAAATATATTTGTCATAGAGATTAATGATGAAATTGGAATAGTTATGCTATCTCTAAGCATATTTCTATACGACGCAATAGGATTTCTTCGAAAAAAAAACTAACACAGTGCGAAATGTTTGAGATATTCACCTTCGATTGGATTCGTTATAGATTTATGAGAAATTTAATTTTCGTTTATAGATCGAGAGACATCCAGTAGATGTTGAGTATATTCGTCTGCTACATGACATTCACTTTGATGATATCCAAGGACATCTGTATAGAGGGTACACGGTTGTCGGCTCCAAGACGGAACATTCTATAAGAGAAGTAGAAAATTATTTGGGAACTACGAGACCGCTTTGGTTCGTGTTTTCCGGTATGGGATCTCAGTGGCCTGGTATGGGTATGTATTGTGTTAATTTCTTTCTAATTTAAAAAAATGAAAATAATTGTATTTTTTTTTGTTTATTCGATATATTTGTTGATTTTAAATAGGTATCGAGCTGATGAGATTCCCTGTCTTTGCCGAAGCTATTAAGAAATGTGATGCCGTCTTACGACCACGTGGTATAGACATTATTAATATACTAACAACTAAAGATAAAACTATTTTCGACAATATTTTGCATTCATTTGTGGGTATCGCGGCAGTACAGGTGAGCTGCATATAATTACGAAATTAATATTACTTTTTTAATAATATAAATTATATTCTACGAAAAAACATTAACTAATTGTAAGTATATGCCAAAATAAAAAAAAGACAATTGGCATTAGAAATAAATCTTTTTTAATTAAATAAAAATTAAATTAATTTAATAAATTATATAATGAGATATATATTAATATTGAATGAGATATATTATATGATTAATATTCTTAAATTAAAAATTATATATATTTAATTTAAGTTAGAATTAAATATTGCAGTATTTAAATTAAAAATGTATAATTAAGGTTTTAAAAGAAAGTAGAATCATTAAATTTAAAAGATTGCTTACTATTCTTCATTGTATTCTGATATAATATGAATTTTACAGATTGGTCTAGTCGATCTCCTTACATCGGTAGGCATTGTGCCGGATAATATTATTGGCCATTCTGTCGGAGAGCTCGGTTGCGCTTACGCAGACGGATGCTTCACCGCCGAACAAATGATCTTATCAGCATACTCGAGGGGTATAGCGTCTATCGAAACTAAAGTAATTTATGGGTCGATGGCGGCTGTAGGTCTTGGCTACGAGGACATCAAAGATATATGTCCACCTGACATCGAAGTGGCTTGTCATAATGCTTCTGACAGTAGCACTATTAGTGGACCTGCTGAATCCATGAAACAATTTGTCGCCCAATTACAGGTTTGTTGAATCATTTTTTGTCAAAAATTTTTCTAAATTGTATGTAAGTGAGAGATTTCAACAATGTAAAATGATGTTAAAATAACTTTTAGCGTGTTAGTTATAACAATATATGCAACATTTGTGCATATAGGGTGTCCCAAATAATCACTAAATATTTCATGGGCAGGTAGAGCGAACTAAACTGAGTCGAAAAGTCCTCTACTATTTTGCAATTTTCGCAATAATTAACAAGATATTAATTACTAAAAATTACCGAAATTGGTCTTTAATAATTTTTTACTCAAATTCTATCAACTTTACAGAAAAATTGCAAGAGACAAAAATTGTTTATTTTCTTCTCATACAACTAAGAATTTTTTCAGAATTTTTTAATACTCTATTTTTCCTCATGTTGGTAAAAATAAGAAACTGTAGTACTAAAAAGTTGATAAAAAATTATTAAAAAATCTTAGAGCTCTATGAGAAGAAATAAACAATTTTTGCCCCTTGCAGTTTTTCTGTAAAGTTAATAGTATTTAAGTAAAAAATTATTGAAGACCAATATTCGGCCATTTTTAGTAATTAATATCTTATGTTAACTATTGCGAAAATTACAAAATGGTAGAAGGACTTTTCGACTCAATTTAGTCCGCTCTACCTGCCCATAAAATATTTGGCGATTATTTTGAGATTCTGTATGCTATATATTTCTGTTATTTTGTTACAATTCTTATCATAAATTAATTGTTTATTATATTACCAAATTATAAATATTATCTAAATTGTTTTTTTTTGTAATATTTGTCTTAACTAAATCTACGTATATCTAAACAGGCTAAGCAAATCTTCGCGAAAGAAGTGCCATGCAGCAACATACCCTATCATAGTCGTTATATCGCGCCCGCCGGACCGAAACTTCTGGCTTATATGAACGAGATAATTCCTCAATCGAAGCCGCGCAGCAGAAAATGGCTGAGCACATCTGTACCACGCAACAAATGGTCTACTGCAGCTGCCAAGTTGTCATCTGCCGAATACCATACAAATAATCTTCTGAATCCTGTATTATTCGAAGAAGCAGCGCGTTCGATCCCGAAGGATGCAGTGACTATCGAGATCGCGCCCCATAGTCTTTTACAAGCTATCCTGAGGCGATCTCTTGGCTCGGGAGTCACAAATATCGGGCTTACTCAACGTGGTCACAAAGACAATGTCGAGGTTGTTCTGCAGGGGCTCGGCAAACTCTACAACGCAGGATTACAACCGGATATTGCGAAACTTTATCCGACCGTCGAGTATCCAGTTAGCCGTGGTACCCCAATGATCGCACCTTCTATCAGGTAGGCTTGCAGGAATTTAAATATTTAATTGTCTAAAATAAACCGAACAACTTTTTTTTGCTCAGTGCATCAAAATTTAATCATTTGTCGTCAATTTAACCATTGTTATCAATGTAACTGTTTGTCTATTATCAATTTTCTTCTTTTGATCATTATTCTTATAAAATACTAATTAATAAAAAAAATAAGGAAAAATTGCACGAAAATTATTTTAGGATTCTCATCGTGTTTTGCTAAGAAATTAGGATAATAAATGATTTAATCTTCTTTAAGATGGGAACACACTGACGACTGGTACGTAACAGCATACAAGTTGCAAAAGAAGGTTACTTCCGGGGAGAGAACTGTTACCATGAGTATAACAGACGAGAACTTTGATTATATGGTCGGTCATGTTATTGATGGGAAGAATTTAATGCCTGCCATAGGATACCTTGCTATAGTTTGGGAAACTATGGGTACGTTGCAGGGGGAACTGTATACAGAGCTATCAGTTGTCTTCGAAGATGTCAGCTTCATGCGTGCTACTCATATTCCAAAAGAAGGCAATATTGAGTTAACAGTAATGGTTCAAAAAGGTAATCTCATTGTGTTTTTATTCATACAAAATGTGTATGCTATTGTGATTAACAATTATTGCTACTATTGATATAACTTATTACATATTTAGGAAAAAATGTTTATATATTGTTATATAATTATATATGAAATATGTCCATATATATAACATTTTTCCTGGATATAATTCAATTGTATTTATAATAATTTATAATTCCAATACAAAATCATCAATTGTGACAACAATCACAATTATTATTTATTTAGGATGCACGCTAATTTTTTTAGATAATGCTTAAAATTTTCATGTAATTTAAATTTTAAGATTGAATTTATTTAATTGCTCGAATTGTGCAAAATTGTGTTCAAATATTTAATTATTTTAATTTCTGACTCTGATTTATGTTGATTTTTTTATATTTTGTGCTAAATTTTTATTATTTTAATTAACTAACTATTTTTTAACTTTCCTCTGTTTTTATTATTAATCTTTTAACTTGATTGTTTTTATGATTTTTACATTTGAATTGTTTTCTATTTAATGTTAATGTAATCCTGAGAATATATATATATATATATATATTCTTTCGAATATTTTAATATTGACGAATATTTTAATACTCAATATTTTAATTAATTACAATAATTATTTTTGCAGGCACTGGAAGATTCGAAATATCGGAAGGTAGCACTCCGATTGTGACTGGATTGATTCGAGTCGTGAAAAATCCAACGCAAGAAAAGATACCTGCTAATATTTTGCCAGAAGATGATGATGAAGAAGAAGTACTAACTACTAAGGACATTTATAAAGAGCTAAAATTACGAGGTTATCAATATTCAGGCATTTTCCGTTCTTTAAAAAGCGCATCCCTGTCAGGGAATAAGGGACACATTGCTTGGACGAGTAATTGGGTAACGTTCCTCGACAACATGCTACAGATGATGATTCTTGGAATAAATACGAAAGGTTTATTTGTGCCTACGAAAATACGCAAGATCGTGATTGATACTAAGCTTCACCAGCAAGAAGTTCGAAATTTGGATCCAGAAAACAGACGTAAGTTTATATTTCCTAGATTCACAAATATTTATTTCGCAAAGTTTGCTTGCATAAAAAAATTAATTATATTTCTTAATTTGTATAATGCATATTATACAAATGAGAGTATTAGACAGTAACAGATTTTTAATTGTTGATAGAATTTATATGATTTTTATTCATCTTTTAGTATAAATCAAAATTAATTCTTGCGCTTCTTAAAAAAAGAAACACTAAAGTAGAGATACTTTGCTCAAATTCTTTTCAATAACTGCTAAATTTTCAAAAAACATACTACATAAATTGTAAATGTTTTAAAAGAAGTCTCATATATATTATATATATATACTAATATGATTCACAGTCTTAATGAGAAATATGATCTATACATATAAAGATATATAAAGATTATGAGCCTTGTTATTATATTATTATTTTAGAATAAATAAAAATTATAAATTATTCTTTAATACAAAACTTTTATCCTAATAAGTTTGATATAATCATTATAATTATGCATATATATAAATAAGAAATATCATCGCAAATTTCTCCTTATAGAATTCCCCGTATTCGTGTACAAAGAATGGGAAACTATAATATCAGGTGGAGTTGAAATCCGTGGTGTTAAGGCTACGGCCATACCTCGCCGGTTGAGAACCGACGATGCGATCCTCGAAGAATATAAATTTGTGGCTCATCGCGACAAAGCACAAGTATCCTTGAAGGAGGCGATTAGATTATCCACGCAGATTGCACTCGAATATCATCAAACTGTTCATATCAAAACCATCGAGTTGATCGACGATTCTGATAAGGTGACAATGGATGAATTAGCATCACCCATACTCACTGAGATTTTAAGTGATTTGCCTTTGATTCAAGCGAAGGTGCATCTGTCAGCCCCATCTAATCGTTTTGATTATTCATTATTCCCGAATGTTATCGCTTTGGATATTAATAAAGTATCCAAAGAAGATAATGTTATGCTTGCTGTCGGTATCGGGCTATTATCGAGAAATAAAAACCACCAATTAGAAAAAATCCTGTTGAAACTGAAAAACAACGGTTTTATATTGACACGAGAAAGATCCAAGCTCGAAAATCTTTCAAAGCAGGGTTTAGATGTGATTCTAGAAAAGAGTATTGGTGAAGAGACTATAGTACTTTTGAAAAAGAAAGAGCAGATGGTCAGAAAAACCGAAGTCATCCATGTTAACAACAATGAGTTCACCTGGCTCGAAAAATTGAATTTATTCATGAATATTGAAAGCGAAACCAATGATAGGAGGATAATACTCGTCAGTGAAGAAGAGTTAGAAAGTGGATTGCTAGGCTTCGTGAACTGTTTAAGAAAGGAACCGGGTGGAGAAATAATCAGAAGTATATTGATACAAGATATCGAAGCTCCTAAGTTTTCTCTACAAAACCCGTTATATTCGGAACAGCTCCAGCTGGATTTGCCGATCAATGTATTGAGACCGGGAAAAGTATGGGGTTCCTATAGACATCAACCGTTGCCGAGTTTACAGCCAAAGCTTGTTCGTCATGCATATGTTCAGCAAACGGTATGTAAGAAAATATTATAATTATGAAACATTCTACATGCATGTATACACGTGTATACACGTACATTTATATTGTTATTAATATAATTACATTGTAGTTATATAATTATTTTATACATTTTTGTATAAAATAATTAATAATATATATCTGTGGAAAATAGGTACCTGGTGACTTAAGCACGCTTCGTTGGATTGAGGGCAGAATACGTCCTGATATTAATCAAAAGAATCTGATCCATGTAGTGTACTCGGCTCTTAATTTTAAAGATGTCATGATTGCCACAGGAAAACTTGTTCAGGATTCTACCAAATTGATTGATCGAGACAACGAGCTCCCGATCGGCTATGAATATGCTGGTATCGATAGCGCTGGTCGTCGTGTGATGGGTCTTTGCAGTACAAGGTAATCTTCGTATTAAACTTTATATTTACAAACTATACATTGAAAAGTCGTTTTATTATACTTTCTTTAAAAAAAATACGGTACTAAAAAACATGACGTAAAAGTATTAAGTTTTAACATATTTTCAAAAGTTGATTAACGTATCTATCGTAATATGAAATTTTTCAAAATTTTTTATTATTTCGTTCTATATAAGCTTTAATTATTAATTTATATTAGTAATCGTTAATAGATTAATTACCATTATATAATATCTTCTTTAAAATATACCTTAGTGAAAAAAATTATGTCACAACGTTACATGATGAAATCATGTAATTAAAACATGTAAATCATGTAACGGACTGTTCCAAATCAATACATGATTTTTTAAAATGATGTAATTTGGAAAATCACATGATATTAGAAATAATTTCATCCATCATATGATTTTATAAATCGAATTTTAAAGAATTGAATGGCAGAAATAGAAAAAAAGGACATATCATTATGTGACTTTTAAAATTATTGTAATTTAAAAAACTCACATACTGATTTGGAACAATTCGTTACAACAATTATGTGATTTACATGTTCTAATTACATGCTTTTATCATGCAACTGTGTGACATGATTTTTTTCAGTAGAGTATGTATATCATCTATACGTTCTAAGACATCTTACATCTGAGTTAAAGTTTTTATGATCAATATATATTTTCAGAGGTATAACAAACTTTATTAAATCGGACGAATTGCTCTGGTACGTGCCTGACAATTGGTCGTTGGAGGACGCGGCTACTGTACCATCCGTGTATGCAACATGCTATATGGCGCTCTATCAACGTGGTGAGATGAAGAAAGGTGATAAGGTGCTCATTCATTCCGGTACTGGTGGCATCGGCCAGGCAGCGATACATCTAGCTCTTCACGAAGGCTGTGAGGTGTTTACTACTGTGGGAACACCTGAAAAACGCAAATTCATTCGCGAGATGTTCCCGTCAATTCCGGATGATCATATTTACAACTCGCATAATACCAACTTCGAGCAGATGATACTTCAAAAAACCAATGGCGAGGGAGTGGATATCGTTTTAAATTCATTATCCGAAGAGAAGCTCCAAGCGTCAGTTCGGTGTCTGGCGATAGCAGGTCGCTTCCTAGAAATCGGCAAGATTGATCTTGCTGCAAACAATCCCTTGGGAATGATGATCTTCTTGAAAGAAGTCAGTTTCCATGGAGTTATGCTTGATAATTTGCTTTATTCTTCGTTTGGACCGAAAGACGAAAAGTTACAGGAAGAAAAGACGGAGTTATATAATTTGTTAAACGAGGGTCTCAAAAATGGAGCGATCAAACCACTTGTTAGAAAAGTTTTTGAAAAGGATGAATTGGAAACGGCCTTCAGATATATGACGACCGGAAAGCACATAGGCAAGGTAAAAAAAATTTAACAGAGAGTTGATTTGGACACTTCAGCACTTTCAGTACTTCTATGCTTATTTTACGTCTAATGAACGATAAAGACAAAATGATAATTATAAGCGCTTTAAGCGCGTGAGCATTCAAATCGACCGTAGCCAGAATATTATATAATTTCATCAAATTCTGCCAACATTTTGATATAATATAATTATATATAATTACATAAAAATGTACATAATTATATGTAATTAAAGTTAAAGAATAGATGTAATTAAAAAATATTTTAATCAAAGCATGTAATTAGGAAATATTTTTTACAAAATGCAGTAGAAATATAATAGAATCTTCTAACAGATAATAGTATTGATTAAGCAAAAATCAAATACAGAATTTGCTGTTTTAAAATCGTTTAAATGATACACTCTATTCTGCTGGTATTCTATAATCTTGATTTGTATTAAGTTGGAGAATGCAAGCTTAATATAAATCTAGTTAATAGTTTATCTGTAATATTCTGCTAATATTTTGTTTACTGAAAGTACTAATTATACACAATAAAACACTATCTATCATCAACTATCAAAATATTCTATATATTGTTATAGTCACCTAACAATGCTTTCAAGTTTTAAAAAATCATTAAATTTTATTGTTAAAGTAAAAATCTGCGAGAAACTAAAAGAAAATTAATAAAACCATGTTGTCTTTTATAGATACTTTTGAAAATTTGTGATGAGAAAAAGATTCTCGAAAAGAAACCTATTCTTGCTGATCCACAATATTACTGCGACAGTAATAAAACCTACCTTATTCTGGGTGGACTGGGTGGTTTCGGATTAGAATTAGCCGATTGGTTGATACTTCGAGGTGCCAAAAATATAGTGTTGACATCAAGAACGGGAATAAAGAATGGTTACCAACGCATGAAAGTCGAGTTATGGAAATCTTATTATGGCGTGAACGTGCTTATCATCACAGGGGTAGACGCTTCGAATCGTAAGGATTGTGAGTTTATACTAAATTCTGCAGAGAAACAGGGCCCAGTGGACGCCATCTTCAATCTTGCCGTGGTGCTGAAGGACTGCACCTGCAAGAATCAAACACCGGAATCATTCGAGGAGTCTTTCAGAGCGAAAGCTTGGGCCACGAAGATGCTGGACGAATTATCCAGAAAGTTGTGCCCTCAACTTCAGCAGTTCGTAGTTTTCAGCTCGGTTTCTTGCGGGAGAGGGAATGCTGGACAAACGAATTATGGTATGGCTAATTCTATAATGGAGAGAATTTGTGAACGTAGAGCAGCGAACGGTCTACCGGGACTGGCTATTCAATGGGGCGCAATAGGAGAAGTTGGTCTTGTCGCTGAATGGCATGACAACAACAAGGAACTCGTCATTGGCGGTACTTTGCAGCAAATGGTATCTTCCTGCCTTGAAAAGTTGGAGATCTTCTTGTTGCAGAATCGCCCAGTGGTATCTAGTATGGTGGTAGCGGAGAAGCATGTAGGTGCTTATGGAGCTACCGACATTGTAGAGGCCGTGATAAATATAATGAGTAAGATTGTTGTTATTTTAAGATAGTTTCCCAGAATAAAATCAAAAAGAGGAATTTACTGTTTATATACATTATGCAGATGAGGATATTAATTTTGTTTTTAAATCTGTTTAAGTATATTGATCGAATTAATATTTTATTTTTAGAATAAAAATCACGTTTTATTATTTATTTATATTATTTCCACTAAACATATGCACATTTTAAAAAATTATAAAATTAACGAAGATTTTTCCAAACAAGATTATTGACATGCTGTGTCATTGTTCAAAAAAATATATATATAAGCCAATAATCAAATTTAATTATATCTCTTGATATTCTTGCAGATATGAAAGATAAGACTGTGGCTCAGAATATATCATTAGCTGAACTCGGCATGGATTCAATGATGGCCGTAGAGATTAAACAAACACTAGAACGTGAATATGATATCTTCCTCACCGCGCAAGATATTCGCAATCTAAACTTCGCTAAATTAGTGGAGATGCGCGATAAGGATTTGGAACGACAGAAAGCACAGAATCCAGATATCAATGAACAGACAATCGAACTATCTGGCATACAACTGTTACTTCAGATTTTGTACAACGTAGATTTGCCTACTGAGACCTGTATGGAATTACAAACTAGGATGGATCCGCGCAAAATAAAAGTGTTCCTCCTGCCGAGTATACAGGGTTACGGACATATATTTAATCCACTAGCGTCAAAGATCAGACCTTTCGCAACGGCTTTGCAATATGGATTGGTGAATACTATGTCTATACCCGAATATGCCGATCATCTTTTACCAGTACGTATACACGGAAGAATGTAAATGATAAATAAAATGAGATATTCATTTAATATTTCTTTTTTACGAATTCTTTCTGAAAGATATTTGCTTTACTCAGACTGACACACGTTTCATTGGAATTTTCAGTATGTCTTGCCAAAAGCGGAAGAGCAAAGAGGTTTTGCCATAGTCGGATATTCGTATGGTTCATTAATTGCTCTCGAATTAGTGAAACGACTGGAAAAACATGGTTTAAGTGGTCGACTAGTATTGATTGACGGTGCTCCTGAGCAATTGAAAATGATGTTAGATCAATTCCTTCCAGCTACTACAGAAGAAGAACTTCAAAATAATGTCTTGCTTTCTATCATGGATACTATACAACCAGCTTCAAGCGGAAAGGTAGATTTTACTAACCGTTACTAAAATACTATTTTATCATCACGATCTTCTTATTGTCAACATCCCGTTTATTTTTCTTTTGCAGCTACTTTTAGATCTTGAGAAATGTACAACCTGGGAAGAAAAATTAAATGTTTTCTTGTCGCACGTTCCTGACAAAATGTCGCTTACCAAGAAAAATTTATATACAAATATTTATATGCATATTCTCGCTTTGCGAAAGTACGACTGGTCATCCTTGGGATGGATACGATCGCCTATAACACTTTTGAGACCCACGAAATCATCTGTCGATATGATCGAAGAAGATTATGGTTTACACAAAGTAATATGTCTCTATGTACTTTTTACAAACATTTGGTTTCAATTTCTCATAATCGATGTCTAATAACGGGAATAAAACTTTTCAGATCACGCACGACAAGGTGAATACATATTATGTTGAAGGCAACCATATAACGATGTTGGATAGCGACAAGGTCATAGCTGCGATCAATGGAGAATCGTTGCGGGATCCTAAAGAATTCAGGAAACTTTTAACAGAAGATAGACCATTCGAAGAAACAGAACGTACAAGAGACTGAATTACAGCTTAAAAGTCTGTAATATATTTAACTTAAAAAAAAAAAATTTGCCAAGTTTAAGCTGTAAATACAATTTGGATTTGCCAATATTCGAATTATTCGAATATTAATTCATCGAATTAACCATTACTCAAATTCTATACAAATTTTAAAATTAATTTAGATTTATTTCCTTTCCCCTCCTCCCTCTTCTATCTTAAGAAATAGAAAACTAATTGCAAAATTAGGTAATTATTCAGATTAACAGACATCGCGCCGATGACTTCGACTTTGAGATTTATTGTCAAGGTCATAACCTGAGTGCCTTTCACAAGGCTTAGATTTCCCTTCGCATGGAAAATCGTATGTCCGTCATACAATATATAGAAATAAGACAATTTTTAAACTTTATTTGTTAATAACTTTTGAATGAACAGTGACCACTATTTAAAACCTTTTGAAGATCATTCCTTTTGAGGAATAACATATGTCAAGGTCAAGATTATTGGCGCGGTGTGTTCTTTAATCCAAATAATTATCAAAAATTAATATGCAAAACTTGATTGAAGTTATATATAACAAAAATGTAATTAAAACAGAAAAAATGTTGTATATTATTTTTTTATTTCAAAGATATTCGAGTTTTGCTAAGTTAACTCGAATTTATTTCGAGATTCTCTTACTGTATTACCACAGCATAGAATGTGATCACAAAATAAACTGGGATAATGTCCAGATGTTAGATATAGAACCATGCTTTCAAAAAAGAATCATGTCGGAAATGATTTTTATTAAAAAAACAAATTAATGGTCTGAACAAGCAGAATGATATGGAAAAATTACCAGAGTCATATTTTCCTGTGCTTAGCATAAGCACCCCTACGTAATATCATTTTACCCTTTCCTTCGATACATGTTAGATATATATATAGCTGGGTATCATGGTGAGAATTCGGCAAACATTGTAACAAGTACTTTATTACAACAAGGCATCCACTATTGATATTAATCTACACAGTTGACTATAACACACAACTGGTACTAAGTTTCTATATTTTATAACTCGAAAAACGAAGTTGAAACATTTAAATAATCAAATAATATTGTAATCTAGAATCTGGAAATTTTGCGTTCAAGTTACGAAGTAGAAACATTTGGACTACCGGAATTATTGTAATAAAAAGACGATTTTCTTTGAATATAATAACTCTAATCTTTTTGGACTAACATCAATATATGGAAAAATAAAAGAACAATTTTTAGATAACGAGCGTTTTGACGTTATAATTAGACATGTCATAAGATAACACACTTAGATGAGTCGTCCGTTGCGTGTAAATATTTTGTATTTGTTATATACTGAAGATGGCCAAATGTAAAGCTGAAACGTTTATATAACACTCAATTATGTGCAGTTAAATTATAATGTATTGTAATCAAATAACTATTCGCTAACGTTATCTTGCGTTCATGGTGTATGCCCTTTATTTTTATGTTTTTCGAATTTATTTATTTCTATTTAGCTATATAGTTTTAAAAAGAATGCTTTCTACGACGAAAGATATTATTATAACCAAAATAATATAATCAAAAGAAGTTATTTTTTAATTAAAGCTTGTAATAAAAAAATATTTAATTATGTTTACTTTTTCTTATTCGTTCAAATTTTTAATTGTATTAAAAATTTTTTATATGTATTTATTTTCACTAGGATTATAAAACATACATAATGTATAAAAGAATCTTTATATGCGCGCGTACGTGTAAAGTTGCATCAAATTTCAATTTTGGCTTATTGTGTTTTGTATTTAATTTTCTATCGAATATTTTATAGATTAAATTTAAATTTTCAAATGTAATTCTTTGGATATTAAAATTTAAAATATATAGCTCATTCAAACATCCGGATTTGAGTAAAAATAGATAATAATTAGTTTGGATAATTCAGATATTATATTTATCGGATACTTATAATCCTAATTTGGGTATACTTAAAATTGGCGAATATCTGTAGGCGATATAATTTTTTAATTTGTAGAATAAAATTACTGTTACAAAGTTGATGCACAAAATTAAATTTAAAAAAATAAAAACTTTATATAAAATTTACTAATGTAATCATATCTTCAATTAATTCCTGGAATTTCTAATTTTAAATCTTTTCTTTCTTCTCTCGAGAAATATAATCAGTTGACTGTGTTGCTAAATATATTTCTTTAGATATTTTAACTGGTCTAATACTACTATAAATTAACAAAAAAAATCAAAAAAAAAAAAAACAAAAAAAAAAAAGAAATCAAATTTTAGCAAAAAAAGAATCTAATCCTAATATTTATTGAACTCCTAGTATTTAATGGAATCCTAATATTTATTGAAGCTTACCGCTAGCAAAAATTTAATTTAAAATTAATAAACTATACAAATATGTTTTCTCAACAAACAATTAATAATTATCTAAAGTAAGACATTTATCTTTTTGTTTGTAAAGCTTAACAAATAAAATAATTAATAAATGTGAACTTGTGACAATAATTTTCTTATTCTGATATTAGACAAAGGTATTAAAACTCTGTTGCAATTTTATTATCATAATGGTAATTTAATGCAAAACTAATACATACATGTATTATATCATTTTATACCAATCATTCATAATAAACGCTCATGTTATCATTTATATTACCTCGCTTTATACATAATCATTATCTTTCATTCGCTCAATACTACATGCAAAATACAAATTGAAAAAAATTATTAGTGGTATTTAATTAATTTCCTCTATTCTAAGAATCTTTATTCAATCATCGATTTTTTTCTTTAAGATTCTTTTTTGCATTGTTTTTTTATTATTAACATTTGCTGTGTAATAAAAGTCAATGTATAGATATAAAAGACAAAATGCAAAAAAATATTTTTATTTTATGGTTGTGCTAGAAAAAAAACAGATACATTTTCGAATAAAAAAAATACTCAGACCCAATATACATATTTCTTCATAATAATAATTTCTTTCATGTATTAATTACATAAATGATATAAATAAGAAATTGTAACAAAATAATATACAATAAAGAATACATATAATGAAAGAGGTACATGCGTATTTAAGGCTCCTGAGTAGTTACTACAGTCATATAGAATCATGTCAAAAGCGAGAAATGATAATTTGACATGTTAATTTTATGTGCCATTTGTAAATAAAGACGATTTAGATAAAACAAAATGCTGAGATTATTTTAAAACAATTGTAAAAATGGACGAAAGCTATTCTTATTTTTTCCTGACAGTAAATAATTATAAATAAAAAGTAATAAAAGACATGAAAATGCTTTTACTCAATACACATACGTAGCCTATTTTCACTTTCACGCTGGAATAAGAAAGGTAAGCTATTTCCATGGATACGCAATAGCCTAAAAATAGTGGAAAGCTAACAGCCAATCACATTGGACCCCAATCATTTAATTTCTGATCAGTATTATGTGCGTTTGAAATTTGCGCGCTTCGCTGGGGTCCAAAGTGATTAGTTGTCATTTTGTGTCTCTCACTTTTTTTTCGCCATTATACGCAATAGCTTACCTTTCTTATTCCACCATGCCTTTTATCATTTTTTACGATCATTACTAACTATCTGAAGAAAGATAAACATAGTTTTCGTCCATTTTTACGATTATTTTAAAGCAATATCATCATTTTATTTTATCCAAATAGTCTTTATTTACAAATAGCACGTAACAAAAATTAAATCATTTTTTATCATTTTTGACGTCACAATTCAATATGACTGTGGTGACTATTCAGGAACCTTAAAAGGCGAAATTATAATAAGACATATTAAAATAATGTGAAATCTACGATTATCAAATGAAAATAATATATTAGAGATGCGTTTCAAACTTACTCAGATGCATCATTCAAATGATTATTATACAGTAGGAGAAACCGCAAAACACATTTTATCCCTTATCCTACTCTAGTTTACATTTTGCAGATTATTGAAATCTTTTTCCAATTTAAAGTTTAAATAATATTTATACTTTTTCGTTTCCAACGTATTTGGAGATAAAATATGCAGTACTAACCAAAGAATCTCATAACTCCATTGGCTCAAATGCTGATCTGACACTGGATAATATGTTATTTAGATCGGGAATAGTAACATTATTGTTGTTATTATTGTCGTCGGATGTATTCGGGATTGGCGTTGGAGTATCTCTTGTTGGTAGAATACGGAGATGTCTATTTGGTGGTTCCCAAAGAACCAGAGCCATAGAAGGCCTCTCTCTATAAGAGAAAAAAATAAACAAGGCTTGAAAAACATAGTACATTTTTTTCTTTTTAGTGCTCTCTCTCTCTCTTTCTCTCTCTCTCTCTCTCTCTCTCTCTCTCTCTCTCATTCATTCTTTTTCAAAAAGCGTTGTATTTTTGTTATATTTTTAAATCATATATAACCAGTGTAAACTTACAATTTAGATATAAGAGTCGATGGCAAAATAGGTTCCTCTTGCATTCGCTTGAGTTCCTCTGAAAGAACCAATCTTGGATGTAGATCGCTTGTTTGTTCGGTATTTAATGCATTCGTTGCATCGACATCCAAATCCATATTTAATGGCTTATGACAGGAAGATGACGTATGAACAGTAGAAGTTGATTGCACCGGATTCTCGGATTCATAATTAGAACTAATGTGCAGATCTTTAAAATGTGCAGTTATTTTTTCTTCTGTTATAAACTGCTTTTTTTGACGCCTATTTGAATAATATATTATCATAAGATTTTGCCACATAATTAATCAGTAGACGACATATATAAAAATTACATTACATGTATTCTTCAATATCTAGTGCTCCTAATTTTCTTTTCTGATGAAGTATTGGTCCAGAGCTGGTCTCTCCAGTAAATCTAACCAATTCTGATTGATGTAACGCTGGTACACTCCAGGGAATAGTTATTGGTGGTACTTGTGGTGTTTGCATCCATGATCCAATCTGCTGTAGATTCTGTTGCTGCTGTAAATTCTGTTGATTCATCATCTGTTGTAAAATAGACTGTGGTGTATATAAGTGCGCTCCACCCATAGTATTCTGAAAAATAAACATATAAATAAAGATGTACAGAATAATATAGAATTTTTTTTAGAATATCATATATAGCAAATTTAGTTATTTACATGTTTTTTTTTAATTGCAATTTTTCAAAGATACAAAGTTGTCAAAAGTAAGTCCTAATTTGAATTACTCTGCATTGATACATATTAAAAATACTATATATGAAATTAA
>NW_017305779.1:4444105-4452404 GCF_001594115.1 Trachymyrmex septentrionalis | reverse complement strand
ATATATATGTACATATATATAATACCCTATCATATCTTACAATATAAATAATACTTTAGACAATCAAATTAAATCAATAAAATGATTTTTTTTTAGTCGACACAGAATATATATAGTAATGTGTATAATAATTTCATATTTTTTCCTATTATATTTTTAATGGAACAAAATATTCATATTATGTTTTTACACACACATTATTATATAAAGTATACTTTGTAATATTACAATAGTCGGTATATATTTGACAAAATAAATTATAAAATCAGTATATTACTGTCATCTCAAATTTGCCAAAATGAACTCAAGTCACTAAAGTCAATGAAGTATATTATGTCATAAAGCGGCGTCTACAATAAAATTTCAAGATATAAACCTTAAGCTTTAAACTCTAAGCCATAAGAAATTGGCCAATTATAGTCGAATATAAGGAGAATAATTAGCTATGATTGGTCAATTTCTTATGATTTAAAACTTAAAATTTAAGTTTTACGTCTTAAAATATCATTGTACTCTGTTTAAGATAAGACTTTAGGTCTGTTTTTTTAGCACTGAATGTACACTTTTGAAATTTAAAGTGAGATGTGTTTAATATTTGACGAAAGCAAGAAAGAGAATTCTAGTGCAGTCTATATAGTGCAAGAATAAAAAACAAACATTATATTTCCAGATCAAGTGGTATAGCAAAGAGCATAAACATGCATTGTATAAAATTCACAGAAATTATCAGATTTAATGATTAAAAATATTAATAATTAATAATTATTTACTCTTTCAAGTATTATTTCACTTACTGTCATTTGAAATGTATTTGGCTGTACGCGTTTAGAAAAGAATTTCGTGGGTCCAGGCTACCCCTCGGCCACCTGCAGAAATGTTACGTGTGTGTATGTGTGAGTGGTATGTGTCGGTGTGTATGTGTGTGTGCGTGACGTCTGTTCTTTATTTATAGAATTCCAAGGTAAATAAACATTATGTTAAACGATTATAAATCCTCTTATTGGTTAGACGCTAACCTATTTCAGATCACAGGCGAGCGTCGCGTCAATCACAATGTTGATCAGTGTGTCGTACTCATAGTACGATTATTATTTAACCCGTTTCTTATCTCTATAATCGCCACGCCAAGAACTAGAGAATATAAAATTCTGAAATTCGCGACGTTTCTCTGGACGTTGCACAAACTCCACTTCTCGATCTATTTCCCCTGATACCCCCGTCATGCCATGTCGTAATGTTTATAGTGTTTATACAACCGAATATGACTGCATTCGGGGAGACACTATTCGAGGAGACCACTGACTTGAAGATAGTAGACAAATTGAATATTTCTAATTTATTTATGTTTAATAATTGGGAATCGTTTGGGGAAATTTAGGAAAAGTATTATATTTGGGTAATAGCACCGACGAGATACTATTAAAGATGGTCGACATATATGATCACGTACCTATTAAAATTCAAGATTAAAGAGTAAGAAACTAATAACACGGTAATAATTTTATGATTTATTAGTTTCGTAGAATGTACATGTATATGTACATTAAAAACTTAATAATACTCGATTTTGATTTAAAACTATGATTTAATGTTATCATCCGAGTTTGATTATCAATAGAGACGATACCTGCAGAGAAAAAAATTGTAATTTTTCAACAATATATAGGTAAGATATTATAGCATTGAAAATATGCATATTTATTTGTACAACATTCATGTAATAAAAAAATCACGAATTTAATAATGTATCATTGATAGTATTTATGTTAATATAATAATATATTTTTATTAATTGTCGGTAACATCATCGTTTTTTAATGATCTATGGATCTCCTGAGTATCAACACCGACGAGATGCTATTAAAGGCCATCAATCCTGGGCAAATTTTCGGCAGTATAAAAAGGGCCCAGAGGTAATTGAAGAATGCTAACATTATCGACAATTGATATAAATTTGCTATTATTACATAAATATTTGGCTCATACATTATTTAAAAAATTCATGATTTTTTATAACATAAATGTTCCATAAATAAATATGTATACTTGTAAAGCTATAATATCTTATATATTGCAGGAAAATTACAATTTTTTCTCAGTTATCATTTCTGCTGATAATAAAACTTTGACAATAACACTAAAATCACAATTTTAAAGAAAAATCGAGTATTATTGAGTTCTAAATGCATAAATCTACTAAACTAATAAATCATAAAATTAATACAATATTATCAGTTTTTAACTCTTAATTACTTCAATATTTACAAGGACGCGAACTTCCGTAAGGATGTCGGTCTTTAATAGTATCTCGTCGGTGATATCAATCATAAAACTTCATCTTTAGGAAAGTAAAAAATTAAAATTTTAACCATTGAAGTTAATGGAGAAATTTTTCACTTTTTACTTTTCATCCTAGAAAAAAAGTTTTATGATTGATATTCTGGATTTTATTGGATGCATATTGGAAATTCTACTCCGAGTAGAAATGTTACCAACCGTCATTCAAAAATTGACATATTATTTACGTTCGGAAATATCGAGTAAATATCTACTTGCAAAATTTGCAAACAGATCTAAGAGAATGATTCTGTAATTGGTGATTCGTTAATCCGCGATACATGCGGTACGCTCCATAAGACTGCATCCTGACGGTGTTTGAAAACTAGGGAAATGCTATAGTATATGTAACACATACTGTAGTATTTCCCTAGTTTTTCGTACGCGATATTTTTCGAGAATAGGGGTCCAGAGCAAGCAATATTAGGTTCCTCATGAGGGATACTTTTCGAGATGCGTAGGTTACTAAAACCAATCATAAATTTGTTTAGCATTTCTATTAGAGTGTACAACAGAAATTCTGAATCAGCAATTGGTCGCATTTCTCTAATCTTCCGCGAAATACGCTCAATATGAATCCCAGCTTTTAGAATGGCGTATTCTAATAAATAAAATATAACGTATTCTAGTAATATTACTAGAATATACAGGTTACGCTTACGCAGGTTGCGCTTCATGTGACGGCACCTTGACTGTAAAAATACATTTACATGTAAGTGTCAAGTGTCAAGCAGCGGAAGCAGCAACTAATCAGCTGGGTGATTTTTACAGGTTTGCGGCAGCACTAAACGCCGCTCTCTACTAGCCAATCGTGCGCAACATCAACTGGTGAAGCAAAAGTAGAGAGATAGAGTCTCGGTCATTCTCGATGTATTGGAGGCTAGATATGCATTTCTGGCATCACTGCATTCTCTGCTTCAGAACAGTACTGTCTATGGTTTATGCTAGTTACTCTGGTTGATTGGTATGTACTATATACATACAATCTCTGTGTTGCATCAAGAGATAAATTTTTTTATTTGACATGAAAACGAAATTACAGTTACGTAACTTTTTTCATCAATTTTTTCTCAAAACATCAGATTAGATAAGTGAAAAATTGTCATATAATTGACAAATCAGCATCACAATTTTATTTTTTTAAGCGATAATTCTCACCTAGCCTCTAAAACATCACATGGTACGACATGTAGCATTGTTATTTTAATCAAGGATTTGTCAAGTTATTTTTGTATATATGACGCTTTGTTTGTTATCACGAGCTTTTTTATGATTTTGGTTTAGTTAACACAGTAGACTTTTTTTAAATATAAGGAAATATACATTTATAAATATAAATTTTGTGTCGAATTCGGTGTATCTTTTAGCAAAAAATGTTCGTTAAAAGAAATAAAATTGTTTATTTTATTTGAAAGCTAAATTGCAATTATGTAATTTTTTTTAATTGTTAAACTGTACTAATAATTATTCTTTCTTTCTTTTATATGGCAGAAATTTCATAAAAGATTAATTGGAATTATTTAAAAAGAAGAAAAAGAAATATAATACATACAATGGAGAATCTGCATTACTTTACTTGCTGGACATGCAAAGTAAAGTTTACAGATTTGGCAATATTTAAACATCATTATCGTACTGAATGGCATAAGTATAATATAAGTAAAATAGCAAATGGATTACCTTCGATCACTCTTGAAGACTTTGAGATAAAAGAAGCGATGTATCGTGAGAATAATACAAACCAGATTAAGAAAAAACAGATTTGTGATGTCTGCCAAAAGAAGTTCAACAATCAGAAACAGTACGAGAATCACTTGGCCTCGAAAACTCATAAAAAGAAGTCGGAGCAAAAAGAAAATACAACTGTAGCTTATAGCAAAAAGTTGTCAAGCATACAGACTTCATCCAATAAGAATACAGACGACATTGAAACAGATTCAGATGTAGAATCCTTTAATTCAAACTGGTATGAAGATCTGATGAATCAAATTACTTATAATGATTGTTTATTCTGTGATTATCATAATAAATCCATAGAGTGCGTTATGATACACATGGAAAAGAAACATTCGTTTTTCATACCTGATCTTGAATATTGCGAGAATCTAGGTGGCCTGTTAAAATACTTGGAATATAAGATATGTGTTGAATTTAAGTGTCTTTGGTGTAATGATTCAGGTAAATAAATTATTTTTTTTTTATTAATTACTTTCTCCATTATTTATATATTTGATTAAAATGAAAGAGTAAAAAATTTGAATTGAACGGAAAGAATTACAATTGTAAAAAGTTTAATCAAATAAAAATTGATATATTTTTACAGGAAGAAAAATGCGAAGCGCACAAGCAGTGAGGATGCATATGATCGACAAGGGCCACTGTAAAATGTTGTTCGAAGAAGAGACAATGTGCGAGTATACAACTTTTTATAATTACTTATCTAGTTATCCAGATCCCGAAATTACCGATTCAGATGAAGAAGTGTCGGATGTAGAGGTTTTAGACGACGAGGGTTACTTGATGAAGCTACCGTCTGGCAAGTCGATCGTCCACCGTGATTTGGCGCTTTACTATAAACAGAATCTACCTGTGGGAATCACAGCGATGACAAAGGACTCAGATTATTGTCGACGCAAGCGAATACATAAGCAAATATCGTTTGGGTCGGAGGAAAAAAAACTTGAAGTCGCCCGGATTACAGCACGAGACATTCAAAGCTTCCAGCGAGTCCAAGCCAAGTATTTAATGCAGCTGCAAGTCAAACAAAACAAACTACAGAAATATTTCAGACAACAAACGAACTTTTAACTATATTTAATAACTAAGTATAATTAGATATGCATAATTTTTAGAAAGTTGTAAATTTTTAGAAATTACATATGTGTAATTTCTAGAAAGTTATAAAAAATAAAATATGCATTTAATAATGTAAAGTTGATTATCCCTGCACCATTACATTTTATTATCACATTATTTATAAGTACAACAAAAAACGCAACTTAAATGACTTAATTACTCATCTAAATGGATTTTATTCTAGTTTTAATCATTTAATTCTAATCTAAAATCAGATTCAAACTTTAGACACGCCATAACTTCGCGTCCTTTCAATTGCTAAGAAATCGAAATTTATTATTTTTAAAAGATACATCACGTAATACAAATTATTATAAATCGCTTTATAATTCGCATTTTACGGATGTTCTTACAAAATAACTTGTGTATACTTTATAAATACTCTTTCATAACACGTTTCACCGACAAAAATATTTTCTATTTTTTTCTTGAATAATTTTTTTTTAAATTTATGTGGACCCGTTATATCTAGAGCAACACCTCCATTACGTATTACGACTGAAGTCGTCGCTTTCGATAGAACGTAATAAATATATATATAAGTTAGAAAAAGATCTTATACATCATCGCATTTCGCTGATGTTCATATGAGAAAGAAAGAGGGAGAGGGGAGGAAGATATAATTGGACGTTTATCTCATGATGGCCTTTTTTCATGGTGGCCTCAGCGAATCACGAAATGTAAAGACATTTAATAGTATTTGGTACTTTGATATTTTATGACTTTCTTTTTGTTTTTGTTCTATTAGAAATTTATCAGATTAATTCTTTGTAATTCATGCTTTCCTTTTAATCTTCAGATCTCAGCAAACAAGAATGAATTAAAATGGATTGAAATTTTTTTCTATTCGAATGCGTATTTTAAATAGCGAATTTTTTTTGGATTTAATTGGATTCAATTGGATTTAATTAAATTCAATTGGATGCAATTGGATTGAAAAACTGCATTTCCTATTCAAAATTTTGAATTGAACAATATTCACAATGCACAGAAAAAGCTAATATTATTTTTAGATTGAAAGGCATAGAGATATGCTCCATGCAATTCCTATAAATGAATAAAAATGCATTTAGGATTGAAAAGCATTCATTTTAACATCCATGAATCAATATTTCTGAAAATTTGAATCCATTTCAATTCATTTTAATCCATTCTCATTTGTTGGAATATCTTCTCTGAATTCCTGTTACATATATGCATATATAGGTATTCTTTTTTTAAATTAATTATGAAAAATATATATATGTATATGATCAAAAATATAATATTGCTAATAATAGAAATGATAATATTAAAGTGTTTTGTTTTCTTAGAAAATGTTCCAAAATTACTTGTTCCAAAATTGTAATATAACGGGATTTTTAGAAAGAAGATTCTTATACATATATATTTTATCGTTTAATTTGATCATTGGTATTTACGTTTGTATTAAATCTTTATGATTTTTAATATTCTTCTTATATAGTATATAAGAATTGAATGATATATATGATTTTATATTTTGCATTATATCTTTTTTTACTATAATAGATTTGACTTTTAGAGTCGTGTTGACTTCCGTGCAGAACAGAAATAAAAGATCCGAATGTGAAACGTCTATCAAACGTCTAAATATTTGATAGACTTTATATCTGATTCGCCCATTTGTTGTGTTAAATTATTTAATTTTATTGAATAATTGTTCTTTATCTTCATTTCTCTTAACATTTCTTCTTCAGAACACACAGGGGCAGTAATACCGGATATCATTCGGATACGTTTCGACACGTATTACGTGAAACGCAATAATACACACTTTTCTCTTTTGTTTTTAGATAAATATTCTATGAGAAGATGTCACGTCATTCGTGACATCGAGACATACATTAAATGCTGTTATTGTCACGACACGACGATGATACATATATCTTTTATCTACTTTACGCTTTATGGTTTCGTGTGTGTTGACGGTTTAATTTAATTATAAGCTCTCCAAGCGAGCGGACTTTCTCATTTTATCTTCAATCTAATAACTTCACCATCAGTTTTAACGCCTGATGGGGCGGCGCCGGTCTAATAGACTTGTCTAATTCCGTGTACGGGATTTCTGCTTCCACCTGGTAGCCGTGCTTCAGATAGACTTTTAGTGAGAATGCACTGGTTGCATCGGCCTTACACACCTGTGGTGATATGCTGTATTAGATTTGTTTTTCATTCTTTTTTTATTAAATTTTATTTTTAATAAAATTAAAAGATTTTATTGAAAGTCTTTTGAAAAAGTTCCTAAAATAAGTGGATTGAAACAAGAAGTCCCTTTGATAGATCAAAATGATTTTAAGAACTGTGTATCTCGTTATCAATTTTATTTGATTTTTACGATAAGCCTTTTTTTCTTGTAATCTCTCCATAATATAGATAAACAATCTGAAGAATAAATCCATTAATTTTTTCTTACTTGTAAATATTGAGAGATAAGAAACAAAAATAATAATTAACATTGCCGTTAATCGACTTTATGGTAGATATTATCTACATATCAGTTACTTTTCTAGAATTAAATAGTTAAGATACTTCTAGAACTGACGACATTCGATAAATTAATGAATAATTTAACTACTAAATTTTGAAAGTTAAAAATAAAAATAATTACTGTTAAATTAATACATATAATATTCATTTATATTGATATATGTATATATTCTCTACTGTATCATTTATTCATGTTATTTATTAGTTCATATTAATTTATTTATCATGTTAATCTGATCCTTTACTGTGCAAGAGAATGTACATATGAAAGTGCAAAAAATATCTTTTAACATAATAACAAAACTCAATCAACGGGCGAAGTAAGAGTCAACCACATTTTTTAAAATTTTCATAAAATTATATATTATATTAACAGCGATGAAACATCACGCAAAAATTAGACTATAAACTAATAAATGTTGTAAATATCTTTTAAGAAAAATAATGTGTGAGCGATAGATTGTAATTATACATTGTGAAAAAGTAAACAAAAATTATCCCATGCATATTAAGAAGAAAAGCATGCTGAAACAAAAGGAAAGTGAGTGCTGTGTATGCAAACCAGTGATCACATCAACGCAACAATCTTAAATTAATG
>NW_017305779.1:4441932-4444005 GCF_001594115.1 Trachymyrmex septentrionalis | reverse complement strand
ATATATATATATATATAATATTGTCACTTTGATAAAGACATTTTTTTCGAATTTATATCGTCACATAAAATTTTTACATATTATATTTATTTTATATGTCTACAAAAAATCGGGAAAGAAGTAATTCTTATTAGAAACATTTCGTATATAAATAAGTAAATAAATTCGTATAAATAAATTGAAATAAAAAATTAGAAAGTAAATTAATTTCGATTTTATGATCAAGATAAAATGAAAAAAGATAAATTTAAATGTTCATATAATTATAGATATAAGAAATAAATTAAGATATAAATGTATTACAAATAAGTTAAAATCCAGTTTAATCTACCTTAAACCCGGCATTTTTGGCGACTTTCTCGCTATCATCCATAAGAACACTGGCCAAACCTTTACCGCGATAATTTGCATCAACGCTGAGGATTCGACACTCGAACAGCTCATCCACATCATACTTGGCGAACAAATCGACCTTATCATTAACTTTGTAGAGTAGTTTCATGATCATCTTGAACTTTTCATCATCTAACTCATCGAAACGCCGCTCTTCCTCGCGTTCACCTTTCTTCAGGATACCGTTTAGTGCCATTCCCGCTATCTGATGAAAACCAATTGTAATAATACTTTATTATCTTAAAATCAGCAGACATTAAAACTTTCCAAAATAAAAAATAAACAACTCAACTTTATTATGATTAATTGATTATAATGATAATTAAAAAATTTTTATTGTCATATAATTAAAAGATTTTATCATTAGAAAGAAATTATAGTTATAAGAATAAATAAAGTAATTAATTTTAAAAATATGAAATTAATTAAAAAATTTCTTTGGTTTCTTATTTTGCAAATAAATAATTAAAAATAAATCCGAATAAATTATGGTTTTTTAAATTTTTATATGAGAAAAAGTCCGTTTAAATCGGTAAAAAACTTTTCTCAATCAATATTTTTGTTATAAATTATCAAAATCTAAATTTAAAAAGAGGGTTTTAAAATTTGAAATCTCTATTTTCGAATGGTTACTAAATTTTTTGAATTTATGTAAGTTTTGTAATTTTTACATATAAAAAACTAGGAGCTGAAAAAAATGAAAAATTTTCTCTTCACTTTGTAAGTCTGTAGTGTATTCCCAAAAAATTGGAGCAAATTTTCGATCTATCTATCGTAAAAGCTTGAAGCTTCTCCTATAAAATCACATTTTTTGAAAATTCCTACGATTTTTTGTTTCTGAATTACTCGCAGATTAAGTAAAAAAGAACATTTTGATTTTATTGCTCGTAACTCCATTAAAAATCATCGTATCGTAATTAAAAATATAGATTCTTAAAGCTGAACCGTTGATCTATCAAATGGTGCTATTTAAAAAAAAATAGAATATATGGGTTGGTAAAAATCTTGTTATCAATTTATAAAGGGACTTTTTTTCTAACCTAATATAAATAGTGAACATTAAAGCACTAATAAAAAATTTATTATCTCTTTATTACTTTTAATCTTGTTGAGTTCGAGTCTATTTGATCCGAATATTTATTTTCCCGTTATATTTTTATATAATATTTTTTTATATAAATATATTTTTTATATTTATATAATATTTTTTATTTTTTTTTTTTTATATATATAATAATCGTAAGCGTTCCAGTGTTTTATTATTTTATTTTATAGTTCATAGACACTAATTTTTAACTAAGAAAACTTTAATAAGCTTTTTGTTTTTTTTCTAAAATTTTTATTACATATATATGATGTTTGAGTTAATCTGACCAGATGGAAAGACATCCATATTGTTAATTCCAACGTTTCGTGAACCTTGCCGTTTACTTCATCAGGGTGAGGAGTGCACTAATGAAGTGAACAGCAAGGTTCACGAAACGTTGGAATTAACAATGGATCACGGCGATAATCCTTTTGGTACTTCTAAAAAAATCATCTGTGAAAGCCTTAAAAGATATTCATATTTTAATATCTAATATTTATTAATTAAAATTTAATAATATTTTATGACATAAAAGAATATTATTAAGTAAAAATTATCGTGTTACAAATCAATGTTTGGCAATGAACCCGGGA
>NW_017305779.1:4433722-4441832 GCF_001594115.1 Trachymyrmex septentrionalis | reverse complement strand
CAGGAATATTATCAAATTTTTTGAGAATTTTTATTGCTCTTTATTAATTATTTATATTATTATGTTATTTATATTATATGTTATTGTATTATAGATTATGTTATTGATAATATACATAATTTCACTATAATTGATTATTTTATTCTTATGAGTTATATACAGGGAAGTTCTATTGATTGTACGATAAATCTCTTATATGCAATGAAAGAAAAATGTTCGGTATTCGTGACCATAATTGTAAAATAATTTTCCTTTCGGTACGAGTTGCTGTTTATGCCTATTTATGTATAAAACAAATATTTTTATAGTAATTATAAAAAATACATTTGTAAGTCACTTGTACTTAATTTATTTCTGCCAATACCATTTTAATTAAAAAATTTTTTTTACTTAATTTTTTAATAGATGTTATATTTTTTATTAATTATCTTTAAATTTTTAATAAATGTTTATAACAATCTATTTTGTTCTTATTCCTCCAAATGCATAAAGTAACAATAAGTCAGATCATATTAACTCTAGTACAAAAAATTTAAATAGAACAACAAGATTCATTATAAATAAATCATTACGAATGTATAAAAAATATTAGATTATTAAAACTTTTGTAAGTAATAACGATCAAATAAAAACGAAAAAAATTGAAACAAGTTAATTTTTATTATTTCTAAAAATAAATAACGAAACAACTGAGTAAGAAATGTTATATATATATATATTTTGTGATGTGAAAGAGATCTCGCTCACCGCTCCCTTCTTATCCACTAGCATCCTGGAGTAACCCTGCTTCAAGGTGAGAAGGCAGTGTCGCTCAAGTGAGCGCTGAGATTCCCCCCTCGCGCAAAGCCCTATAGCGTTATTAAGCGGCTCATCGGCGAAAAAGTTCCATCTCAGATGGTGGATTGCCTCGTCATAACGATTCTCCGGTACATCCACGATCGTGAAACAATCCTCGCTAGAAGACGACGACATGTTTTGGGTGGACGAATTTTCCGCCGCGCACTGAAAGCAATTTCCACACGCGCATCTCCTCTTAGTGAAGAAGGGTGGTCACCACCACTCGTATGAGAAATCTACCTCCTGCCTATCCCTTCCACCCCTATAATATTGATCGACCTAGTTCACTGACGAGTACACTGGGTCAGTTGTACACGCCAATTGTGCCATGTTAATTGGGAAATCAATTCATTTAAAGAGATTAATCAAAGTTAAATTAAAATAATCTGATGAATCTAATACACAATTTGCAAAACAAAATCGTTAGTTTGTATTTTAGTTAATTTTTTTAAAGTACTACCATTATTTGCCATGTTGCAATTATGTAAATGTAAAAATTATTAGTGGATGTATAATAATTATAGCGATTTTACAGCAAGTAAATTTCAATTTTGGTAAAAATTATATCGATTTCAATTTAAAAATAACGAATTCGTTCAAGCAGATTGTGATCATTTTTTAAATCAATTTTACTACGAATAAATCAAATACAAATTGCAAGATTGCACTTGATCAATGAATCGGTATTTTCTTTTATTTAAAATATCTCGTTTACGTTCTTATAGAACTTTGAAAAGAAAGAACGATACACAGAGTAAGAACGACGAAGTAAATATAGTGATTGATAATTGGTAAAAAAATTGTAGAAAAATACATATATACATATTTATTATATTTATAATCGTTACTATATTATCGGATCGTACAATTATCTCACATCATAAAAGCTGAAAATAATATAAATGATGGAATGATTTGTGTATATAGAATTAAATACTCTTTGTTATTTAGAATTAAAATACTCAAAATATTTTTAAAAAGTAATAATGTTACTGTTGCATAATACATGATCTATATGATATATAATTATTCATTTATACAAATTGTTGCCCAACAAATACTGTAAAATGTATTTTTCAAGAGATACACAAAAATAGTAACTGATTTTTTAAGCGGAAAAGGGATTTCCAACGACATTCTCTAAAATGTACAAACGAGACTGTCGTAACGGCGACATAAATTTATATTCTTTCTATTTAGATATATTAACACTTAATATTTATAATATTATTTACAGTATTTAAAATAGCACATCATCGTCGCTTTCGTCGAGCAAATTTGTAGCGTCGTCCAAATTGTGTCCGGCTGCAATTAATACTGCTCTTTCTACTTCAGCCTAAGCAGAAGAAAATTTAGATAACATACAAATTATTAATTAGTAAAATATGAATAATCTTCTTAGAAATTTTTTTAATCAATAAAAACAAAAATATTAAAATAGTAAAATTAAATATTATTATAAATATAATAAATATAATTATAAATATAATAATAGAATAAAATATTAGTAGAATAAGATCTAATCGTACCTTTGCTTTGGCAATCTTCTTCTTGTCCTGAATCTTCTTCAATCGATAGAATTCTTCTCTTTCAAGCTCATCAAGCTCTGAAATAATATAAGCTAACGTTCTCTCAATTCGTGGGATAATAACATGCTCGATTGCATTGACACGTCGATTCGTGATCTTAATAACTTCATCCAAAGTGACAAAACTTGTTTGCAGCGACGCCAACTCTACGAGCAATTTCACTGCTCGCTGATAGTTTTTCTTCAGTTTGGCCAATTGCTGACCTCCTCTGGCCAGACCTGCTAATTCGTAAGTATCTGTCCCATCCTGATAGGACTCAAATATAGGTAGATTTACACCGGCTACATTGTCTTTCTTAGAACGGATCTTGATCTGTGCTTTTGTCACGTTTTGCAATACCACCTGATTGAAGTCTCCTGTAGCAAATTTTGCTTCGGCTAATGAAAAGGCCGCTTCCTTCATCACTTCACCCATCAAAGTTTTGGTCTAAAAATAAGGAAAGAATGATACATAATTTAAATATACATGATATACGTATATACATAAATAAATAATATGTATAAAGTTAGGTATAGTCCAACTAAAACTAAATAACAGAATATGACAGTGTACAATAGCGTACAATAAAGATATAAAATTAACAATAAAAAATTAATCATACTTCTATGATTTTTCCCAGTATCATTCTGAAACGCATTTGCAGTGCATCCGCCTTCTTCTTCAGCAATCCATGTCCTTTTTGTGCTCCTTGTAAGCGAGACTTCATTAACATTTGGGCCCTAAATATACATACAGATTTAATAATGTGTACAGTTTACAATAAATAAATACTTAAAACATTATAAATTCCTAAAACATATTAATATCTTCAGTTTTAAATCGTTAAAATATACTAGTCTTTTGTACTTAAAATATATTACTATTACTGTTTATAAATTTTGAATTATGCCATCAAATATACAAATTCGTAAATTACGTATATTTATCACACAAGATATTTTTGCAAAATAGGAAAATACAAAAAATATTCAATCTCATCCTTAAATAAATAATTTTGACGAATGTCTCTTAAAAAGATAATAAACTGTACAATAAACATTTGGAAATTAATATTCTTTCCATATAAAACACATTCTAGTAAAATAAAAGAGAATTAGAATATTTAAATACAAATTCACATTCTTTTAATAGTTGAATGCTGGAGTTACACCCAGTGCTGAGATATGTTTTAAGACGGAATTCTATTCAAGGACAAATAATGATATATAATATATAAGTGAAATCATCGAGATTTTGCAATTATTAGTTTGTTAAAGTAAAAAACTTACCCTCGAGAGGGGAAAATTGGTAATTTATCTTTGCCCGACATTGTCGACTACTGTGCATCAGCAGACAGGAATGGGATTGATCAGCTGACACGAGAGACCGGAAATCTAGTGATTACGTTTCCAATGGCGCGTGATTTTGAAAATGCATGTGTACACATATGTGCATAAAATATGTGGTTAAAATGCGAAATATAAACTTTAAAAATATATTATTTACTTAATCTATTTATTTAAAGTTAATTTAATGTTGTACAATTTATATTTTTTTATATAATTTTTTAATTTATATATATACAAATTATACATATAATTATTGTTATATATTAATATATATAAATTTTAATCTAATATTCATCCTGACATAAAATCATAAATGTAATTGAAACTGAAAGTAATTAAATATATATAAGATGATACTCAAATATGGGACATAAATTTTGTATTTTTGTCAAAATAAATATCTTTAATACTTATGTACAAAAAATTACAATGTAGTTTAGTATAATACAATGTGCCCAGGTTTCAAAACCTGTCTTACATTCATATTAATTCTAGCTTCGGCAATGTAAGTCCGTGCTTTGTGCCAATCATCCAGATTGTACGTGGGGCTTTCGCAATTGTCTTCGTAATTATCGTCCCAAGGTGCTTTCGATGCTGCTAAAATCCGCGGCACCCCGTGATACCTTAGACGGGAGCTTTCCGACATTATAACTACATCTCCACTCCGTAGAAAAATAGCGTTAGCCGGATCTTCCTGTTTAAGACCACCAATCAGAAAGATTGCTGTCTGCCCGAAACTTATAGAAAAAAGCGGCGCAGTAATATTCATCTCCGAATGATCTGTATGCCCTGCTAAAGTCGAGTTCATTCGATAATAATTTATAATCGCAGCTTCTGCTTTGAAGTCTGAAAAACCTAATGCTTTTGCCAAAACGGATGTTAAGCCAGATAATTCTGTCGGCATGTCGCTTCTCGAGTTTTCAGAGTATAATTTCGTATCCCAATTGTGATGATATCCCATTGTCGCCCATCGCAACTTTGATAGGAGAGTTTTTGCTTTCTCTGTTCTATACATAACAAATAAATACCTTAATATACATGTCTTAATACCTATACACATCAAATCTTAATATGCATATGAATACAGATTTTTCATAGACAGCTAATTAGTACAAAAATATATTCTATATTCACTAAAAATATTACTTTTAAGGGGGACACCTTATGTAATGCGTTGAAAACAAGGTGATCTTCCGAAATTTCTTTTTAAAAAACTATACGATCAATTATTTAAAATTTTTCGAGATATGTGATTGTAATATTGAACTACTAAAAAATTTTTTTTATTGAAAAGTAATGTATATTTAAGATATAATAAAAACGTTATTTCGATACGTCGGCGTTGAAGTCGTCTGTCAGCGTGCAATGCGTTGTCATTTGAAATAAAAAAGATCAAAACGATTTTTTTTTTGTAGGGTTTACGTTTCCAAACAACACAAAGTACTCAAAAGAGAGACATAAGACATCTTTGGCGTCTAAAAATATTTTAAAGACGTTTTCTAAGTTTTGCAGTTTTCTTCATATTTCGAAGTCTACTGCTCTTTTTTTTCCATATGACCAACGCTTTCACTTTTTATAACTTCGAAATCATCGCTATAAAGTTCTAAATTCAAAATTGCTTCGAACGTTTTAATATCACCATCTCCGATGTAATTATCGTATTTATTCCAAACTTTTCGGATCTTAAGAACATCTCTTTCATAGAATCTATCTTCATTTTTCTCGCAGAGTCAGTATGGTTTTTAACACATTCTTGTTAATGTTGTTCGTACCATAAGAGATAATCTTCAGTATTTGTTATCTTTCCAATATGTGCATGATTGGCAATAGCTCCTCTTTATAATGAGGTCTATTATCTTGCCAGTGTAATTTTCTATTAGTGTTGTGATATCAAATAATGAAGAGAAGCCGCGTGTCTTTTTTCCAAAATCCATCGCTAGACTTTTAAATTTAAAGGTTTTTCATTTTTAACATTATCTTCTTTTTCTTCATCAATCGCTTTTCTACACAAATATCAAATACTCGCCGCGGCATGAATTTTTTTCATATCATTTTCGTATGCAGGTGAGCTTAGGCTGAGATTCACAAGTCCACAAAAAATGTTTATGCCTTTTCTAGCAATGCCTAATAATCTCATAACAAACACTACTCTAAAATTGATTTCGTGAACATTTTAAATAAAAGAACTAGAATTGATTGGTGTTTGACCACATCAGCATCTAATTATGATTTTAAAATCAAGGTCACGATATTCTGATTCGCCAAATGTTATATTTTGTTTACAATGTCTGCAAATATTTTCGCAAATCCGCCAAAAACAGTTAAAAATTCAATGATATGTTAATAATGAGAGTGATAATAATTATGCTTTTTGTAAAACTTGCAGAACTTAATTTTTTTGCTGAAGCATTTATTCCTTCCATAGAATCTTTATTAATAAATTGATTGCCCTTGCAAATCTTCTTTTTCATGACTCAGACAATAAATATTTTCTTTATTTACTTTGGAGGCATCTTTACATTATTGTATTTCATTCAAAATTCGAAAAATAGAACTATGTTTTAAAAACAGAACTGTTTCAAGATGACCATTAACCCTATACAAAGAAACATGAATGTACGCACTATGTTTCTACAAAAGAAATATTCCAGTTGTGTTCAAAATCTAAGTGTCGACAGAAGAGACACACCATGTGCTTGGCGCTTTATTTGCTTGATGGTCAGTAATAAAATTGTCTAAAACTGCGTTAATTCTTCGAATTTCGTTTTAAAACTCAAGGGACATATTTTTATGGAATATACTATTAAATTATGCCAAAAAAATCGATTTTTTTTACCTGTTACATGAGGTGTCTTCCTTAATCACAAATCTAAATTCTATTATTACATAAAAAAATAATATCAATACTAATTTAATAATTCTCTTACTGAAAACATATGTCCCACCACGTTTCATTATTTAAAACGTTATGAGCATTTATGTTCAACTTGTATGGCTCCTTAGAGTAATCTTTCAAGCATTTTGTAATCCAGTATCGTTGGCCATTTGGTGTAAATGGATTCTGAATAAAGATAAGACCTGAAAGTGTTAAAATAAGTAATACCAGGACTAGCAAGTACAAAGTTAAATATATTAATTACAATTTTCTACAAAACAATATTAGCTATAGTAAACAATGCATTAAAATGTGATATTATATAAGCAAAAGATTAAATAAGTCTTGATATGACATTCCGAGAGAGAAAAGCAGTATTATTTTTTATATGGAATTATTTAAGAATAATTTTAATCATTATCGTTATTTCATAGAAAATTTCCGTACCGGGAATATCCAGCAATTCATAAATGTTCCATTTTTTCACTGATTTAAGACCAAAACTGTTATCGGTCTGTTCGCCAGTTATGTGTACCTCAATCTTTCTAACCTAAAAACGACATTCGTGATTAATTTTCGAAAGGATATACAAATAGTAATATCACATACTTTGATGCAATCCGGACTTTCGAAATCGATCACGTCGTCGAAATCCGGTGTGGGATTCCGGCTCTTGTAATATTTGAAACTATCCCGAAACATCTTTCATCAATCGTGCGGGTCGCCATGTTTCCTTCATGCTTTGTTGATGTTACGCGAGATAGCGTTGTCATCAAATTTTAACACACAATTTCAAATACGCGGGATACGTTGAAACATATTGAAACTGTATTGAAATCATATCAAAAGTCGAAAAAATATACATATATAGAAATTATGCAAGTAGTATAATGCTTATATTTTATGTAATCAAATATATAAAAACTATATTCTATACAATTACAAGTATTATTCAAAAAAATCAATGAATAAAAGATTTGCATAAATAAAATAGTATATAAGTATTTTGTTTAAATATCGAAGTCGATCAAGATAGCAAAATGTAATATAAATATAGGACTTATATTTTAGAATCTGATAAAATTTTGATTATTGCGTATGTTGTAAATTATAGGATAATTCGATTCTCTTGTAAACTGGGCGTGTTGGAGCATATATACTCGCGGACATATCATATCTGACTAAGAGCAGAAAAACGTGCCCGAACCAGGTGGACACGTAAACTACACACCACCCACTATTATTACTCAATATACTTTGCATATCTTCATCAAGCCGGGAGATTACATCGAGAAAGTACGGAGATTTTGCTCGCAGTGTGGTATATCCAAAGCCACAGAGATCTTATGAGTCAATATTTAGAAGCTTCTTCATCAAATTTCCTTAAACACAAAATAACAAAATTAATAATAAATCAATCTACCTTGTAAGTTACATAATATAATATAATTTATTTATATTATATTTATATTTCTAAAAAT
>NW_017305779.1:4430476-4433440 GCF_001594115.1 Trachymyrmex septentrionalis | reverse complement strand
AGAGAGAGAGAGAGAGAGAGAGAGAGAGAGAGAGAGAGAGAGAGAAAAACTAAAATTAAATTATTTATAAATAGTAAATACGACAAAATTTATAGAAAATCTTCAGGATAAGTTATTAATTAATAATAATTCTAATTAATTTAATTAGATTTGCAAAATTTTGAACTATACAATTTATTACTTTTAATTTATGATATCTATGTGTTAAACATATAAAAAGAATTAACTCAATAAATTAATTGTCAATTAAATTAATTGTTAACTGTACATTTCTACTAATTTAATTTTAATGTTTAACTGTTACTTCTTATGTTTTTTAATTTCGAAAATGAGAAAAAGATAAAGAGTAAATTAAAGACAAGTTTAAAGTTAATCTTTCCATTGATGGAAATGGACATAAATTGATCAAAGTTTGATCGAAGTCATCTTAAATTCATCTCTTGTTCTCACGGCGCGTGCAATAATTGTCTGTGACTAATTTTAGCGCGCGATTTTCGCATAATGCGGCATTGCCGAGGAACGGCGTGATTTCATAGGATAGTTGCGAGCAGGGCAGGGCACTGTGTAGCAGCGCCTCTCAAGGCTTTTCGAAAGCCTCTACCGCGAGTAAATTAATAGACTCGGCAAGCCGCGGTAATAATGATCGTTCATTATCGTCGCGCTTCTATTCGCCATAAATCTCGCCCACCCAACCTGACCACACGCTAAATCTGTGTTGTTCACCCGCACACCTGCGACGATCGCCGTGATATATTCGATCCTGTTCGATCGACCTAAATCACTGTCGTGATCAAAAAAAGAAGTTAACGATCGCGAAAATTGTTATTAGTTGACAAAAAGAAAATTAATTACAATACACGGCAAAAGAATTAATTAGAATAGAATAAATTAAAGAGATCACAGAAACAGTTATTAATTAAATTATCAATTAATAAAAATTCACGAGAATTAATTTCTGTACATTCATCATCAGGTCATCGAATAACGTTTGCATTTTGTAAAAAAATTTTAACTTCCCATTTTTTATTTGTCCATCTGTGTTTTATTTAACGCATGCGCATTGTCTGAAATTAAATATATTCTCTGTGAAACGCTAATTATATTTGTTTTAATTGTAAACGCTGCAGTTATAATTGTCATCGAGCAATTTTGAATTCTGTAAATTAGAACATAAAGTTCGCGTAAATATTTTTTAAAAAGTTTGTTTATCTATTTTTCTTCGAATTAAGTCAGTAAAAATCTAAAAATCTTTCGTATTATCCGGAGATTAAGGTTTCTATGTGTTTTATTTAACGCTTGCATTTTTTGTCTGAAATTAAACCTATTCTCTATCTATTATATCTCTATCTATTCGCATTATAACAAAGCGCATTATAATTAACATAACATTAAGCGGTTTTTAATTTTGTAAATTAGAATGTAAAGTACGCGTAAATACTTTTCTCAGAATCTGTTTGTCTATTTTTCTTCGCGAGATGGTCATTCATCATGAACTATGTAATAATAAAATTGCAATTTTGTTATCAAGCAATTTTTAATTCCGTACATTAGAACGTAAAGGTCTCGCAAATACTTTCCACATAATTTTGTTTGTCTATTTTTTTCCAAGCGGCTGCGGGAGCCGCGTCAAGTAGGAATCCAAAAAATCCTTCATGTTGTCAGGAGACTGACGTTTCTGGCAGAATAGAGCGCTCTAGGAGTGCCTAGAGAGGAGCGCGACACGCACGCGGATCGAATGTACCGGCGTGGCGCGGTAAGGGAGCGGTGCGCGTACTCTCCCTGACAGTTTCATGTCAACAAATGTCGCGGCCGAGGTGTCGCGCCCAGTCAGCCTGCCAGGCTGCCAGCCAGCCAGCTCCGGCGGCCCTCCATGGCAGGGATGGCGCGCGGGCCGCGGGGTCGCCGGTGCGTATTCGCGGAGTCGCTGCGCGGCCAATCGCGACGTTGCTCGACGCCACCGCTGGCCAATCGGCGTGCGCCGCGGTGACGACGCGGCTAAATATAGCCGGTATATATCTAGGCCGGTCGCGACCGCGAATTATCCACAGTCGCGCGCCGGCGGCCGACGGAGGAAGTTAAGTGGATTATTTCGAACGGCGAGCGGATTTAAGTGCGTGCGCAGTGCGCGAAGTGCGAACACGGCTTCCGGATACGGGACGCTGCGAAGGTAGGAATCCGATACGCAGTCTATCGCGCTTTTAAAATTGGAATGTCTATCCCTTTCTTAGTCTGTAAAATAAATGCAATAAAGCTTCCGTCGCAATAAACCGACCACGAGAGGAGGTAATTGTGGAAGGAAGGAAAATTATTCTCGCGTCGAATTCGGAGCACGTGTTTGCCGTAATAAACACGTTTTTGTTCGCAATAAACATAGCTATATATTTTCGGGTCGTGACTGAAATTGATAGACAGATTGCGAATTGTTTCGTGACTTTTGGCCAGATGCGGATTTGGTCGAAGTGCGCCGCCGAGAGCGGCGTGAAGTGCGCAACGTACGACGTGACGTTGCGCACGCGAAACGATCGAAGTGCGCGTGTTCGATAACATTGCGCGATCCATTCAATGTAATCGCATTATCTGTGTTTTTTTTTTCGATTTCCTAATATTATCAAAAGCTCCAGTCTTTCTCTAACTCCGCGTAGAAATAAAGAAAGATGTCGAGATAATCTATTATTACAGCCTTGGCTGTGTTATATACAACATCCTTATTACATTTTCTTGGATAAGTTGGTAATAAAAGCTAAAAGAAGACTTAGAAAATATATTGAAATTATAAAAATAAATATTATTTTTTAATAAAATTGTTTTTTTTTATATTTTATGTAAAATATTTACGTCAATTTGTGGGAATAATTTATATTATATACGATTATACTATACATTGAAAAAATGTGCTAAATCTTGTATTTCTTTGAATAGTATTTACAATAAATAAATATATACTTAATAAAAAAAAGATTGTTA
>NW_017305779.1:4405469-4430376 GCF_001594115.1 Trachymyrmex septentrionalis | reverse complement strand
ATATATATATATATATATTATATGTAATATATTTACTATAATATATTATTGTCGAAGAAGTTTCCGTAAAAAATAAGTAAATGAAACTTGCAATTTTCAGTACGGATACAAACGGATGTATTAATAATTTTTAAAATCAGTTCGCGAGATATCGAGATCAAAGTCGCATTCGATATATCGAGGGCATTACGCGGGATCGAAGGGAGAGATTGCGGCGGTATGTTACGTCTTGACGTTATATCTGATAAGGTTATTACGTGTCGGATTGACATAATATCTTGTACTTAGTTTACAGTCACGCTTGATCAGCCGCGACTAAGTGCGATCGATTCTTCTCATGGAGAATTTTTCGACATTGCGACTCGTGTATACGCGTAAGATTCAAATCGCGACGCCGCGACTCTGAAGGTAGACGTCAGATCGCGAGCGCGATTTGGATTGATTTACGTGGGTTTTATAGCCACGGGCTCGCAATTGCTCAAGGTCGCGACGCCACGAAGTAGAACTTTGCTGCCATCATAGTTGCAATGTTGCCACAAGAGCTCGGGGAAATATACGTTAAATGCGTTAATGCGCCTCGTATATGCTCGCTCTTATTCGCTGAGAAAACATTTGATGTATGAGAGAGAGGGAGGATTTAAAACTTGTTTGTTTCATTCGATGTATGTTTTAGAAGCGTTTATTCAGGTATCGGCTCGAACGTTTTAAACATCTCACAATGTCATTCATTAATTGTTATAATTGAAGTGTTAACTATTTTAAATAATTTTTTGAATTAAATATTACGTACGTAAATCATAATAAACATATTCTTGTAATAAATATTATTGTTGATTTTTCGTAATTATTATCGCATTGTACACATTGCTTTATTCTTCGTTTAAATCTTTTAATTTTGTTATTGGAGATTAATAATGATAAATTCGGATTATTTCAGAGAATAATTTCTGTATTGGTTTTATGAATATTATTATTTTCTTCGTTTTATTTTATTGAAAAATTTTATTATTCGATATTCTCCTTATATTATTTTATTTTATTGTATCTATATTTGCTTGTTATGCGTTGTTTGCGTTTTATTTTCTTACTCCTACATTTTATCTCACATTTATCTCTCAATGCTCTGAACTTTCAAGCAAGTTCTTTCCTCGAAACTGGTGTTCGCGAGAGGGAATAAATGGGACGAGGCACTCGCGTATTGTGCGCTTCTCTCATGAATATGAATGTGCAATCGTTCGTGTCTAAGCGCGTGTCTTTGAAGTTGGCTATCTATTATCGCGTTTACGAGATACGCAACTTGCAGCACACGGACGAACGAACGTGAGTAGTGGCCGCCGTGATTTGTGTGTAGTTAGCCCGGAATAAATTATTTCGGAATTTAGAACGCACACCCGAAAATAATATGTTTCTCAGAGAGCTGCCGATCTCTCGTTCGCGTGATTGGACGGCTTACCTTCGATGTATTGATGCCACTCCGACAAATCCCTTCATTAAAAATGTCTATCCTTCACTATTTTGACAGTAAAATAGAGAAGGGCAAGATTTAAACGAGATGAAAACTTTAGGGGCTAATCAATGCCTTTTCTAGATTCTTTTTTTATCCCGAATAGAGCTGAGAGAGATAAAGGAAATTATAATTATTCTTTAAATTTGGAGTACAATTTTAGTCTAAAGAGCGAAAATTGAATCAATCTTGAGAAAAAGAGTAGTTGAATTTTTAATGTTTAAGAATGAGATGTCACTTTACAGAGATTTGCTTTAAAAGTTTTAGAAAATAATGAAATATAATATTAGTGATGTCAATATAATAATAACTGTAATAGGCAATTAATATTATGAGACATAAAATTATTCAAAAATATAGTTATTAATGTAGAACATCATTCGTGGTTATTTACTGCAAAATTGTTTAATTTCATACATATGTGCATATATCTGCATATATACGTGTATAAATACGAAATTCTTTTTATTAAGAAATTATGATTATGAATAGCATTTATATTTTTGCAAACTGAAGTTGATAGTTATAAATGAAAATTAATTGATAGTAAAAATTAAATAAATTATAAAAGACAGTTCATGTTTCATGCTATTTTTGGTTTTTGAATTTTAAATATTCACTCGCATAAACTTTCCTACTTTGTACGTTTTCTTAGAGCAATGCGATAATATTATCATATATTTTTCTTTCGACGAGATGAATGAATCGGGTATCGCAGGATAGATATGTCGCGTAAAAATTATCATTATTAAATTACACATATATGATGCATAATAGAGTACCATTCTGCATACGATACTTATGTAATTATCAGTTAAAATCGCGTGGGTGAAAAAAAAACTTTAAAAGTGCTCAGGAAAAAAGAAAGAATATTTAATTGAAATAGTTGTATCTTTAAATAAATTACAGATAGTAGGAATCTAAATTAAGACAAGGAAATTTATTTAAAAAAAATAATGTAAATTTACATTTATAACATAAAATTATATAATAGTTTCGCAAGAATGCAATGTGAGAAAAGTATACATATGTTAATTAAATTTTTCACGAAAAATATTCTAAATCTATGACATCGAAAGAAATTATTATTAAAATTAGAAGAAAACAGTGACAATGAAAGAAAATTGACTAAATTTTCGCTGCATTTTTTTTTATCAAGTACACAAACAGTTTGGCATTAAATTGCACGTCTCCGATGTTTGCTTTCGCTGGCAAACTTCCTCCGACGTTGATAACCTTTGCAGAATAATAATCTTATCTCACGCATTTGCTATGCAAAGTTACGAAGGTAATCACCTCGATGTTATCTGCTCCATAATTATTATTAGAAGGTTAAAGCCAAAAACGTGTGATGTGACAATCAATTTTTGTCGTTAAACTTTAAAAATATTCCAGTTTATGATTATTTATAAATTAAAATAAATATTAAGTCTACGGCGCATGAGTCAATTTTTCCTGCTGGATTACTTACATGTTAGTAAATTACTAGAATTGCATCACATAGAACATAACATTTCTAGCAATTTATTAAAATGTGCAAACAATTCCACAGGAAAACTGCACCGTGTGCCACAGGCTTTAACTCTCGAAATATTGAAAGTTGTATCATCGTTTTTTTTTTTCATATAGTTTCGGTATCATATTACTTGCGAATGAATGCCAACTTGGCATTGACTGTATTAATATCGTATCGATGTGTGTGTAAACTGGTTATTTTATAGTGATAATAAATGAGATTATCATCGCTATCAGATTGGGACATAAATATCTTTGTTGCGTTAAATATAAACAAGATCTAGTATATTATAAATACGATTATACATACAATATGATTAAATATATGTATATAATGTAGATATAACGTGAATGTAACGACATAATTTTTGAAAAAATTCTTATAGAATTATAAAGGATAATAAAAGGAATAAAATAAATTTATCATTGCCGAGAATTATCTAATTGAATATCCATATTAAATATTTTTATTTAATTAATTCCTTATTTGTAACTCCGTCAAAGTCTTAAATCCAACTTAGGTGAACAATGATTTTATTATATGCTTGCATTTTTAAAGCTTAATCGGCATTATTTAAAATTAACGATCATTATACGACACGATCATCGCTAAATGTTTCTGCGTTGAGTGATTTTTCTAACATTTAATAATACTATATATTATTTGGAGACGAATTTGAGCATTAAAAAGTGTTGTTGAATCTGAGGAAACATTTTCATGTGCTTTTCGGAACAGGCGAGAAAATTTTTAACGCTATTTTATGTGAAGCGTGGATAATCATCGGGTAACTTAAATCACACGCTTCGCTTTTGCTAATGAACGGTTATTCTCTCTCGTACTCCGTAATTTTTGTCGCCTGAATAAGACGTTAGACATGCCGTAAATGTGGATACGCGAAATCTGTTTATTTTGGAGCGAGTCACTTAAGAATGATGTTGTGACAAATAACTGTTTTTAAGCTTTACTTTAGAGAAAATTATATTTTTCACTTTAATATTACGTAAGCGTGAACGTGCGTATAATAATTTAATACGTATATTACATAATTCGTATCTTTTATAATGTTTTAAATTAATAATTTGAATTAATTCCGAGGAATATGCAAGTAAAAAACATGCTTCATTTTCTCCTTTTTATTTTAATTCAAGTACAATCTTTGATTTTGCCACAAAGTAGCTTAGGAAATGGACTTATGTGTAGTATACGAAATAAATTGATTACATATTTATCAGTCATTGCAATAATAAGATCAATATCGTCTAATGGCGTATACGAATAATTCCGTTTGATAATATCGTTATCGTAACAATATACGCTTCAATATGTTTGTTTAACGCAGCGGAATCGTTTATCTGTGCGCACGTAAGGTAAATCTCCCTTCCTCACCCGTATCTTTTCTCGAAAGAGCCATACTGTCATTTCTCTCTCCGTGTTGTATTAGCATTTTAAATTCAATCGCGAGACATTGACGCCCTTGAGCGGTAATGGACTCTTTCTTTCTCCCCTTACTCCCTTTCTGCCTCTCTCTCCTCTCCCCCTGTTGCCCCCCCCCCTATATCGTTTCCTCTCTCTTTCTCTTGCAAATCCAATTATATCATCTCTCAGCTTTGCTGTAAACCAAGTAGCTCATCGTTGATAAATTGGCTGCTTCGTCTTTATTCCTTATTTTTTTTTTTAGTATGTTGTGCAACCGTAAATTTGGCTCTACTCCGCTTTTTAACGACGTCGCGATTGACACGCGGGAAAAAAATATACGCTACAATTGGAGGAATTAAGCAGAAATATTGGGATATTTGCGAGTCGTCATTTGTGAATTTTTCAATAAATTTTTGATGTTTAGAAATAAGTAAATTGGAAAGAACTGCATTTTTAGCGAAAAATAATAAAATGTTGTGTTTAGTACAAATTTCGAGAAAGGGGAATTTTACATTATTTTAGTTTTATTGTATATTACTTTTCTTATTGTTTAGTTTCTCTAGAAACTCCTGATTAATAATTTTCTTATTGTTTATTCTAATAAAAATTTGTACGTTAAAGGTGTTGTTAAAGGTGTGTCATTATAAGTATCAGATTCAAACTACACGGGTTAATTTCTTTGTATTTCTCTACATGCACGTATTTATTATTTTTAAATGTTATTCAATTTATAAAAACGATATGAATTTGTATATATGTACATATGGATATTTATATACATAAACAGATTTATATCGTTTTTATAAATATATACGTATATATGTGTATATATAGATTTATAATATTTAATATTTAATTTTTGAAAATATTTTAACTTTACATAATTTCTCAACTTGCATTTATTTCTTTAACTGCAGAGAGAGAGAGAGAGAGAGAGAGAGAGAGAGAGAGAGAGAGAGAGAGAGAGAGAGTTATGTATTTTTTAAATTTCTTGTTATTTATTTTTTCACTTTTATTTATGTCAAAAATAATTTAGTGTGTCTATAGACGCACAATTTCATTTAATTAGAAATAAAATTATAAATTAGAACTGCATTCTTGTCGTTTTGCTATTAACTAAGAATCACACAGAGTCATAAAAATACTGTTAAACTTTACAATTCTTTGAAAATCCATAAAATCTTTCTCCGTGTTCTTTAGAATCGAGTTATCTTACAAATTCACGCCCGTATGTCAGTTCCTTATGAAGAGGGAGAAGATGCGGGCTTAGGGAGGTCTCGATCCCCATTAATCGTTCGTCTCCATTAAGGTTTCGTCTCTCATTTTCTTCGAAACGCCAACGGCAATCGTTCTCTCTATCTAGAACTGTCGTCGATATATCAGGCCCAGCGAGAAGTTTGCTTGTCGTTTGCAGAATGATCTTCACGGCGTATGCAGCAGAGAGAAGGTCGATTATCCAATTATTTAACCGAATGTTTGACTATCCTCGTGCAGTGTGAAACGCTCGATTATGTACGAATAACATTGTTCTGTAATGATACTAATGGAGCAGTCGGTTAAATGATACAATCAAGGCTCTGTTATTTTACTGTGTTTAAAACCAAAAAGAAGCGCAAAATGTGATCCTTACGTTGGCGAAATGTTCGATTTGCTCGAAAAACATTAAGCCTGCATTCTGCACCTATGGCATTTTCTACCTACGCAACATTCCCAAATCGCTTCATTTTCGCCTTTATGTATACAAAGGAGTCCAGCCTTGTATCGCCGCGAATACAATTTTTTTTCAGCTTTTTAAAAAAAATTGTTTACGTCACCTTACGATGACGCGTGTTAAACCATGCAGTTTCGTCAAGTGGATAAAATTTTACTTTTTATCGCAATTTTTAAATTATTTAGACATAAAAGTGCAATATAATTTGATATTATTTCTTCGTCGGCTATGTGGAATTTTGTACCTTCCGTCAGTATCCTAAGCCTTTGAGCTTCAATCCATTTTATATTGTTCTGGGCTGCATAAAAATTTATAGAAATTTTTGCAAACTTGTGAAAGTTTTATCAACGCGTTTTTACTATCCTATTGTAGAAGTCATGAGATTTTTTTACTTTTTTTTACAGATTAAATTTATTTATTAGAATTTATACTAAAAATATCGACAATGTGCTTTCAAAGTTCTATTTGTATATCGTTATTAATTTTAACTTTATATGAGACTATGTAAAATGCATAAAATATACAAAAATATGCAAATTTATTATATAAATGGCATTTACATCTATTTTCTAACACATTTAATGGATTAGCAATAAAACTGAAAAATGGGTGAAGGACGTCGCGCAAAATCAGTGAAAATCTTTGAAAGTATTATGTGTTTCTCGTGCTATAAAAAGATTTTATGAACGTGCGTGCACCCGCAATACTTGCGGCAGCATAAACGTAAACTTGTTTTGGTAATTTTTCTCTATCTCTCGGTTATAGCAACATTAGATCTGTTTAAGAAAGGCTGAGAGAAGTTATTTTACACGATAAGAATTTTTTTAAACGATAACAATATCACGTCGCGAAAGTGGACAATACGCTTGTTAAAGGACTTAAATCATTTGCATTTATAGTAATTGTGTCAAATTTATTGCACAAGAAATATGCCATGTAAATATATATATATAATAGACGTCTGCATATTCAATTATGATATTCTGTATACGTAATCTCGAACAAAGTCAAAATAAAATTCTTTTGTGAAGTTGCGAATGATAGATCGTCTAGAATGAGTTTTATAGGCGAGACACGCACGCGCTCGATTATAAGGACACAAGGACGCACGCACATACATATATATATACGATATATATATACAGGCATGAGACGTACGCAGGACGATTCGCGAATTACATGTGTGTGTCGTTCACGGCGCGACAGGAAGCATAAATTTTGTCGTGAACTCCAAACAGCTAGAGTGAGAGAACACAAAGTGCGTGCTGTTTTCTACGTTTCTAGCTTCATAAAAAATAAATGATCCGCGCGAGTCTTCGAGCCGTTACTCGGTAAGAAGAAATAAAATTTTAATGTTATCATTCTTACTACCTTATTTTATGTAGGTCTCACTTTTGTTAATCTATAATTCGTGACGAAACTATATGCAATTGGAATATCGTATGTTAGAATATACGAAGAGTATAAAATTATATGCATGTTGCGAATTCTGTTATCAATTTTGTGAAAAATTATAGAGCTAGTGGATTTTAAAATGGGCTTTAAAGCCTCAAAACTTTTATTATTTTCTGAAAATTTGAAATTAAATGTTTTATCAAAATTGATTTGATTGGATTATTGCTCACACATAAATAAATAGCTCTATGTATTTTCAATTAGTAATTATCTAAATTCAAATTCTTTTTTTAAAGAATTTAACTCGTGACATTACTGCGGTAGTTTAGTAGAGTTTGCGTTTCAAGATCGACAAATCATTTCGGTGCGCATTTTAAAGGACTACGTAGTATATACATTCACACAGAATCATACAAACATTTAAGATCTAGCTAGACCGTTTAAGATATTGATTTCTATAGGTTGTGTTTCTCACATATACGATTCTATAAAATATAATATAATTTAAATTAAAATTATTAGACATTGTCAAACTATCGCATACAGTTAAAAAGATTTAATTTTAATTTTAATAAACATTTTAATAAACATTTTAATAAACAAATTTGGATTCTTATTCTCTTCTTTTCTCACATATATTCACAAATTTCTAATTAATAAGCATTTTATTCGGGATAAAAGTTAGTAGTCTGTTAAGGTAAACTCCTTAATATTAAAAATTCAATTAAACACAATATTCAAATTCACAAAGTGCAGAAATCTTACGGATTTTACGAGTGTCGCGTCACGGTTTGCCGATGAAAAAGATAGAAAAAGAACAGTAATTCGCCGTAATTAAAGCCGTATAATTGGGACAGAGATAACGTCACGCCGCCGCGTCGGGCCTTTGTGTTTGCTCTTCTTTTCGTCCCGAAGGCAGAGCGAAAATAATCCTGTCCTCTTTAAAGTGTAACATAAATTCATCGTATGCGCGGCAAATTTTCATCGACTCACATCACGACGGATCACATACATAATAAAAATAGACTACGCACTCCTACGGAGTTATTATTATCAGTTTAGAAAAAGTGAGATAGCTTGAACCATCCTTCTCTCTCTAAATGTTGAGCTGAAGAAAGATGTTGATGGAGCTAAAGAGAGAGATACTGATATGTTCATTCTTTCTAATGGAGCACAGAGATCAAGGAATGCACAATTTATATCTATTATAGTAGTGATTTTAAGGCTCTGCTACAGATTCGGTGCAAAGATAAAGTTGAGAGGGGGCCCGAGCATTATCATTAATTCAAGGCAATTTCTACATACAGCATAGATCTGTAATATTGCAGCAAAAAATTCATAAATGTTTACCACGCACCGGAGCCTGCAATAGCGGATCCTGAAAACTTACGAAGGTCCGCGGATTCTGGGACTCAACGGTGCGTCACACCAGTTGCACCGATGTTAAAAACGTCCCTGACCTATTACGTTTAAGCGTTGAACATTTAAAAAAAAGATTGAGAAAATATGATGTGTAGTTTCTTATTTTACAATTATTTTTTCCATTGGCTTCCAGAAGAAATTAAATCTCTTGTACGTTTGTTAATTTCACGTCGTTTTAACTTCAATGAAATTACACTTGGAGGCCGATTCGTCATGTGTGCAGTCGACATCGCAAATCGAAAGTTCTCTCTTGTCCGCCTGTGTTGCAATCGCGAATTTTCGAATCGAGCGCAGCATATTCTGAAAAGAGTCGCCTATCTCCCGAAACGGGATTCGTATTTTTAGAAAGTACACTTTGCAATACCGGGTAAGACTTGCTATAATCCCCCGAAGGGAGACATTGACCTTTCGAACTCTTTTCTCTTGCTGAAATTCTCGCGTGAGCATATTGTTCTCTTCGACAGGCTCGTGGTTTATCGCTTTTCCCTGCCGCGGGATGAGACGTTATTCTCTCTTAGCGACAGAAATCATGGATCTCCATCGATTGGTATATCACTATATTGGCTATATCTTGTTAAAAATGTTTTGCAATTATTTTATTTATGGATTTGTTTTTACGTTACTTTTTATTTTTACATTTATTTCTACATTTTTATGTTATTTTTTATTACCATTTTCACATTATAATTGATGTTACGTTTTATCTTTCACTGTGATTATGAATTTTTATACATGCACATTTAATTTTTAAGTTTCTAAGGTTTTATCGATGATACAATATTAATAATAATAATAACGACAATGATTTTGGTTTGTTGTAAATCGATGAAATTTTAATAAACTTTATATATTTTTTGTGGACTTCTACAATAACAAATATTACAATAAAAAGTTCTGGGACATTATGTCAATAGATCATGTCACATGTGTATAAAATACATATGTTCGCTCGTATATAAAGGGATAGATCTATTCTATAAATCTATTTTATCTTAATCCTTTCATCTCTGTTATAAATCCAGCAAATATCCATCTTGTTTACCGTAGCAAATTTTAAACAATAAACTGGAATAAATTCTAATCTGTCCTTTTTTTACTTTTTGATTTATTTTTATACTACGAAATATTATCTCGTTTGTTTCTAAAAACCATTCTTTTTTTAATTATATTATCTATTATATGTATTTATATGATTATATTTTTTATTGTTTTATTTTCCTTGAAAATGTAGGTTTGAGTTAATCTAACAAATTTTTTATTTATATTTTTTACCGTCTTGGCAATTTTATGGATATTTTGGTAGATTTTTAACATTCTGAAGGTGGCAAAGTACCTTTCTCATGGCAAACAAAGGCAAAACTCCATTGGGATTGTCGATTTTTACATATTCATTTTTGGGTAAAGATCTCTAAAACAGAGAACAGGCGGAAATTTGCCGTAGCCCACATCCGCGCTTTTTACACAAGAGAGGCAAAAAGATGTTGATCGTCATCGTAAATTGACGCTCGTAAAACCGTTCGACTTTAATGCAGCTTTTATGGAGTTTCGACGTGTAGTTGAATTCGCCTCCTCCGCAAGATATTAGTACTAGTTTCTCTTGATTCTGTTTCAACAGTTCGATATATCTATTATTTCCAGTAATTCGTAAAATTTAACAAGGATATAAAAATAAAACATGTTCCATGAAAAAAAGAACTTTTATAAAACCTGTATAAGAATAAAAAAGAGCGTAACACATAAAAAATGAGCATATAAAATCAAATTTTTATAGTTTATATACAGTGAGTGCAAAAAGTATTCGTACAGAGAAAATATCTTTTTAAAGAAATTTTATTTTTAAAAAGTAAATATTATCCAACGCGAGAAATGAGTTATTGAATTGATGTCGAATCAATATCGACACGATGATTTCAACATCAATTTGACATCGATTCTACGTTTAATTTACGATCATTTCTCACTGGATTATTAATAATTTATTCATAAAGATTAAAATAGACCGTATGTTTCAAAAAATTGTATATACCAAAAAGATGTGTGTTAATTATAGAAAATATATATTATCTGAAGAATAAGTGAAAATTAAAAGTTGTATTGTTTTGATGCTCAAAAAATATTCATACAGTTGAGAAATTTAGCTTCTAAAATCAGGAATACATGTGAATCTCATTTATTTATATTAGAACAAAATATATTTATGGTATAAAATTGCTAATTAATGTTTACTTTCTACAAATAATACTTTTTTTTAGAAATAATTTTCTTGTATGTTAATATTTTTTACACTCACTGTATATATTATTTGGAATATCTAAATAATAATATATTTTTTAAATAATGCGTTTAAAAATAAGTTTTTGATATTTGTTATATTCATTTTTTACTTTGATCCTTTGTTTTACTAATTTTATTGATTAAATTTGAAACTTTCTCAATGCAACGAGTATAATATTTTTAATTTAAAAATATTCTTATCTTTCTAAATCTCATAAGTTTATAAATCCTATAGTAGGCGGGAAATATAACGATACTTTTGGATCGCAAGTTGATCGGTTCACTAACCTCTGCCGTCCGAAATATGCGGTCGGTTCCGCGTTCTACATATATCGCGATATGTAATTATTCTGAAGTCTACACTCGAGATAGCATGCGTTACACGCGGTACGATCTTGTCGGAATTAGGCCGCCCACGTTCGCTCATCGTCGACACGTCGAAAAAGCGCTATAAAAGCTTTCAGTGGCCAGATGGTCACCGGTTGCGCAAGCTCTCTCTCGTGTCTCCTCTCTCCTTGTTCTTTCTCTTCTTTTCGTCTTCATTTTTTTTTGTCAATATATCTTCCCGTTTCTGTGAGAAATGCGAGAGCAATTTTAGTTCGCGAGATGACATATATGCATAATATCATTTAAGAAAGTAATATCTATTTAACATAAAATATTTCTGATAACAAAATACATAGATGAATATGTTTATCTAAATTTGAAAGAGGAATCGAAGAAAAAGATGTAATTTTACATCGCGGAATTCGGAGTTAGAAATGTAAAACACATATGTTCTTTTGGGAAGATCTCTTCTAAATATCTTTCTCTCCTCTTTCTCTTTTTCTCTCTCTCTCTTTCTAATTAAGGAAAGATTAATTACCATCTACTCAATAACCTAAGAAGGGGAAGAATACTGGGATCGAGATCGAGCAATGCAGGGATTCCAAGAATTAGATACTGACTGCTTCCTAGAAACGAGACATGTTGTATAATATAATACGTATATACAATATATATATGTATATATATATGTATATGTTGTTTTTTCATAAATATAACATGAATGATTTCATTGATGTGTTGATCGGAATAATTTCGAAGAAATATTTAAGAGTAAAACCGATATTTGAGTTCACAAATATTGTTTGGAATAATCATTCTTTTTGGTCTCATTAAAAAAAATTAAATTTATTTTTATAGCAACAAGGGCATACAATCAAGGGTCCCTTTTCCATTTTAATAAGCTTTAAATATGTTAAAATATTGATAATAAGAAACACCTATTTTTTTACAAGTCCTTTTCGACACGTCTCAAAGTGATATCATCCTCTCTTGAAAAAATTGTTTTTTTTCTTCTTGAAAGAATTTATATAGAAAAATATACAAAATTATGTAATAAATAAAACATATGTATGTTATGATAATATTATGTTATTTTTGCCTGCTTTTCAAAAATCATCGAATACATAATATTGTATAAAAAATACTGTATGATAATCGTGATATTAATATGCAGATAAAATTAACCGAAATTACATACATATTTATACTTAACTGGATAAAATATATTTGATTCTCTTTCTCACTTCGATTCACGAAAATCTTTTTAACTTGAAAGTGTGTATTCTCGTTCTGGGTTGAACACATTTTGTGCACTCTGTTTCGGGGAAAGATCTTGGATAGAGAAAATCGGTCGAATACTGGAGTCCGAATGTGCCATACGTCAAAATCAAACGATTCCTATTTATAAGTTTAACGGCGCGGTAAGCCAGCGGCGGCTTCGATCGGACACCTGTTTTCATTCAAATAAACGCGAAAAGGCGATTCGATTATTATTTCAAACTGCAATGCTGCCAGTAAATCTTAGACATTGCCGCCTGCAAATTTGCGAGTAATTTACTATTTTGTATCATCTTTCGACCAAAAATGTACAAATATTAAAGAAACGCTAGAATTTCTAACGCAAATTTAATTGACTTTAAAACTTAAATTAATAATATTTTACCAGAAACGTCATTTAATCGAACTTAAGTTGTGAAGTTACGTTTATTATTTTTTCTTTTTTTTTTCTATATTCGTGAAATACGTTTTTGTATATTCTGCTTTAAGATTTTTATATCAAAAGGCTTAAATAAAAAGAGTCTCATAAATATGTACATATGTAGAACTTACGCATAAAAATAAAATCAATGTATTTATAAACTCTTAATGTATTTATAAATATGAGAAATATATATTCTTAATTTTGAGATATAATTTTATACAAATCGAGATTTTATTCTTCTTCAGTTTTGAAATCAAAGTGCAACTGCTAGAATATCTGAGCATCAAAAGCAAGAAGAAAAAGAGAAAACACACAAAAGTGTGTTTGCTTAAGCTCTCTTTCGTTTCGAGCTCATCCCACATCTTCCACCTTGGCGCATATAGGTCACTGAGTGCCGAGAGGACCCTTTGTCACGCGCGAGCATGTGGGCCCCGAAAGATCTCAAGCCTGAGGAAGTTGTTTCTTCTTTTTCATTCTTCTTTTTTTGCTCGCGAGCAGAAACGAACGAAAGAGGAGGAGGAGGAGGAGAAGGAGGAGGAGGAGAAAGAGGAGAAGGAGGAGAAAGAGGAGGAGGTGAAGAAGCAAAAGGAGGAGGAGGAGAGGAAGGAGGAGAAGGAGGAGGAAGAGGAGGAGGAGGAGAAGGAACTGAGTGGAAGGTCGAGAAAGAGGAGGAGTTACAAGGGCATTAGGCCCCCCCGAATACGGAACGGTAAAATTCTTACGAAACACCCGCATGTGCAGAGAGCGAAAGGGAAAAGAGGCCCTCCTCTGCTATTGAGCAACTTCGCGACTAGCTGGAGAATTTTGTGTCTCCGATAAAAGGTTTAACCTTCGAGAATACGTGTTCGCCATTGATCATAAATATTTTCTAAATTTTTGATACCTCTATTTTTCATTCAAAAATAAAATTCGTTATCCAAGTGCTAGTGTTCTTAATTAATTTAGATATTTTTAGAATATTCTAGTTTACTCTAATGTATATTTCACAATTACTGATATTTAAATCGAAGTTCAAATTGATTCACAATATTCTATGCTAATATTATAATGTTGAATTTGCTTGTACAAATATACGAAACAAATGCAAGAAGAGCGAAATAACGACCGGCCGGAAGTTGAAACTTCTCTCCGAGAGGATTGTCAGCGAACGCAGTGATGAGCCATGTCGCGGAATCTCAATGCGTTTGCGCTTCGAAGAAAATATGTATCTTAATGCTATCTTTAATGATTTATTCACGGAGATAAAACAGCGCCACGAGTGCCAGCGCGATTGAGAGGAATGTAGCGAATTGAGGTCGAAGCGAAGTGGAAGACGCGAGAAGCGCGAGATGTAAGAGTGTCGAGAGCTTGAAGATGATGAAGAACGACATGTACATATGTAAGCATTAATTGAATCGCGCATTACGTAATTCAAGGAGAAAAATTTTGACAAAGTATCTTCTTTTATAAAACAATTACAGATTTTTGTTTACAATTGTAAAAAATTTTCTATATTCCAAGACGCAAACGTATATATATGTCGAGTGAAATTAAATGTCCTTTAAAATGTAACGAATTCTTCAACATAATAGTTTGATTTTTTGAGAAAATTGGACATGAAATATGAATAAAATTCCATCGAGACCATATGTGATCAATGCGTACAGATCAATACTCGAAAGCTATATAAATCGGATTTAAATTTATTCATGATCAATATATCTCTATACGAAGTCGCTGATCACGATTCATTACCGTTATCTGATAGGGTAATGTTAATCGATGATTTATAAGATGTGAAAGACTGTGAAAGTAGCAGAACGACGAGTTGTTAAATATGGAAGTCGATAGGAATTGAAATAAATTTCTTAAATTGAACGCAACTGTATGCATATTTATTCATATTTTTATAATTACAATAGTAAAGTATTTAATAATTTAATGTGACTTTCTTTTTATTTAGATCATATTTTTTTCATGCGTACGATTCATATTTTTTTATTGCATACGATTTTATAATGTAATATAATATGTAACCCCCATAGTTACATGTTGTAATGTTGATGTTTAAAATTGATATATTCAGAGATATTCTAAACTCTTTATTTTAATAGCGATCTAAATTTATCGGTAAAACGCTATGATTTTTCTACACATTTCCAGCGTTATGTAATCCTTTCATTAATAGTCTGCGCTTGTAAAAATATTGAAAGTATAATGAATACCCGGTGTATCTGGTGCATGAAAAATGTGCGAGGAAATTCGTTGTGGGTGGGCCGAGCAAGCAAGCGGGCGAGCACGAACTAAAAGGTTGTCAATCCCTGTCAAAAGTAATTTTGATAGGCACGTCCACCAGAGATCGGTCAAACGCGACTAGACAGATAATAATCAGCCCATTTTTTTATGACTAACGCAATATAGCGTCGAAAGAGAAATAACGTACGGAAATTCTTGAATTTAATTGAAAAAATTAAAAATAAAATTGTTCGATATTTTAATTGTTCTATGCATTTAAAAAAATATGCGTTATGTAATTCTCGAAATCGCGCAAAATGTGAAAAAGTGTAATAAATATTAGTTTATTTATAATTGTATAGGGTACGATAAGGTATTATAGTCATCCTAAGGAAATATTTTGATATATTTATATGTACTAAAGAATAAAAAAATCTTATACATACCATTTGATAGATTTGTTGATGTTTTATGTAAGTATTGAAATTGATTATTTTAATGCAATTGAAATTGTAATGGTGGCGGGTACTCTTATTACTTGCCCAATGCTCATATTATCCTCGGTAGGCTAATATAAGCATCCTTAGGGGTAGGGGAAAGTGGTGTAATTGTGCGCACCTAAGAAATTTATTGCCCTGGAATGGTTTTCCAACTTTAAATAATATTTAAATATTATATAAGTATGGAATATAAGTATGGAAATAGAAAGTATAAACATTCTTCTACCATTACGTATTCTCATATCGAACAGATTTTCATTCAATAAGGTTGTATTTAACCAAAAGAAAAAACGGAAAAACGAAAAAATTTCACGCGCATCGGGTAATTGTACGTAAAACAAAAGTCGTAAGAAATTAATGAATTGTGGAATGTTGACAAAGAAATCAAAAAATATATTTATTATATTGCAATATAAATATACAATAAATACATTTTAAATATATATTGTATATATTAAGAAAAAATACAAAACTAATATAATAATAATGTATATACTTTTGCAAAATGAAATGGCAAAATAAAATAGTAATGCTAAGAAGAAACGAAAAAATTAGTGCTAGTTATACAATATGGAAGATGGGTTTTTATTTTTTATAATTATGCGCATTTCAAAACGCTTGCGCAGTTTCTCGTCGCGATCTGACTCGGTACGAAATACGATTACTTCAACAATTCCTAACTAAACTTCATAAATAACAGCTCAAAAGATGCACATAATAACATACTTTAATAACATATGCAACTTTAAACAAACAAATTAAAAATATGTACTTACCGCTTTATTTTTTGAATGCTAAAATAATAATAAGAAAAGGTATGATTTCACTTTTTTGTGATTTCTCTGGCTAGCAATGTATTTACGTCGTATCTTTGGTAGTTATATCTTAAGAGGATGACCTCCTGCGTAAAAATTTCACCACGGTGATGTCTTTATCTATTGGAAAAGTACCAAACCAGGATGCGCACAATTCCCCCATTTTCCCCTAATATAAGCACAGGAAACTTTTTGTAAGAAATTACGCAGAAATGAAAGATTGAAATGTGTGTGTGTGTGTGTGTGTGTGGAACATTTTATTAGAACAAATGCCAATTAAATGTTTGGTTAATATAACAAAAAAATAATGTTACATTTACAAATGGTAACAGTTTGGTAATATTTATTAAATATTTGTAAAAATTAACATTATTTTTAGTTACATTAATCAAACATTTGATTGGCATATTATTTCACTATACATTTAACAACTATTACCAAACTTTAAAGGAATCAATCCTTGTTAAAAAACTGTACACTAATGTACCGTGATTGTTATTGCTATAATTATGGCAATACAACCCATTTTATTGCTAGCATTGCTATTATATTGTTAACCCTAAGCCGAACATGGATACAACGTACTCTATGCGATTTTTTACATTGTTGTAACTTTTTTATAATATAATTTGAAGATCCAGATTGAGGCTGAAAAAAAAACTTTAATTGTCCATAGATACGATAAGCCTGCAAGGGTATTTTTTTTATTAGTCCAAAGGATCAATTTAAAAAATCCTACGGATTTTTGCTTGAACATTAAATTTAAAAATTTGAGAATTTTTTATCCAAAAAGTAATTATTTTGCGAATATTTTCAATAAAATTTTTTTGAAGTATTCTAATTAATTGAAGATAAAATATTATTTATTCTAGGTATAGATTTCACACGTTTTGAGCTAAAAAATACGTATTCAGTCCAAAGATATAGCATGACAAAGTTGCAGGGTTTCACATACCCTGGTTAGATCGGAAAGGTACTAAAAATAAGTCTAGCTTTCTAGGGTTAATATTGTTATCCTATGATTGCTACCTATTGCGTACAATATTGCCGAGTATTATTAATGTATTGTTATGTATTGTTATGTATTACTATGTATTGCTAGCGTATTGCTAGTACTTCTACTGTTAGTATTGCCTATTTTATTACTGTACTGTCGCAATATATTTCTAAAGAAATGTACACTGATTGCCATAGTGGTTGATCCCTCGCCAAATTCTTTTTTTAGTGTAAGAATAACGATAAGGAATAATGAAGATGATTTATAATACATATCCATGCATACCTATCCGAAAAACTCCCATGTCTAATAAATCAATAATAGTCTCGGGACTTTATGAAGTTAGAATGACTCAATATTGTTTACTTAATAAATATTAACACGCACAACAATATCTTATCTCAATGTAGAGACTTTATGAAGCTAGAGGAAAAAAGTAAGAAATAAAAAAATAACATATCTACTTATTTAATATGATAAATATCCAAAGTACATAAATTTAGCTCAAACTTCACAGCATATCGGAATGCCGAGAAGATAAACGCATCTTTTTACAATAGTTGACACTATTAGTACCAACCGTTACAGAAATATAAAGGGTGCTCATATTACCTGCAATGCTCCTAATACCCAATCCTACCGTATATTATTATTTATATAATTTATAATTTTTATGTAAATTATCATGATTTATATGTATTTTGAATATCATTTGTAACTTACATCAAAAATATCTACGCGTCGAAAGAGAAAGGAAGAAAACAGAAGTAAAGCGCTTATTAAGTTTTGTATTCTTTTTTGTACCTTTGCTTGAATATGAAAGAATTAATATTTAAAGCTCCGAATATGAACAAATATTTTAGTTTATTTAATTATTAATTCAAGATTAACATTATATAATAAAACATGAATTATTAATGGATATTAAATGGAATTAGCGGAATTTTTACGAGACTGCTCGATGAGATTGTCTTTCCGGTTCATACCTCGTTATCAGCAATTCAATTGTACATACAGGTGCTGCCGACTCGGCGCGTAGGCGGGTGCATGTATCGATCACTGATAGATCACGAAGGTCGCGATCGCATCGATAAGAATCTGTTGTTTCTGATGCGGCTACGATCGTCCTACGATTTTTTACTGAGAAACAGACAAGGATAAATATTTATATTCAAGTATAGTTTTAGTATTTTTGTATTTGACATTTTTTTAATGTAATGGTTCAATATTTAAGTTATATAATAATATTTAAAAGGATATTATCTACTATATATATAATATATATATATAAAGAAATTTCAATTGTATTATGAAGATATTTTTTACAATTTTATGTATACATATATGTATGTATTTTTTTCTCGGAAATGTGAAATTTTCATTCTTTGTCCGCAATCTGCGTCTTCGAACTTCAGTACAGATTTGTATATTGTTCCGAATTGTGTAAAAACCTAAAAAAATTTTTGCATACTTGTGAAAGCTTTAACAACGAGTTTCTACTATTATAGAAGTTAGATTGCACTTTAATAATTTTTTACAGATTAATATTATAATAAAACCGGGCAAAAATTAGAGCTAATACACAGTTGTTATTTGTGTCTGTTAAAAAATTTTTCTTTTCTATTTATTCATACAATATACAACAATTGATCAACGTTTCCGGCTGCTCTTTACAGCCATTCAGGATAATCCATCACAAATTTAAGTCCAATTATTCTCAATAAATAAATAAATGCAAGTGCATTTCCAAAAACCTTGAGTGATTCCTCATTAAATTGTAAGCACAGCTCTTTTTAATCAATGTCGAAATTGTTAACGGTTTTAAGAAATTGCACTTCCATTCTGTTACAAAAATCTTCAATGATGTGGTGATGGAAAGGAAAATTTTTTGTATAACATACAAATAACAACCGTGTATTAGCTCTAATTTGGCCGGTTTTATTGTAATATAATATTATTTTGATTATCGAGAGCTCTAAAGAGCTCTAAGCTGAAAAATTGTTTTACTGTCGTTAATTTTTTACAGAAAATTGACTATATACATACAGGGTGTTTGGTAGAGACCATAATAATGCTTAAGGGTAGATTATTCCTGAGATTATTTTAAAACAAAAATTCTAATATCAAAATATCGAAGCTTAATAGTTTTGAAATTATAAGTATTTAAAGTTATACTGCCTAAAGTTCGCGCGTTTAGGTGCGATTGGATTTTTTATTGTGTCATATCTAAACGCGCGAATTTTAAGCGATATAATTCGATAATTTTAAGTACTAATAATTTAAAAATTATTAAAATCTTGATATTTTGGTATTAGAATTTTTGCCTCAACATGATCTCAGGAATCTATCTTTAAGCGTTGTTTAGTCTTTACCAAACACCCTGTATATATAATTATAATTATAATAATCTTAAATATCCTTTTAATGTAATAAGCAAGTATGTTACAATTATTACGAATCTATTTACTACGGTTAACAATTCTGTTCCTCCTGTTGTGTCGTCATACTTATGAAATGATTCGTACATATGCTGTGATTTTGATGAAAAGCGCGAAAGCGAGTATTACAACTTTCTAGATAATCGTATTATTCATTTTCGCGATAGTGCGAGATCACGTAATTATTCCTATGTTTTAATGCAACGCAATAATAAGCGTTTGTCAGTCTTTCTCGGGAATTCCGGAAAGCGATAGAGAGCGATATCCTCGTTTGCGGTTTTCGCAAGATAATTTATTATGAGAATTTCGCGTGGGTCTCCGATTTAATTCCATACTGGAAGGCCCGAAAACTTTAGGCTCGCCTTCGACTTTTATGAATAGACACGTGTTTTGTTCTAAGTGCAGTTATTGTTTCAATCTTTGATCTTCTTTGCTTTATATCCACCTAATAAAGACAAATATGAGCTAAATTGCCTTTATTACTATTTAGTTTTGATTTTTTATTCATTGACCTAATAGACCTGTTCTTTTCAACTGAACTTCTTGCGCGGATCAGCATTCCTCTTTTGCTCTCCATATTGAAGAAAAAAAAAGAAAAAGATGAATAGTGTAAAAAGAACAGGTTTAATACCTTTTTTTTTATTTCAATCTTCTCCAAATCTCTAATTTATTGCGTTTTTTCCAATCTTCTTTACAGTTTTAATTTATCGAAATTAACTTTAAGATCAAGCTGCATCTTGGAAATGCTTAATTATATCCAGAATGTTATCAGATTTAATTAATTTTAATTAAGCTTATGTAAATCCATATAATGAGAGAGAGAGAGAGAGAGAGAGAGAGAAGAAATATATAAATAACATAGGTCACCAAACGTATACGTTCTCAATCTTCAATCCTCTTCAAACTTTAATTTTTTTTAATTTCTTTTCATTTGCTTTATATTGAAGGATTAATAAATTAAAAGTTAAAACTAAACTTTTTTTTTATCCTCTTGAAACATTCAATTACGCTTAGCGCGCTTTCAGGCTTAATTAGTTTCACGCGACGACCTCTTGCTCGTGTTTCCAGGTTAGATAAATGGTGAGATCCAAGCGCAAGCCATGTATAATCTGAACGTGAATGTGAATCCCAGCCCAACTGGGGCCGTGGGTCTTCTCGGTGTCACGGCGGCGGCGGCCGAGGTCACGCCAAGGACACCGGAAATCGTAAATTCGCTGATCGCCATGACCAATCCCTTCGAGGGCTACGGCAGCGGCAACGAAAGGGGCACACGAGATCGCACGGACTCGACCAGCAGTGGCGAACCGAGCCCGCCAAGCGTCCAGCACACCTGTAGTCAGCTTATCAAGGAAGGTAAATGAAGATCACATTTTCGATGCTCATTTATATCTACATATTAAAGACTGCACCTAAATAGTATTACGATAGTAGGTATATCATAGACCTGTTCTTTTTAGCTGAACTTGCACGGTTTATCTTTTCTGTTTTTCTGTCCAACATGAAGACAAAAAGAAGAACCGTGCAAGAACTTTAGTTAAAAAGAACAGACTTTATATGTGCTCAACAAAAATGAGAGACAAAAAGCATGAAGACAGCCAAAATTTTCCTCTCTTTCTGAAATATTGTAATTGGATAAATAGAAAGGAATGGAGATTAATCGTCTTTCTCACATTTTTATCGACAAATTTTACATACGGATGGCGCAATCCATGCTCTATGTTTTTTAATACATATAATATATCTACACATAGAAGTGTTTCAGTGAGCAAAATTTGCGAAGTATTTCTTTAAAACTTAAGAAGTCGATTTTCTTTTAAATAATAAAGATGACAATCAATATGAATGAAAATCAATAAGATGCTTATTTTGTAAAGCATAGACTAAAACTAATGAGATTAATAGATGCTTTCGTATAAAATTCTTTTTTCAAGAGATTTCAAACACACTTAAATATATTATGAGATTTTTCAGAATATTAATTTATTATATATATATATATATAATATATACTGAGATATTCTTTACTCTTAAAAAGTCAAAGTACATGTGTAAATGGATACGTGTGAAAATGTGTACACGTATGTGTCGAATATTTCAAATCTTTATATTTATCAAATAAATCAAGAGCTACAATTCTATATTATAACAAATATATCAATAATATATTAAATTAACAAAAGTAATATATTTAATTAGTAATTTTTAATTTTTTAAAAATGTCTGTTTAAAAAAAATGTTTTTCTTTTTCTTTTTATATTTGTAAATATCAGATTGCGATAACATTAATTGCTTTATATTTCTTATAAAATATACAAACTGCAAGAAGTCTAAGTTGAAATCTAAGCGATATTTGCATTTATTCCACCCACTTTAGCCACATTTAACAAATGTCAATGACAATATAGTTCGTTCTGCTATATATAAGTGCTTCTCTTTCTTTCCCTCTTTATTTCTTTACTTTTTTACCTTCACTTTATGCACAGCATTAAATTGCAAATCTTGTTCCTTTCAAATTACAGATTACGTAACACACGCACACACGCAATCGCAAAGGATTATTATCGTAATTGCTTTTGCGATTTTGTGTTAGCGCCGGTTATCCTGATCTATTACATCAACCGTCAAATTAATTAATTAAAATTTTTTAAAATTATTTTCGATATGTGTGTGTGCGGAATGTAGAGTACGTGAGTTTAGAGTGATACGCTTTGATAATGGATTGTATATCGCGACACTACTGGCACAATAATCCTTAATTATCGCGATTTAATCCCTCGAAGGTTACGAGAATGTCCTTGTATCGCGTGGAAATGTTAGCGATTACTGACATTTTCTATGGTATTAATACGTTGTGCGTTGCAATATTTTCAAGTCCACTTTCCGGCGGAAGTCTATAATTTATTGCGACGTTAAACAATTATATTCGCGCAATCTAATCTTTTTATTCTTTGTAATAAATGTTATTCTCGAATTATCATTGTAATATGTAATTATACTTACATATTACACAATTATAATTACATTTAAAGTTTTATTAATGCTATTAGTATTTGAACTATTGCAACTAATTTCTATTATTCAATAATAAATATAAATATATACGGGTATTCCACCTAATATGACCTTAAATCTTTGCAAGGTAAGGTCGGATAAAAAACATGTTCAGATAAAAATTGACCTAATAGGTGAATTTTTTTTTTAAATTGATGTTGCCATACAACTTTTGAACATATTTTTTATTCAATTTTACTTTGCAAAGATAAAATGAGGTTCACGTTAGATGGATACCCTGTATGATATACATAGATAACCGTTGTGATCGAAAATAAAATTAATAAAGGTATTATATGTATGCAATATTTTTTAAAATAAATGAAGAGAGAAACTAAATTGATTAATTCAATTAATATTTATATTATGATTTTTAGTTTATAAAAGTCACGAAAAAAAAAAAACTAAAAAATGAGTTGTTATAAACTTGAATTTTTATTGAAAAAATTGCAAACCAATTATTTTGATTATTGATAGCATTTCCAATTGTTAATTCCAATGATAAAAATGAAAAATCTTGCTACTTTAAAATTAAAGTTAAAATTAATTAAAATTAAAACTAATTATTGTAATTTAAACTAAAAATCGGAATTTATTATATAATATTTTAGTGAAAACAAGGAAAGAGTTCCTCCTTTTTATCACAACGTCTAATTACAATCTAACTTTTCTGGGTAATCCTAATGGATTTGCATTACCCGCATATTGCAAGTGACGACTGTTATGGCCTCGGCGATGTACCTGCGAGCGAAATTAATTAATGAGAATTAATTAAACTCTTCTTTGGACAGGGCTGAAACTAACGTTACAGACGAAGAGGCGGGCGAACAGTAGTGGCGACGATGGTAAGAAGAAAACGAAAAAGGAGGACAGCGGCGCTGACGATGAGGAAGAGGATGAGATGAGCATTAACAATACTAAGAGTGGTGTAAGTAAATCTTCGTATTTTTTGAATACTATTTTCCTCAGAATCAACTTAACTTCACGCAGACTTTTTCCGAGAGCTTCTTAATAAGAATTATCACTTTTTATATTCTTCCTTAATTCTTTGTGTGTTTTCATTAATTTTTCAGTTTTATTATATACAAATTATATTAATTATCTTGAAAGTAAGAAATTATCATAATTTTTTGTGTTAGGAAAACAAGTATCAATAACATTAAAAATTATAAAATTTATAATTTTATTGGAAATATTTAATAAAATGAAAATAATTTAGATTACAGAGAGTTAAAATTGATTTTGTTAAAGATAATTTCTTATTTTCATGTAATTAGTAATGTATAAATAAAATTTTATAATTGTCTCTCTTTCGAATTATTTTCCTTTTTTTATCAATTCTAATATGAATATTTAGGGAGTAAGAATAAAATAAGAAAAAGATGTTACATTGCGTTTTAATTTGTAACAAAAAATTAAGAGACATTATACCTTTGATATAAAATTAAAAGAAATTGTACAATATATAAAATTGTATATAAAAAACAATTTGTTAAAAATTTTTTTCTTATTTTTTTATATTGCAAAAGAGAATCTCTCCAGTAGTCTTGATTTACCAGAAAAGTGACAATTCTGCTCACTAAAAACGGAATAGATTACATATTTTACACACACACACACACACA
>NW_017305779.1:4400128-4405369 GCF_001594115.1 Trachymyrmex septentrionalis | reverse complement strand
CACACACACACACGCACGCACGCACGCACGCACGCACGCACGCACGCACGCACGCACGCACGCACGCACGCACGCACGCACGCACGCACGCACACATATTGTGTATACTGTTCAATTTCAATGAAAAGCATTCTATAGAGTGTTTTTTTTAACTTGATCATCTAAATTATCTAAAATATTTCCGTTGCTTTTGTAATGAAAAAATATCAAAGGAGAAAGCTGTTCGATTCGAAGAGGCACATATTATGAGGAGCAAAAAATTTTTCTCAAAGTCATATTTTTTGAGACTTCAAAGTCTCTACTTTTTTAAAATGGAATTGTATAATTTTTTTGCACAATATGATATAAAAAATATGATATATCTCGAGAAAAATTGTTTGCTTATCGTAATATGTGCCCCTTCAAATCAAACAACTTTCTCCTTTGGTATTTTCTCGTATCATTAAAAACAACGGAGATATTTTAAATGATCAAGTTAAAGAAAACACCCTGTATATTGGATTGTTGTTTTAATTATATTTTTCACGTTCTGTAGAGTGAGTCACAGAAAGGTTGCAGTACTTTTTTTCGATGAGTTTTGGAATGCAGTCTGCTCATCGAAGAGATTAGTTCTCTTATTTACAGATCTAACCATTTACGTTCAATAGCTCTACGAGCAAGGCTGAAACCCATTGAAAAAAGTGTTGCAATTTTTCTGTTATCCACTGTACTTTTTTTACTTTTTTTAAAATTTAAATGTAAATATTTGTTTTTTTTCAATTTTTATTAGTTATATAAATCACGAAATAAATTAATCATAAGAAATATATATCATTAACTATGAATGAGAAAATGCAAAAAAATGCTGTTAAAACGAGCAATCTAAATGTTTTGAATGAAACATGCATGTATACATAGCGACTCAATTCCATTCTAGTAAATTTGACGATAGCTTAGAAACGTTTCTCGATTCCAGACCAGACGATGAATCCTTTTGATACTTCTTGTGTCCTTGACTGCTGTTGCGACTATTCGCGTGCGCGAATAAATTAATTCCAACAGATGCTGTGTCGAGCCATTTCGGCAATTTAGGCATTCGCGAATTTGCATATCGTTTGTTTAAAGCTAGTCACACACACTTTCCATAACAGTAACAGTAAGGTTTTCGACCAATCGCGTTGCTCGATTGTTATGATTACGGTTACGAATGACCGAATCGAGCAATGCGATTGGTCGAAAACGTACGTTACGTTTACGATTACTATTATGGAAAATGTGTGTGACCAGCCATAGCACGAAGTGTAAACTGCTATAAAATTAGTGAAATTTTGAAAGCGCGAAGAAGTAACGCGCTTATATTTTAATCGATATGAATCACACACTTCTGTAATTGAGATGCAATGAAAAATATAAGTATGTTATCAATTCTTCTACTGTTTTTTATTTTGATTTTGTCATATTTTTTATCAGAGCTAACGTTATTTCAATATTAATATTGTTACTCTAAATAAAATAATGAATATCGCATAAAGACTCTGTGATGAAATTTTACGAGATTTTGTGTTTTATTTTGAGCAACACATAAGTATATAATACTGAGATTTATTAATCTGTGAAGAACTCCATTGTAGATTTTACAAATCAAATCTTTATCATGATTATAATGTTAAAAAAAATGATAAAGTATACATGTTTCGCCATATATAATAAATAAGCTACAAATGAATAAAATGTGATAAGAGTGTGTGTGTGTGTGTGTGTGTGTGTGTGTGTTTTGAAAATGTATTTTAACTCACAATACATTATAACTCACGTATTTCGTTATCCAAAAATCATGCCGAGCTTTATTCGTATTCGTCATTAATTAACACCTCTATATCTTTATCTTGCTAATTCTTGCTAATGCGCGCGAAAGTGCAACAAGTTGCAAACAATTAGCATCTTCTCTCGAAATATATATCTATCATTATTATTCAACGAAAAACCGATTTGTATGTAAAGTATTTATGTAAATTGAATCGATTAAAATTACAAAAACTTCAAAATAGGACTGCAACACAATGATTCACATTTAGATTTTCTAAACAACGATATTCGGAACATCCACGAATTTTCCTTTTCTTTCAAGACTTTTTCAAGAATTCTGTTTATATCTTAAAACAGGATATTAAAAGTTTTGAATCTTAAAGGTATGAATCTATAAACTAATAAAATTTTCTAACGATGAAATTGAAAATTCAAGAAATCTTGCTTTTCTAAAATAGAAGACGCTAGAAATGAAAATGTCCATAGTTTTTGTGTTTTGTATAAATTAGAGAAATTCAGAACTGTTATACAATTTCTTTCAATATCTCGAAACTCTAGAACTTCAACGTCCTTTTACATCTTAAAATCGAGATTTAAAAAATTTAATTCAAACGAATCGAAATAATTGCAATTTCCTAAAAGAAGTTGAAGAAATTTCCTTATGCTCCTGAAAGAAAATGAAAAATATCAGAATTAAAAAATGCGAAATTTTTTGTCGTTTGCAGCTGACGCCGGAGGACGAGGAACGACGCCGGCGACGACGCGAGCGCAACAAGATTGCAGCGACCAAGTGCCGACTGAAAAAGCGCGAGAAAACGGTGATCCTTGTACAGGAATCCGAAATTCTCGAGACCCAAAACCTGGACCTGAAGTCACAAATCCAAGAGTTAGAGACTCAGAGGCGCAGGCTGGTCGACATGCTGAGTCTCCACAGTCCGACCTGTTTGAAGCAGGGCGTGGACGCAACGTCGTACCAGCAGTTCGCCGAGCCCCTTCATCTGCCTAGTTATCAGGAAAATTTTGTGCCACAACCCCCGCCGGCCCTTAATCAGCCACAGAACTGCGTCACCGATTACCCGGTGAAGGTCGAGGAGTACGAGACCGATTTCTACCGACAGGGTAGTCCATTCGTGCCGACAACATCGGATGCCGGTTGCACGGTTTAGCAAAACGGCGAAAATCGTTCTTATTCTTCGTTTCGAGGGAGGGAGGATCGTTGAGAAGCTCGGAACGCGTATATAATTGAAGGTTCTTGAAGTGTTAGAGGCGGTCTCATTAACGTTATTTTAATTTTGTCAAGATACAGAACTTCAAAAAATATCTAAGAAATACACACACACACACACACACACACACATGCGCGCGCGTACTTTTATAAAATATATATATTTTTTGTTTCATAGACATGATAAAATTAATAAAGATCAAAAATTGAGGTAAATATTAATTGACGCTAGTGAAAATAACTCTTTTTGAATTTAATTTTAAAGATTTGTAATTTTTATACAACTCGGTTATTTATCACCTACGTGTTCGCAAATTAAATCCTTGTATAAAATTTCATTGAATTGAAAACTATGATTAAATATTTAAAAGAAATTTTATTTACTATATTCTATAGTTTGCATATTAGGATTTTATTTCACATTTTATAAGTTTTAATTATTAACATAATATGTAAATTATTATGTAAAAGTTGTAGTTTGGAATTATTTATTTTGAACAGTATACTTTGCACGATAAAATGGTTGACGTCAGGATGCCGATAATGGCAGGATTATATGCATTCCATATACAAGGTATTGGAGAAAGTGATTTCGTTGATTATCTTTAATTTTTATTTCGCTAATTTTTGTAATTTAATTTTTAACACTTTAGTTTTCTAAGCCGTCCGAGCTTCTCACCATTCGTCTCTCCCGATTGTAAGTCCATAGCTCGTAAGTCGATTATTATATCATAAACGCGAATAATAATTTTTATCTTTCGTCTTCCTCTTCATCCATCAATCTTTCCTTTCTCTTTTTTCTCTTTCACTTTTTCCTCCTCCTTTTTTTCTAACGAGCTCTTGTTATACTCGAAAAACGTTCGACGTAGAGAACGCTTGAAGACATTCCTTCGTAATAACCGTACTGTGACATTCTCTTATAAGGCCTTTAATTGTATAATCGATAATGTAAGATAAAGACGGATTATCTAGTGATGCTCATTCTTTTGCAAGAATTATTATTATTATTATTATTATTATCATTGTTATTATTATTTAGAATAAAATTATTAAATTACAATGTATTAATAGAAAAATTTTATCCGTGATTAAGAGGATGCTGGAGCCGTCTGTGTTACCATAAAACCATTGACGTTTTTGTTCCTGTCAAATTTTTTCGTAGTTTCAGAAATAAAAATTTCTGTTCCACAGAATAAAAATTCCTTTTCCACGATTAAAATGTATATGCTAATGTACTTGTCGCTGGTGTATTTTGTGTTCAAAGCTGGAAGAAATAAAAAAATACAGATTTCTTTATCCATTTTACCTTCAGCGTTGGTCTCATACTGAAATAAAAATGGATTAAAAAATCTGTATTTTTTTATTTTTTCTAGCTTTGGACATGAACTACACCAGCGACAAGTACATTAGCATGTACATTTTAATCGTGGAAAAAGAATTTTTATTCTGTGAAACCATTACGAAGAAATTCAACAGGAACAAAAACGTTAACAACGCTAGTTTTATCGGTAATACAGACGGCTCCACTATCCCTTTAAAAATATTAATTTTTATTAATTGCATTATTAATTTTCTAATTTTTAAAAATTGTTTATAATTTCAGTTAATTAAAAAAAAATCTTCTCTATTAATAATAAGATTTTGAAAGTCTGCTTCTACATTTTTCAGTGAATTCAGCTGAATATATTATCCTTTTTTTATTTTTTATGTTTGTCGCGTCAATGAAAAAACTAGTAAGACAAGGGCATCGCTAAAACATGATCCGTCGTTAATAATAAGCGAAAATCGAGACCGCAAATATTACCGAATATTAACGAATTGAAGAGAATTATTTTCAAATCGCTTTAAAGCCACACGCTTTGAAAAATACAGGAAGATTAAAAAAATTTCGATTATACAATATTTTATATTCTAAAAATTTGTTTGAGAATTTGAAGATTTTGGAAATTTTTGTATGTAATTTAATACACAATAATATGCGGGTAATTTCCACTTAAGAAAAGGTTTAAAACGTTTTGGAAATAAGTAATTCTCTAATTTCGTGTCTCAAAGTGCGTGTCTCGGATTTGCAACAGTGAGAAAGAGAGTACACGCGAGTACCCCGGTGTAAGTAAGTCTTCTTTATCATTGATATTGATTATCAAGGAATCGATAACGTGTGCGTTCAGAGGATACTTATAATTATATGAGTAATGAGAATGATATTTAATATTACATATATATATATATAT
>NW_017305779.1:4391770-4400018 GCF_001594115.1 Trachymyrmex septentrionalis | reverse complement strand
TTAAAACCCCAAAAGGGCGGGAAGATATATAAAATTTAAATTGTTATTTCGGTTGTATCAAATCTAAAGCTCAGAACTTTTTTGTACACCTAATATATGTATAATTTTACAACGCGCAAACAATTGCATAAATAAGTGCACGCCATTAACAATCAATGAACACTTAATTACATGACGACTATTAAATATTAGATTCGTTGGAGAATCGAGAATTACGTGCCTAATGACATACCTCAATTTAGTTTCATTTTATTTCCCCTCAGTGCGTTTGCAAATTGAGACTTGATATTGTGATTAAAGATCTTGAATCCAATTGCCAATATTCATATGAAAACAGATATAAACAGATAAAAAAGCAAATAAAAACAGATGAAAACGCCAAAGAAAATTGCGAGAAAGCACAACATAATGTACCCTGTAATTCTATAATAATTGTTACAAGTTTGCTGAGCAAATTCTGTATGTTCAAATTCTATTTTTTAAGATTACTTAATATCTTCAAAATTGGAAAAAATGAATTTTGTTTTATTTTAAATATATTTTTTTTAAATAATTTCTTACAATAAAATATATTTTCTTCCTATTATTATAAGTTTCCAGTGTCTGTTGCGTCTTAAAATAATTTTGAATTATTTGAAAGATTCCATATTATTTGATTTTTATTTTACTTTTTAATTTGACAAACACACTTTGGGCTACGCTTATAAAATGATTTCTCACGTAATCTATGAAAGTTACGCCTGATCGTTAGCAGGAATGCTGTAATTATATTAACGAAGAAAAACGCTTATACATATCCGCGGACTAAACGACTTTCCCTGTTCGGAATGTTGCTACAGATTGATAAAATAATTTTTGATGATAATACAAAACACGAGAAACTTTTCCGGCGCTTCGTGAGCAAAGCAAAGCGGGACAAAGTCTTCCGCGTTTTTTTCCTCTCTTTCTTTTCGATAGTATATGGAATTTACGAAATTAAGTAAAATCCAAATATGACTTGTAAATCACAAAAAAGAGAGTATGGCAGTTATGCCAGTATCATACAACAGCGATACGAATGGTGCTAGAAATATTATCTTCTTTTTATAGAATTTTTATCAAGTTGCCAGAACAGAGTATTTAATAGTTTAATGTGCCCTTAGGGGAACTATGAATTTCTATCTATCTATTTAATATAGTTTATATGTATTAAATGTGGGAGATATTTTTTTTAAATTGAAAAGTAATATTGTTAAGTTAATGTTTCACAGCTCCAATGTTAAGAATTTCGTTAAAAGTGCTTCGATAAGTTTATATTTGCACAATCTTTGCGATTTTAAATAGCTCGTTCTGTTATTTTAATACTGCCAATAATAAGATTCTGGATATCGTGGCTTCTATAGTATCTATAAGGACTCGTTAATTTTTTTATCAATAAATTTTTTTTTTTTTTTATTAGAAAAAAACGTCGCTTTTTTGGAGCAGTGTTAAGTTGCGAAATAAAGTAAAGAAAAGCTGCATGCCAGAGAGAGAGAGAGAGAGAGATTTATACAAGATCATTATTATATCTTTTACATATGTTACTCAGTACCTGGCTATGATCTTCCATGCAACATGGTCGTTTTCTCGCAAATTTTATTTTTATTAATACTGATAATATTTGGTGCAAATAATAAGACAGATAAATGGCCGACAAAATTTAATCGTTATAACCTAAGGAAAAATTTTATTCTTTAAATAAAAGTGTCTTCAATACTAAAAGAATGACTTAAACTTTTATAGGATTTCCCTCTTATGATAGGATCTTATTAAATTAAGAAATTTGATTTAAATTAAAGTAAATAAATTTTTTTATAATAGAATATAATATATTAAATTAAAATAACTAATTACATTTTTGTATTTTAATACAAAATTTTTGTGTTTCTTAAAGTTTGTACATCTGTTTGTACAAACTATGTTCAAGATATTGTAATTACATTTCTTACATTTTATCTCTCTTATTTTTTAGGATATATAATTAGTAAAAAAGAAGGTAATTTTTAACTATTTTATTATAAAATTTATTAATATTGCGCACATATCTCCTCTTACCTACTTCATTCACAAAAGCAATTCAATAGATAGCAAATACATTTTTTTTATTATAAATAAGATTAAAGGACAAGTATTAACGCACATAGTCTTATAGAACCTTATCAATAATTATCAATAATTTCCTTAATAATATTGATGAGAATCAAGATTAATATTATGAACCTCTGAAAATAAAAAAAATATTTAAATTCCTCAAACAATTAAAATAAAGAAGCAATTATGCAAATACTTACACAATGATATTGTTGATTGGGATATGGATTAGCTTAACAAAGAATCCTATGAAGCCCATTATACAGAAACCAATCGCAGTAGCAATAGCAATCTTCTGAAATTCTGCAATACATAAAAAACAAATTATGATTAACCATTATATTTCTGGTATGCGTAGCTTAATAAAAATAAATTACCTTTACGATCTGGTTTGGTACATCTTTTGACAAGTCGGATGCTGTCCTTGGCAAACTGACGGCCAGGTTCAGTGAGCTTCTTAATTTGATCCATAGCGGTTTGTAAACTGCAAAAGAAATAGAAGTTTCTTAAGAATAATTTTGAAACAAGTTGATTAATTAAACAACATACATGTATATAGAGTACATTTCAATCTTTCAGATATTCTTTAAGCTTCCATATTGAGCAACAATCCTTGAGATATTTTGTAATATCATTGATATTTTGTAATAACATAATAATAATAATGTTTTTGTAATTATACTATGTTACACATTCTGTCAATTATACATTCAAAACAAAACAGGTAACTACTAAATATTGCAGACAAAAAAGGGAAATGAAAAGTTCAGTTATAAAAAATACATAAATCTGCATTATATTTATATTAGAATATTATATATAAAAGTTATAAGATATGTTTTATTTAGTATACAGATGCAAGATGTCTATACTTTGATACAGTAAATAAAATCTGAAAATCTCCAATTTTTTAATGAAAAAAAAGGGTTCTAATCGCTGTTTTATATAACATTATCAGGTTTGTACATTTTACTTTGATTTACAAAAAATATTTTATTCATATCGACAAGAAAGAAAAGACATACTTATGTATTGATGCAATAAATTAAATCTGGGTTATGTTAGGAAGCCTCACTTTTTCACAGAGAATTGCACAAGCAAGTATTCCTCTCGTGAGAGAAGAATAAAATTCGTACGTAAAAATATTCAAATGAGATAAAAACACAAAATACTCACGTTACGCGTTATATGAGTACACCACACAAAACGGTGCTTCTGATGACTGCTCAGATGTTCCTGAACAGCTATGCGCAAATATATACTCAAAACGCTACGTGGACGGTGCGCTGTCAGAACGTCACTTCCTCACGATTGATGCTGGCACTGAAACGCTGCGGCGCCACTATACGGAGTAATTTAAACAACGTTGTAATGGAACCTCAGTCGATATCGCTTCATATAGAAGTTCAAAGGATATCTAACAAAGGAACTTCGCAAATTGTCAAATTCAGATTATATAAATAGAAGAACTTAACAAATATCAGTACCGGTAATAAACCGTTTTAAAGAATGAACTCATCATTTATGTAAAGCAAGTTTTCAATTTTATTTAAAATTATTTAAAAAAAATGATTTTATGGAGAAAACTTATTTAAGATTTTACATTAAGAAGTTGAAAATTTTTGTAATTTTTTTTAAATACATGGTAGATCCATAAAGTAAGAAAAACATTTTTCATTTCGTCCAGTAATTTTTTTTATATGTAAAACATTATCAAACTCACAAATATCCGAAAGACGTATCCCATACAGTACCGAAAGTTTTCAGAAATATTTCAGAAATTTTTCAACTAAAAAGTGAAACATTTCATAAAAATTGCGATATATATCAATTAAAGCAGAGATTCAACAGTCACCTTTTTTTAATTTGTAATAGTATGTAAAATTATTTACATTCTATATACATGGAACAATAACTTCAAGAATTTGTATTCTCATCAACGTTTAACTTAATCATGCTAAAATAATCTTTGCATTTTATATATTTTATATTACCATTTAAATTATATTAAAAAAATCTCTGTATCTTTATATTTATATTTTATATTCTTAATACATGCTGAAGAAGGACCTATGACGACGAAAAGTATGTTAATTTTTTAATAAATGTATCGTTTATAAAAATTTTATTTTTATATCTTTTTTGTGAGCTCGATCATTGATCGAATTTTTGTATAGTTTTGCTTTGCGTAATATTATGTCGACATAATAAATTTAAATATTATTTAAGTATCAATCAAGTAAATATTTAAATATTATTTTTGTAGTACTGTATAGAAATAGCTGAAATCTTTTTGGTAATATTTCAAAAAGATTGCAGATTTTTTCTGTAACATTTCATCAACCTTTCAACAAGGTTTCATGTGCAAGAATCGCGGACATTTTGCTATTCCAGAGCTGTCTCAGAAATTTGCAGACATATTTCGCAATTTTTATTAAATGTTTCACTTTTCAGTTGAAATATTTCTGAGATATTTCTGAAAACTTTCAATGCTGTATGGAACACTTTTTATGACACTTTTTATGACACTTTTTTTTATGTCATTTTTTATGACATACATAAAAAGTAACAATAATTACAAAGGATAAATAAACGCATCAAACATATGTATATACAATGAAACCATTTGCAATAGCAGATAATCTATTATTAGCGAAATGAGATAAATTAACGTTTCCGAGTTGGATAGCAGCGATGCGTTTATAAATTGAGGTGCAAGGCTCATACATTATTAATATCTGCATGAAAAACGTGGAAACAACATGATGCAGATCAGTGTTGTTTTTTCGCTATTATGTATTCTGGGTGGAATAACATCCTCCCTTGCCTTCGTTTTCGAGGACTGTGGTAAGTGTGTATTCTAATTATTTTGAAGAACTATGCAAGAAAGTCGATTAATATTTCTTCAGCAAGCCCTATCTGTGTCATTAGTTTATATGTTAATTAGTACATTAATGTATATAACATATTAATTAATTAATAATATTAAAAGTTGGACAAAACTATTAAAGTCATTAATCAATGTGGCAATTTGCGTTGCTTATAAAAGAGATAAATTTGCGCATTAAGATTTAATAATTAATTTAATATGTCAATATTCCGCATATTTTTAAATATCTCATTCTTTTAAATTTTATTGTTCAATGCGGAAGCATTAAGACCGCTTTTGGTATCCTACGCTGAAATTGACCTTCGCGTCTCATCACAAGGATTGCTAAATCTCTAAAGCACTAATCTCTCGCCAACGGCAACAAACCAACAACGAAAAAAAAGGAATTTTCACCAATTTGCATAATACAGGAATATAAATACAATAAATTTCATATTGTCTTTTGTAATAATATATTTGACACCTAATGCAACATACTATTATATTTTCTGGTTTTAGTAGTTTTTGAAAAATTCTGATTACGTCTTCAATTGTTATACATAATTAAGACTGATTACGTAATCAAAACTCGCCAATTTTTTTCAATTGATATCATAGCTAAATCGCATAACCATGTCTGCGTCATTGTATTCTCAGATAATTCTATATTATTTTTAATTTTGAAAAAGATGCCTCTACAGTTGTCATAGACATTGACAGCATTAGCACAGTTAATAAGATCTGTAACGCTATTGTTAAATTTGAAAAGATTGCCAGAAAACCATTTTTAGCTAATTCATTTAAAATATTAAGTAAGGTAGAGCTTTATATTTATAAGAGTAACGCTGCCTATTAAAATTTTGCGCTCCTTTAAATTTTGCGCCCTACCTGCTTAGTGCCTCATAACGTCTTCGGTGCAATAAATAAATAACGAGCGTTTCATTGTTAGTGTTTTATTTCTAATCTATAAAGTTTTGAACGATGTTCAGATAATATTTGATAAATTCTTTAGACAATTTGAAATTAATTTTATCCGAATAAAAATGTAATTCTGCTACGTTAAAAAAATATATAAAAAGTATATAATAATAAACACTAAAAGTTTGAAAATTTGATAAAATAAAATAAAATTAATAATCTTCTCAACGTATTAATTGGGATTAGAAGAAATCATCTCAAAATTTAAGGATTTATGATAAAAAAATAATTTTAGAATATTTTTTATATATAGTATTCTTAATAATCACTTCTCTTCAGTTTTCTTATAAAGCACCATATAAAAACCATTATTAAAACTAAAATTATTCCTTGAAGTAAAAATATTATTTTATTTTGTGTGTAAAAGTACAATTATTAAAATTAATAATTAATTTCCAGTGAAGGGAAGAAACTAAGTTAATGCAAATAATAATTAAATCTAAATGTTTTATATGATAGTATATAAGAATTAAGAATCTCTTTCTCTCTTATGAAATCACTCGAAGATCCTTGTTACTAATTATGTATTATTCATTGCTTGGCTCTTATCGTTAATTACAAATTACAAGGAGACTATTTACACATTGAGGATCTTTAATAAAAAATGAGTAATAATACCGGAAACTATTAGGGACATTACACGTTAAGTCATTTAATTACGCATATTCTTTGGATGTTTGTTTGATTAATATATAATTACGCTTATACATAACTTTCTGTTATTATAAAATGTAATTACATAGCAAATAGCAATACAAATAGCAATACATCAGCAATACAAAAACCGCACTTTCATGCGATGCAGTTGTTTGTGCGAAAATAAATTTGTTTCAATTAAATTATGATAATGATGTGTTATATAATATAAATAAACATTTATAATATTAAGTTTGTGTATAATGCAAATTATGTTTGTGATTTATGATTTTTAAATTTATTTCAGGTTCGGAGGCAGGCAAATTCGATGAGATCTCAATTTCAAGCTGTGATATGTCCGATGAGAGATGCTCATTACCTCGTGGCACAGACATAAAAGTATCCATCAAATTTGCACCAAGTTAGTAAAATAATTGTATTTTAGTCATACACTTTTTTTCAATATTATGAAAAATTTGATATTTCTTGAAGAAGTGCATGATACATATATAAGTCAAAATGTTATTTAGAATTTCCAATTATAATTTTACAACAATGTAATATAATTATGTGTAAAATATTAAAAAATAAGTATTATATTAATACATTTTTTTGCACAGACAAAGATATCTCGGACATCACAGCACATGCGTTTGGTGTGTTGCTCGATGTGCCTATACCTTTTCCTCTGAAAAATTCTAACGTGTGCAAAGATCCAGATTCCGGAGTCAAATGTCCTTTAAAGAAGGATCAGGAAACTGATTTCAAAAATACATTCAATGTGGACAAGAAAACTCCTGCAGTAATTTTGCTTTAAATTACAACGTTAACATTTTGCAGTCTGCGTATATATTATTACACCAATTGATTATAACAAATGGCTGTAATACGAAATGAATCTTGTGTTTAATTATTTATATATAATTGTTTCTGTAAAGCAACACATTTCGCTTATATTCGTATAACAATTAAATACAATAACATCAATAATGTACAATACTAATAGATGTAATATTAGCTATATTATGTATTCTTAGCAAACACAAGGTTATATATAACGTGTCATTATAGTTATATTATTAAGTGGGAAATTACAACAGGTATGTTACATATAACTATGTGTTTGTTGAATAATGTCGTCTATAATATAATATGAGGAGTAAACTTGGTGTAATGCTGATTCTATATTAGTTGTATCGAAGCGTCGCAAGTGTGTCGCAAGCAATGCGGTCCAATTAGAGTCGAGCTAACTTGATGTTGATTGAATCGCAACACTTGTGATGCTGCGATGTGACTAATGTAGAACTAGTTCAAGAATTAAGAATAAGAAATATTCAGGAATAGATCAGTCGATTATTCTGTTCACATTCAACTGTGATTAGTCAATTTCTCTTACTTCTTATACCAAGTTTATTCTGTATATTATAGACAATATAGATAACATATATAAATGTTGATAAGACTGATATTCTTACATGACGGCACTTGATGGCCCGTAAAGTGTTAATCTGACTTTAAATATAAATCATCTTAAATATTTAAAGTTATACACAAAAATTGATACTTTATCAAGTTTTCTTAATTATATTTTTAAAACATACGTTTTTCTTCTCTGCCCTTTAATTTTGATCTATATTTAATCTACATTTTGCAAAC
>NW_017305779.1:4388645-4391670 GCF_001594115.1 Trachymyrmex septentrionalis | reverse complement strand
ATATAATAATAATGTATATGTATTGTATATTACTTTTTAAATGTTAATTATTTTTTTGTTATTAGTTCTTGTTTTTTCTTTTTAGGTAAGCGTCGATGTTATGTGGGAATTTAGAAATGAGAAGGACGAGAAGATTACATGTATAAAATTCCCCGTGAAGGTTATATAAGAATGCAACTGGAATTTTCGTAGTGACCATGACAATTTATTACGCCCCAGTATTTAAGTGTACACGTTACCTATATTAGTTATTTTTAAACAATAAACCTCGCTGCATTTTCCATGCATGTCGCAAACTTCACCGATTAAAGTTGTAGGAATAATAAATGATAAAAAGTCTCGATGACATTTGTATTTTTGTTAATATTCTATATGTTTAAAATACTCTTTGTCTTTTGATTTTAAAATACTTAAATAATCTTGCATCCGACACCCGTGCGGTCTCTAAGCGAGTCGAGTTGAATGAAATACGTGAAGAACACGTCGCCGGGATGAGCAACAGCTCAGTTGTTTAATGGATTTGACAGATTGACAGATTTTGCGGTTGGAACGTCATCACGTCACACGTCACTACATTCGGACGTACTCCTGAGTTTCTCCGCCGTATAATCGTTCTACCTCTTTATGTGTGTTCTAAATAAAGCTTTTCTTTCTTAACTGTATTAAGAATATGTATCTCTTCATTTCCACGATTCGCGAGTGCGGGTACGCATGGGCTTGCGATTCGATCGCGCGAACGTAATATTTCGCGAGTGTAATATTTTGGAAAACTATCGATGTAAAAAAATTCAATGTGAATAAGATTTTATGGATTATAAAATATTGATAAGTGTTGCTCAGAAGCACTTTACACTCTCCGACATCTTACCCATATTGATTTTTTTGCGTGGATAGCTTCGCGTTTCGGCTCCGGAGCTTAAATTGGACAGGCTTCATATTATATAAGACTATACATGCCTGAAATATTTGTGTAAGACCTATCTAAAAAAAGTTTAAAGATATATTATAATCCGATTATGGAGTTAATTTGTTTTGTCTAGGATGTTATAGCGCATATCTCAAAGATAGAATATCACAAAAATTTTTATTTTTTACTTTTTATTCTATTTTTCTACTTATATTATCGGGAAATGTAACGCAAGAAAAATCTTTCTGCTGATGTTTTATACTCCGAAATACATAACAAAAATATTTTTTATTTTATTATAGCGTATCATTTTAGCATCTTCTATGTTATCTTCATTTAATCACGTAATGTAATTTTTACAATTTATATTAGACTTTTATTAAGAAACCTATTTCGTTTACAATATTATAGGAAAAATATTACAAACTAAAATATAACATATATAGAGTGTTTCATTTTAATTTTCCCAGCCAAATATCTCGAAAAATATGGAAGATATAGAAAAATGTTTCAGATAAAAGCTGTAAGTTTTAGAAGGGTCACATGTCGTTTTTTTTCTAGGTGAAAGTATTAAAAAGATATGAAGATCACTTTCACTTTTTTGATGAAATTGTATAATTTTTTTTATACAATTAATTCCTTTATTCTGCATACAAAAGTATTAAAATAATAGTCAAAAAAATCAATAGTTTACGGTGTTTACGAGATATTTTATACTTTATTCCGACACATAATGACATAAAGAAAACACATATAATTGCTTTAAAAAAATATATGAGCAAATTGGATAATTATTTAAGTAAGCAACTATATGTTCTCATTATATTAATTGATTTATTTTATTATTCTGTTCATGAAAGTATTAAGGTACGATTATCAAAAAATTAATAATTTACAAGTTATTTAATATTTTATGTCAATATTGTCGGAATAAAGTATAAAATATCTCGTAAACTATTGGTTTTTTTATATCAGTACCTTAATGCTTTTATACATATACAGAATAATTAGAGGAATCACATTGTGTAAAAGAATTATACAATTCCATAAAAAATGTGGAGGTGACCTTCATATCTTTTTAGCCCCTCCACCTAGGAAAAAAAATGAGGATCAAAATGTGGCCTCCTCTAAACCATGTAACTTTTATCTGAAATATTTTTCTATACATTTTCTAGATATTTTCTATTATTTTTCGAAATATTTGCCTGGGGAAATTAAAATGCGACACTGTGTGCGTGCGTGCGCGTGTATGTATGTGTGTAGAAAAGCCTCGATTGGAAAGGCAGTCAACTGTTAAAGGGTGTTTACGTGAAGTAATCGGATCTCTAAATTGGATTGAACAGTGAAATTCAATCTGATGATTCTAAACGTCCCTCTACTCTAGACCAATCCAGATTACAATTCGTGTCGTCTATGAATTTCGGACTACTATCGTCATGCGTATTTCTCTACTGAAAGATTAAGTTTATATTTCACAAAATTCAAAATATTTTTGTGGCATTTGGTGCGACTCTTCTCTACGTGCTGTTGCTGTGACTTTGAAAAAATCTATCCGGAGAAGGTCGACTTATCAAAACACAAAACTGTATTTTACTCTGTGTTATTTCAGTTACGAAATGATATGCTTTTGATAATATTATTTGTCTAATTTTAAGATAAATAGAATACAAAGAATCCATAAATGAAAGAAATGGATTTAATTGGATAAAATCAATTTGGTATATGTTATAAGATTGTAAATTATAATTATTATCACTATATTATTTATTATGTACATACAGTAATAATTTTAGTTATTATTTACTTTGTCACACACACACACACACAAGCATTTTAAAATTAGTTTTGATATAACTGAATGTCTGAGTCATTATAATACGGGATCTACAATAGGAGTAAAGAAAATATTATAAATATAAATATAAATATTAAGGTAATTCAAAGGAAAATGCCACAAGGGGGAAGACGCTCCCCTTTGCTAATGCCTAGCAATGGGTTGCATTAGCAATGGATAAAAAAACATGGCGATAACCAATAAACCTTCTGATGTCTTATATGTATATATATGTATATATATTTTAATAATTTTTATATTTATAATGTTTATATAATTTGTGT
>NW_017305779.1:4386959-4388545 GCF_001594115.1 Trachymyrmex septentrionalis | reverse complement strand
CACACACACACACACACACACACACACACACACACACAATATATATGTTTATAAATATCATTATAAAATTATTATCAAAATTATTTTAAAAAATTATAGGAAGGTAAAAAGCCAATTTGAGTCAGCACAGGTTGTTGGTGTGTAAGAATACCATATATTCAGAAATGAAATAAAAAAGACCCTTATTATTGGGTCATCTTCACTGTAGGTTTGGAAATTTCCAGGCAGTCATCACTGTAGATTTTCAATTCAGATTGAGATTTGTTAAAAAAATTATTATTAAAAACGCAGAGTGAAATATAGTTGACCTTCTCCGAGTACAACACTTATCAAATCAACTGCAACAGCAGATAGAAAAGAATCGCAACAAATGCCACAAAAATATTTTGAAACTTCTGAAATAAAAACTAACTTTTCAGAAGAGGAACACGTATGACGATAGTAATTCGAAATCCGAGTTTCATAAACAACAAGAATTGTAGTAATGTAAATGTCTCTGGATCTATAGACATTTAGAATCATTAGAGTGAGCCACTGTTCAATCCGATTTAGAGATCCGATTGTTTTACGTAAAACCCAAAGAAAAAAAAAGGTAGAAATATAAATGATATATATGGTAAATTTCCAGTCTCAGCTCGATCGGTATTTTGACAATGAGAACCGTTTGGAGGCGCTCTTTCATTAAGTACTAGAGGGGACTACACATGTTAAAACAATTGCAGCAGTATTCCGTCATTAGCTGCGCGGAAGTCGTACGAGCAATAGCAACATGGTTCGAGTGACGATTGTCCTATTCACTTCGCTTTTCTGCACGTCATGTTGTTTCGCGCCCTGTTTTGCCTTCGAGTTTGAGAATTGCGGTGAGTGCGTGTTTTATTATCGTTAATCAGGGAGATTGACAGAAAATTATTTGCAATAAATCTACCTTGAATGAAAATGTTAATAATAATAATATTTACTGAAGGGATGTTGCTTTTTCGAGATTTATCCATTATGCGTTTAAAAACTTGAGGCCAAATGTTAAAAAATAATCGATTTTTGACCACAAAGCCTGTTTTACAATGTGCTTTTTATATCCTGTTTCTTCTCAGTATTCGAAAAATCAGAATTTTTTATTTGGTTCGACTACACGAATCTATTTCTATCTATTTCAATTCTCTTCTTTGTGATTGTTTTGTCAACAATTATATTTCTTAATATGTGTTTTCTGTTTCTTCTGAAGTTCGTTAACGTTTACCTCGAGCAACAGAAAGCACATTGTAGAACAAGCTTTAACGAATTTTAGTAGAAACAAGAAACACATGGCAAGAAATAATACAATCGTCAATAAAACGGTCGCAAAAAGGGGAGTAAAAAGAAAGAAACAGGAAACAAAGAGCATATTGTAGATCAGACTTTAAAGGTATAATTAAAAAGAATTAAGATTGGAAACACATAACGCGTTACTTGTAACGTTGTTATGTTATAAGTTATTTTGGGAACGACATTATACTTTCTTCTGAGTAATATGTTCATGATAATGCAGTTACAATAATACTTGCACAATAATGCTTAGGGTAATGATGATTTCATTAGTTACTTTTCTC
>NW_017305779.1:4383803-4386859 GCF_001594115.1 Trachymyrmex septentrionalis | reverse complement strand
GTATATTTATCAGCTTTTGAGTTTTATTTCTCTACTAAAAGATGAAATTCTAACTTCTCTTCAGAATGTTTACTGCAAAAATCTGCATATCTAGCGTTTTTCAGTGACAGAACTAGTACGACCTTAGTGCACTTTCAAGCGTTGCACACAAATCGACGTAAATATGTATGTTCAAGAAAAATATAGGAACGAGTTAAAAAAAAACCGCAAAATTCTCAATACCTTTTATTATGTTATTTGATAAAATATACTTTGCACATTTTATCAATTGAGATATTATAGAGATATTATTGAGATATATCTCATTTTTACATTCAGATTAGAGTAGTGTATAACGATTTTAATATGCTCTGAGGTGCCAATAAAAAACGCTATAATTTATTAGTGTAAAAAAAAGTAATGAAAAAATAGTGACTCGTTGTATGTTGAGTAACGATATAAACGAATTCTTTTCACAAATCAATAATGAGTAATGATAACGAGTTACTTTTTGGAAAAAGAACGGTAACGAGTTATTTTTATGAGGTAACGTTACCAACTTTGAAAAGAACAGTATTTTTTGTAGATTTTGATCGAATTTAAAAATTTGTGGCGTTTGGAAAATATCCCAAAAATTGAGCACGAATATGATATACAATTTTAAAATTTGGCTCAATTTTCGAGATATTCCCCAAATGCCACTTTTTAATAACATATCATACCCAGGAGATAAAAAAATCATTAAAAAACCACTATTCCTTTTATTTACACTTGTGAGGCTAAATTCGATTACTTTTTAATTAATTCCTTTTGATAGAAAGCTGAAACTATAATTATAACAAGTATAACATGCAAAGTTAAATTAATTGACATAAATATTGTTAATTGTAAAGATGATAATAGGTATTGCTAAAAAAGTGCTGAATCTTTAAAGATTTATTATGCCATATGGATACATATTATTAAAAATAGTATATGAAGTATTAAAAATTATAAAAGAGAGTTCGATCCAAGATATTAAAAGGGAGGCATGTTTTAAAAGGAATGCTCCGTTTGTTTTAAGAAATGCCGGAAAAGGATAAGAATCTATTGTAACAAAGGAAGAAAATATTATTTTTATGTTTATTTATACTAATGTAGATTAATTTTAATCGCGGTTTAACTTACTCTTTATCTTGTTTTTAAAACTAGAAAAAGATAAAAAGTAAGACAAACTCAGATTAAAATTTATCTTCATTGATAAAAATGGACATTAGTGACACTTTCTAAAATTTATTTTTTCTTTGTTTGTCTTCCTAGAAGCATCCGTCGCAGATAGCGCGCAGGAAGGTGTAATGTATATGTGTTTAAGAAAGCCAAGTAGATCTAATTTCAGTCAGTTCAGGTTTCAACAGTATAATAGATTTGCGTGTATAATATTTAAAATTTTTTATATGCTTTTCTTTGATGTTAAAAGATATTTATTATGCGTGGTAAACGCATTTATTATCGTATTTATTATAAACGCTTTTTATTGGGTGGTCCGGAAAGTCCGTGCGGATTTTTTCATTGATTTTTCAAAAGTTTTTTTATTTGTTGCGAAATTTTCGTTACGATTATATCATTCGCTAGAGCAAAGTTTCAGCTTTAAGAATCTGTTTTTTAAATTGCGATATGATGATTTTTATCGGAGTTATGAGCAATCGAAATCAGAATGCTTCTTTACTTAACTCGCGAATAACTCAGAAACAAAAAATTATAGGAACATTTTTAAAAAATGATTTTGTAGGGAAAGCTTTAAGTTTTCACGATGGGTAGTCGAAAATTTTCGTAAATTTTTTTTGGGCACGTGAGAGACCCCCAAAGTGAAAAGAAAATTTTTTATCTTTTTCAGCTCGTAGTTTTTGGTATGTAAAAATTATCAAACTCATATAAACTTAAAAAATGTGATAAGCTTTTAAATGTAGAGATTTCAAGCTTTAAAACCCTTTTTTTAAATTTAAATTTCGTTCATTTTTGACGAAGGTATCGTATATACAATTTTTCATTGTAATATCCGCACGGACTTTCCGGACCACCCAATATATGCATGCTGTTTAAATAAACTTCATTTAAATAAACTTCATAATTATAGCGAAATAATAACGATGACACACATTGCGCTATTCATTGTTATTTCTATTTCACATTAAAAATATAGTTATAATGCAGTTTTTCTTTGCAATATTTACTTTGTATTTCTATTTTATATTCCTTATATTTCACTTGTTTTATTTTGAAAGGAAATATGAATACCCGTGGTACGCTGAAAGTACATAGTAATATTACACGAATGTTATAATTTCCGACTCAACAATGTAATTGTTGTGTACAATATTACATTTATATTGAATAGAAAATTATAATATTAATGTAACGTTAGTATTTTTTAGTAGGTAGCTAATTTATTTTGAAAGAAAAATTTATTGCATATTAAGCATTATTATAACAACAAGAGAATCTCTTACTATTAATATGCAACAAGTTTTTATTAAATATATCATTTTTCATGACTAAGGCGTGCCGCGTTTTGTTTGTTATTGTGAAAATCCGATTATGTTATCAGTTCATGATGTAAATGCATTTCATCTGAAGAATTTAATGATGTGTGTGACGCATATCGTTAACTTGAGAAATAAATGCTAACTCTTACCTTTTAAGTTTATTTTATATGAGAATTGAGTTATCATCAGAGATAACAAAATATGCGGGACAAAGTTCGAAATGTATTGGTGCCATCTACACAAGTATAATATTATTATCTAATAAAAAGTATTTTATATAAGGATTTCGTCTACTAGAAATTATAATAAAATTTAATGAAATTTTGTTAGTGAATATAATTAAAATTTAAAAAATTTTATTATCTAATATTTTGTTACTAAACTTGTTTTATAATTACAAAATTTAATTAATTTTATTATTTTAATTATTTCTCTTGGAAATTTTTAATTTATTAATTTATATAAATAAAATTGAATATAACCCAATCATTATAAAATGAAAGAGCAGCCTACTTTTTAAATTTATTTAATATGTATATATATTTGTCTAGTATA
>NW_017305779.1:4377832-4378534 GCF_001594115.1 Trachymyrmex septentrionalis | reverse complement strand
ATATATATTTGTCTAGTATATTTAATATATTATTATTTATTATCTAATTTAATACATTTATGTATTTAATATATTTATGCTTTCATTTAATATAGTTTTCATATTTATTTCCATCTTAGGCTCAACATTAGGTACATTCACGAACGTAGTAATCTCCGGATGTAGTACGTCCGATGAAAGATGTATTTTTGTGCGCGGTACTAATGCATCTATGTCTATCAGCTTTATACCTAGTGAGTATGAGAATTATATCCAAAAATCACACGTCCAATTTATCTGTGAGAATTCAATTTTAATTCAATGATATTAAATATATTTAAATTATTAGTTAAAAATACATATTTAAGATATACATCTTTCTATAAATTATAATATTATATATAATTATATAATATTTGATACATAGTAAATTAAATTAAATTAATTAATTATAGATCTATAAATTTATTAAGTAATGATCGTTTTATAATTATAATGTATTATTTTGTGCATTTCTTTTACAGACAAAGATATCTCGAAAATCGATGCACGTGTTTACGGTAAAATAACTGTTTTTCCGATACCTTTTCCATTAAGCCAGCCTGATGTATGCCAGGATCCTAATTCTGGGATCAAATGTCCTTTACATAAGAATCAAGAATATCATTATACTACCGCGATGTTCCTGCAGAAGAGTTTCCCTTCGGTAAATAGTCTTACATA
>NW_017305779.1:4365430-4377732 GCF_001594115.1 Trachymyrmex septentrionalis | reverse complement strand
GATAGAGAGAGAGAGAGAGAGAGAGAGAGAGAGAGAGAGAGAGAGAGGAATTTTTAATTTAATTGAACAACTTAGTTAACAAGTTCTATTTTAATAAATTAAAAATTTATCTTCTTTATCTTCAATTTATTAAAAATTCTAATTAAACCGTTAAGAATATCTTTTATATGTAATAAAGTCTTTAGACTTATGTGATCAATTAATAATTTTTAATTTTTATTATGTTGTAGGTGAATGTCGAAATTAAGTGGGAGTTTATGAATGAGAACAAAGAAAAAATAGTATGCTTAGAATTTCCAGCCAAAATTAAGTGATTCAAAAGATACAGCAAATGGAAAATATAGAAAAATATTGAAGATTTTATTTTGATAGAAATATGAAAGTGCCATTTTTTAATTAAATATTTTGACATAAATTTAATATGTAATATTTAACTTCAAATATTGTCATGTCAAAACATATTGATATATGAAAAAATGATGAGAGAAATAAATATAAATTTAAAAAGAACATTTTGTTGGTATATATGCTTGTATATATTTTAAATATCAATTTTTTTTAATTATAAACGATTTAGAATCTCAATAAATAAATAATACATTATTATATGTTTTATTTAGCATTTTATTAGATATTTTTCTTTGTAAAATATACTAATATGATAATTTTCTTTTGTAAACTAGTTCAGTTTGCAAAACTTGTTTTAAAAACTTGCAGTTATAAATAAGAAATAAAATTTTTGAAGTTAATGAATAATTCATTTAATCAAATTAAATGTTATTATTCTATTGAAATACTAGTTCAAATTTAGCTACACAGTTGTTTTTTCAGCTGCACTATATGTATACATTCTGCAGTCAAAACAATGAGTAAAGAATAAGAAAAATAAAATAAAATAAAAATTAGCAGAAAATGCAACGAGCTAAAAAAAGAAAATATTTTCGTTCGTTGAATCTAAAACTTTGGTAACTTCAGTTTTCTCCCTACTTTCTAAGTAAGTTATCATCAACTATTTATTGTATTCTCAACCTTATCTTGCGATCGATTGTCCATTTCAATCTGATGAATTGTTCGCTTACTACGTTGGACTTCGGAATTTTGTTGTTCATTTCTCAGTGTCTTCTCTGCCTGATAGATAGGTTCATATTCTCTTAGTTGAATCATAAAACCTTCGTTCGGATTTATGCAGAATCTTCTTTGTTGCACCATCGAATATGCATGCCTAAAATAAATATTAAAATATTAAAATATTTTTCGATATTATAAATTCAGTAAACAGGAGTGAGAATTATCGAATATGTAAAATAAATTTATAATTCTGTAATTCAGATAAAAATATTGTTATTTATAGAAAAAAATTTACATTTGTGAAAGTTCGTATGTTTCCATAACATACGCCAAGACCAACGCGGCAGATCTCGAAATACCAGCATTTCCATGAATGAGGACTCGACCGCCTAAATTTAAGGCTTCATCAATGAATGCTTTTACCCTTTTGAAATGTTGAATGATATTTTCCGTTATTGTATCAGCGATCTCCAAAACTAGGTATCTATAGAAAATGTAAGCATAAAATATAATTAAATATAAATACATAAAGAGAGAAATTAAAGACGCATTGATTCAAGAAAAATTTAAGTTGATATATATTACTATGAAAAAATCATAAACTTAATCGTAAAATTAAAACAAAATAAAATTAATAATTAAAAATATCAAGAAAATCAAAGAAATAAGAACTTTTTCAAGTTCTTAGACTCGTTTTTTCATTCTCTATTTTGTTAAGCTACTATATAAGCTGTTGCAATAAAAATCACATACTTGAAGCTGTTGGGAAAGTTTGGCTTTATAAGGTTTGCCTCAATAGCATGCCTGACACAAACTATATGTGTTATTCCATGATCAAGCAAAGATTGCAATTTAGAGCGACTCGCAGCACTATATGGACCAAGAAACACACCAGGTACCACTTCCTATAATACAAAATATAGACATATATATTAAATAAATAATATATAATTTTTTATAAAAGTAAGAAAATTAAATATATACTAATTTTTTACGAACTATATAAAATTATAACTCAAAAAGAAACTGTTTTAGATCGATATTCGTACATACGATATTTGTCAATCAATAAAATTAACAGATTATTGCTGGTAAATTTTTGTCAAACATTTTGTACACTGTCTTATTAATTTGACATAATCACCTGCATGTTTCTTCTCATTGTATAAGTCCATTCTTTAGGTCTCTCTACCCAGGGGATATTAGGAATTTCTGAGCAGTCATGGTCAGATTCTGATTCATTGCCTCCTCCATTGTCTTTCTATACAAGCAATTAATATATTCATTCACTTTCAGAAAGCTATGAAAATCATTTGTATCTTATTATATATTAAAAATATATTTTTTCTTAGAATAAAATTTTCAAGAAAATTTAAGCTAAAAATTCTGCGGCTTTCTAAAGGCTTTAATTACCAAAAATTTTAAGAGAAAAGGTTAAGTTTATTTGAACTCTTAATATTAATGATACATAATTTTTTATAAAAATAATAAAAAAATGTAATATAAAATTATAGACTATCAGAAGTATTATAAGATATAAGAAAACATTATGCAAGAGTAATAGGTCTATCTTCTAAACTGTAATATTTTTATTATTGTGTATATAAGCTGAACATACAAATCCGTCCATTCTCGGGAGGAAACGGAAACCAGAATTAAAGATACGAGGTCCATTCAAAATAGGACAAATCTGGTGTCGATGTCATTGCTAAATCCTAGTATTTTGCACGTCCCCGCTTGATTATCGCTGTTTCAATTGTTGCATAGTCTACACGGTGAGTGTACAATTTTGTTCCACTGACTCTCGTAATCCAATGACGGATGTTGCTCTTTATTGACTATCTCTTCACGCAGATATACTTGTTGTTAAACGAACGCTCGAGTTCTTAATCGTCATTATCTCTAATAGCTACGCGATGATGTAGGAATACATGATTTCATAACCTATCATCATATTATATATATATATATGTACGTATGTAGCAAATGTATGTATATATCGCAGAGAAAAGAGAGAGAGAAAGCAAAAGAAGCTTAAAATAGCCAGAGATAGCCTGAGATCTGATGGGCAGTGTTTTAAATGAAACTCGTCTACTGGCGCCTCTATGTGCACAAAGCGTGGAACTATGTAGCCATGGATACATCCGACGGGTAACATATCTATATTTTTCAACTTTAGGAGTTTTTTAGCAAGAGATACAAATTGACACAAAAGAATAATCTTGGCCTTGTTCGATATCAGAAACAAATAAAGACAAAATGACTCTTGAGTCAATTTGTGCATCTGCTGGAAAGCTCCCTTTGTTACCTATCATTACTAATACTAGCAGTTGATACTAGCCATGCTCTCTATCGTTGATTAATTAGTATTGATTGATATCACCAGGGGGTGCAAGCAGTCCCGTTTTGTCGTTATGTAATCGTAACTCGGTACGCACATCGCCGGGGGAAAGGTCAATTTGATATGGTGAAGGGAGGAGGGAAGTTATAAACCTCTCTATTATATATATTCAGAAAATTATAATTATTTGTTTGTTTTTATTATTTATTTATATATATTGTTTGTTTTATTATTTATTTATAATAACTGTAGAAGGCTTGCAATAGAGAGAGAGGTATATAATCACTAGATTACAAACTGTAATAGTAACACATTATATTAACATTATAATTTTTTACTTAATATAAGTGTGAAATAACACATGTATTGTACTAATAGTTATATGTTATTAAATAAAATTAAAAACGTAAAAATAATAATATGTCTCAAAAAGAATAAAATTAATAATAATAGACTAGAAAAGCTACGAGCAAACAATATCTTATAATATTTAAAATATAAAAATAATAAACATAATAAACAGACGTTTTGATAACAATCAGGTGATTATTAATTAATATTAAGCGAATTTAAATTATAATATAAAAATAGCAGTTATGCGTACATATTTTATAGTTAGATAAAACATAAAAATATAAAAAAAATATGACAAGTTACTCTCTTCTATCCAACAAATTTATGTGTTCGATGATTCAGACGGACAAATGTGGTTCAGTTGATTGTACAACCGAATTAATAGTCATATTAACAGTAATTATTCGATGTTCTTCTGATGGGTGGATTTTTTTTTCTCGTATAAATTATACATTCTTGATCAATGTGAGTCAAACGATAAAAGTTTCACAGTACAAATTCAGTCTCAACAGAAATGAAAATAAAGCAATAATGCGATAGAGATCACAGTGTAAAAATATTTTCAAATCTATTTCAAGAGATGTTATAAATTCATAAAATTAATTAATAATATCTTAATTTTTTTTATCGCACAGTTCTTTAAGGATGTTTTATACATATTTTCAAAACAATAACAAAATTATGAAAAAATTATAGATTATAAATCATGTTTAAAAATAATACGACAAATTTGATGACGATTTACTATCTGAACTATAAGTTATTCTAATAAATAGTAGTATTTTTTAAATCTGTGTTCTAATAAAAATATATGGAAATGTATTATAAAATAAATGATAAAAATCTCAATTTTTTAATATAAGTACATTATATATTGAAGATTATTTACGTAGAGTTATATTGCGATGAATGAACTAGTTTTTCAAAATATTTATTTGTTCTATATCTTTGTAACTATTCAGTAAATTGCAATGAAACTTTGCATAAATTATTTTGAATGTTTGAAGTACTTATAAAAGAAAAATGTAAATTTTTTAATTATTTAAAAAAATTTTCATTTTTAATAATAAAAATAATAACAAATAAAATAAATAAACAAAAATGTGTTATTAAACACAAATATAATCTTATTCATACAACTTTCATATGTATATGGTTTATTTGAAGTATAAATATTAAAAATCCAAATTTAATTTTCTTTGCATAGACTATATATTTACGTCTAATATATCCTTAAAGAAGAACATCCTAAAACTTAATGGATGTTGCTCGAAAAATTGTGTTATTGTGTGAGTAATTTGTGTTCTGTACGTATTTATATATATTTTATTCATTCACATTAATTATATAATCATTCATTTATCGAGATCGAGAGATTGCTCTCTTAGCAGAAATAGGCGTTTAATATGTTAAAATACAAAATTTGCAAATAGTAAATAATAAGAGAAAGGATATGTAAAATAACAGCAGAAATGTCAGTATGACGATTGCAAAAAGAGATAATTATGATAATAAGTTTTTTATGCTACTTGCATGAGGAGTATTAACAAATTTTTAAGTTATTTCAAACGTATGTGTTTAAATATGGAATGTTACATGATGTTAATGACAAATATGTTTATGTAACCAAAAAGTTTTGACATCATTTTCTCTTCTAATTACTTCAGATTTGATTGGTGATTACGCATTCTCTTAATTAATCGCCTATTTCTCTCTCTCTTTTTTTTCTCTTAGTATGGCGATCATAAAAGTGATGTATGAATGACTTACTATAGATTTATTAATCTCTTACTTCTTATTCAGGATTATGAATGCTGTTTATTTATTAAAATATATTATAAAATAAAGCTAATTATAATATAAAGTATTTTATGATTAGATCATAGTTGCTTTTGTTTTGTAAGAAGAAAATATCTTTATTCTAGCATAGTTTTAGGTAATCTATGATTGATGTTAAATTTTAATATTCTATTACAGAATTCTATTTATAATTTTATACGCCATGTATATTCTGAAGCATAAGTGTATTTTATTATATATAATTTTGATTCTTTAAATGTTTCTTATATTGTATTGAAAAGTAAAACCAAAGACAATAATTATAACTTTTAATATGTGTAAAGAATTTTATGATTAAATTATAATTTTTTGTTTTTGTTTTATAAAAAGGATGTCTTTATTAAAATAGAGACAATAAAATTAGACGATTTACAATTCGCTTCAAAATTGTATATTATTACAAAATTCTATTTATAATTTTATATGTCATGTATTTTCATGCATTTCATCACATATTTTATATGTAAAAGTATATGCAGTTTAATTATTCCATTTTTTCCCCTCCTGTCGTATTATTGACATATATGAAATTATAAATAGAAATATTAAATTATAAATTGTCTGAGAATGGGTTTAATATCGAAATTATCAGTATTAATAAATATATAATATAATTTGAAGCTTTTGGGAATCAAATACCGAGGAGGATTTAAGACGAAATCAGTTATCGATCGTTTCTTTCATTCATATTGTATAATACGCGATATCTCAAAGTGCATGTCGATCTCGCGGTTTGTCGGGAATAAATCATGCGTACGTTCGACATTAAAGCGAGAGATCGATGACGTGGGTAAACGTTCCCTTTCGAGTCTTTTTGTATGTCGCTGGTTTTCGTGACGTAGAACTTTTCATTATATAACAGATGTTCTGAAAAATGTGTTGCACTATCGTTATCTAGCGCCACGGCGACACGATCGTTTTGGGCTTTGTGCCAATAGAAAGGATTTCTCTATTTTATCTTTGATTTATCTTTGATATATCTTTCCAAGTTTCTAATATTCTAACTAAAATACATAAGAAGTTTTCCCTTTTATAACTTTTAATTAACTCCTCCAAGTCAAGTTGAACTTTGAAGACGCAATCAATATTTTAATTATGAATTCCGGTAAGGAAATTAAAATCTGTACAAATATAAATAAGATACAATCTGACTTCTATGAAAGTAAACATGTTCTTAAATCTTTCACAAAGAATTTTATTCAGATTTTTTTCATTTCTATATAATTAGGAAAAAAAAAATAAAAATCTGCACTGAAGCTCAAATACTCTAGTCACTAATAGAAAGTGCAAAATTTCATATGGAGGGTTAAATTTAATAAATTCATAATTGTATAACCATACAAAGAAGAGAGATCTTTCATCGTTCGAATTATTGATTAATAGGATTATAGTTATAAAATGCATGTACATTATACATATTCTCCTCTCACAAAGTATTTTATATAGAAATAAGGAATGTGTAAATGACATTCCTTAGCCTTAGAATTTATTAATATGTTAAATATATCTTAGAAATAGAAACGTATAGTGTCATAGAATGTAATATAACACAACAGTTACACATTTCCTATGTCTGTATCATATCGCGCTGAAACTATTACCGGCAAAACCGTAATAATTATCAATCTGCAAAGCGCCCGACAGGAAGATTAGCGACGCATAATAACATGTCGGTTCTTATCCTTTCGCGGCGTGATTTTTGAATTGCAAGCAGCAGGAAACGCGGTATGCAGAGCGCTCGTGGATATCGGGAGTTGGGAGGGAACGAAGTGGAGGAGAACGACGCAATTTGGTTACGAACTGTTTAATGACTTTTACGACGCGCTTCTGGTTGCAGTAATCGGCGGCACGTTTTCTTCCGGGATATGGGTAATACGGTTCTCTTTCGATCGCCAACGCCACGCTTTCGCGATGAAAGTTCGCGTATGTGTATGTGCGTGCACGCGTCCAGTTTGTACAGTTTCAGCTTATATATCGCTTGCGAATGTGTTTCATAGCGATGGGGCTTATAGAAAATGCGAAACGAATCACTTCCGTGGGTATTACGATGTTATGTTGCGCTCGACTATGCATTTTCGGGATCGCGCTTTCCATATTTTTGTTTATATTTCCGCGTCATTAGTGTACGGTACCTTTTATTCCCGTATAAATATGATATATGTGAAAACATTAAATCAACTTGTAAGAGAATTAGCGGCATTTATGGTCCAAATCAGATGTTGGAATAATACATTTACATTACATGTAGATATTTAAATAAATTTCTCTTAAATACATTATATGCGCCGATTACTTTTTGGACTAGCAACGCAATTAAACCGAAATAATAATATTATTTAATTATGTAATTAAATAATCTCCCTCAAATTACGTGGCGCTACTTGGTTGATTTTTTATGCGACGGTTTCTAACTTATTATTGAAAATATATTAAATAAAACAAATATAAATATTATCAAATATGTTTGTTATTAAAAATGTGAAAATATGTTACTAAAAATAATATTTAATCGTATAAATAATTGTCAAAAGTAGGAGAAAACAATTAACATGCAATTTTCTGCACATTTGTTGTTAATTATCACATAATTACCGAATGAATTTTAAAATGTATCGAAAATCATAAAATTTTTATATCCATGCAACTTATATCCAATTTTGATTGGTTAAAATAGGTCAGGTTTGCTTTTTCCTAGCTGTCACATTTTATTTTTACGAAGCGCGGATAGATTGCACGGTACGGTAATATTTTTCCACGCGAGTGAATAGCGCTCGCAATAAATCGCTGTCATTTGCACAGCGCGTGATTCGAAGTACTCGCGAGTGAAGGGTATTGGATAGCACCACCCATTTCGTCACATGGAGAACCGTGTTATTTCGTGTGAATAAGAAGCATCATTTCGTATGTTTGTGTCGTTCTCAAAGTCATTGCTAGGTATTCTGGTGTCATTTAAGATGGTATTCGGGCGCGCTAAATTCTATTCTAGATCTCTTACAATTCGCGACGGGATAATTAAGTTTACATTTCCGATAGTATAATTATTAAACTTAATGAAATTCTGATTGTAATTAATTGTGTAAATAACACAAGAAGTTTATAGAGCTCTGTTCGACATTATAGATCTTTTGAAGCAGTCTTAATTTCGTCGTTCTTGTTTGCCCTTCAATTTTCAGATTCTCTTGCCGTTTCTTTTAATTAATAAAGAGTGAAACGAGGACACTCATTGATAATTTATTGAATTGACCCCGGTTTGCGTACAAATAGCGTTGCTATTCCGCGAACATTCATCAGACATTCCTTGTGTCCTGAAGACGAAGATTTATGGCTTCTGTTGTTTGGAACCGACAAGTGTCTTTCGTAGTCTTACACGCTTCTATGTCATGTTTGTGGCCATCATGATAATCATAGACACATTTGAACTGAAAATTTTCTCTTGTTTTTTTGCTTAATATCTTACTAAAAATATATACATATAAATCATAAGTATTTTTATTTATAAATATTTATTCTCTTTATAATAAAAAAATATATAACAAAAATGTTATAAATTTAATATTTAATTTCTAATAAAATGTAATGCAATCCATTGCGATTGATTGGGATTTTATGGTCTCCCAAGCCGATAGGTCAGGTCAGTTTCCAGCATGTCGAACACGTCGAACGCGTTGATCTAGATTCGCGTCCAAGGATGGCAATTGCGCCACGATTCCCAACGGCTAATGCGGATTCCCATATTTGTGAGGAACGCGAGTGAACGACAAAGTCACTCTCGCCTAGAAAGTAAACTTCACGTTGCCTGGGGCCGGCTACGCCCTCGAATCTGATCAAGCTTTAATTATTTAATTATGCTAGCAAAGGCAAAGTGGACGTTGGTGATCGTGGAATAGAGGAAGAGGAATCAAAATAATTATTCCTGATCGAAAAGAGAAGATGGATGCGAGAATCGCTTACGAGATTTAGTTGTACGATTGTAAGAATTAAACAGAAAAAAATTTTAAGAACGTTTTATTAACTTTAATATTAATTAATATCAATTTGTGTTTGTTAGGAACATAATAAATTCTTTTATATATTTCTGCTTTCTGCCTTATATATATATTTGATTTTTTAATGTTTGTAATATGTTATACGTTTTACAGAATTATCTTTCTACCTCTAAAATTTTAATTTTTTGTATTAATTATTAATTGAATGCAAAAGTTTATGGATAATATTAGAATGGACCTTAACGAAATGGGGTACGAGGGTCACAAATGGAGGGATCTGGCTCAGGGACGGGAACAGTGGCGGGATTTGGTATTTGCGGCAATGAGCTTTCGAGTTCCTGACGCCTAATAATAATAATAATAATAATAATAATGCAAAAGTTTATGTGATTCTTGAGATTCTTGAGTGAAATTTAAGATTCTTTTAATGGTCACCCTTGGATGGGAATATAGAGCAGTTGTCTCGGCTTGACATAAAAACTAATCGACATTGCTCGTTACTTTTAATGAAAACGAGGCGTCAATTGACATTCCAGTCTTCAAGATCACGACTTAGCGAACGCACCTGGAGATTTTTTTATAATCGTTTTTTATTCCCTTTGCCTAAGAATACGGGACGTCTTGTATACAATTATACAGCACTGGAATTTAAAGGTTTTCGTTGAGTTGATACAATCATTACTTTTAATTATTTATATGTATTTTATGTAATTATTACTTATTTTGTTAATTTGTATCAGTATTAATTATTAATTTAAACATTATATTTGCGACTATATTAATACATTGACAATTGCTCAATCTATTTTTTTTCGATTTTAAAAACTTAAAGATTTATTATAATAATCTGTTGACTTTTTATCTCATTAAACATTAAATATCTAGATTAGTCGCATAATGAAATCGTGTTCGAGATTGATTACTATGCTTCATTAATTTCAGCGCTGGTAATCACACATCTTTTAATACTAAATGCTAGTACATAATTTTTTACATTTATCATCTGTACATTTATTATATCTGTGTACAAAGATAATCCCCTTATAATTGCTTCGTTCAAGGATTTTGTGATATAAAATAAGTTTTTTGTCATTAATTTTCTTAAAATAAGAATTTATATATTATAAAATGTGCACCAATTGACTTTTAAATTTAAAAGTTAATGTAGTAACATATAATGTAACAAAACTTGAAATAAAAAAAAACATATTCTGAAAAAATATATAAGTACTTTTTCTATATTTTCTGCTATGCAACTAAATCATGTACAATTTACTACAATTAAAAGTGATGAATATCCGTTTCTTATACTGTGATCTATTACAATGAAAGTTCCTTATGTAATATTAATCTTACGTAAAGAATCTCACCTGTCTAAACGATTTTTTCTCATCAGCAATTATTCGCGAGTATTCTTGTTTTGGTGCGCGATCGCATTCGCGCTATCATGCGAAATCACTTCTCTCTGCAATAGAACAGCGGCGTTACTATAAGGAGAACACAATGTAACATTACACAAGAGCATCGTAAATGTGGCGATTAATAACGAGCGAAATTCGAACAGCCATGCATCGAGATTGCATCCGTGGAAATTGGAAGAATGAGTCAAGATAAATATACAATAAAGCGATATCTTCGCGTATTTATTTGTTCATTCGTTGCTCGTTATTCATTTGTTTCAGATCTCGATTTCCATAGTCGGATGCGTAAATTGTGATTTGCTGATAAATGATTTATTCAATGATTTGCGTGTTTATTAATTGCAAATTGCGATATCCATTTCATCTAGACTTAGAGTCATGTTTTGCCAGCTGATTGCGTTTTCGCGATTGACTTTCGGCATAGGAAGAGATAATACATGAGAATAGATAATTAGCTGTTGCCGCATATAATCGCTTCTATTGCGGAGACCGGAAAGACTTTGTACTTGTCTTTTTGCTAAATGCATGCGGAATTATTCCCCAGAAAGAAAGCATGGGAGAACTACATTGCTCATGAAGTAACTTTAGATGTTAGGAGATGGCATGAATTTCAAAAATTCTGGATTTTCTAATATTTTCTTGCACGTTGACATGTATTTTTTTAAATAAATGTTTTTTTAAATTACAAAAATACATAACAACGATTAACATAGAAAATAATGATCCGATTAACGTATTACAAGCGAATTAGGTATTACAAGCGAAAATTGTTTCACGTGCAGGAGATTGGTTTATCGAGTGCAGCGATGCACGAATTGCAGCAATGCGTTTTCCGCGGGGGAAAGCGCGTTTGAACGGTGCAGTGGTGCATAAGCGAATGGGGAACGTGAATTTTTTATTTTTTTTTTTAGATTTTACCCACATATGTCAATTATCTAATCAAGCTGCATAGATTGCACCTGCCAACTAATAAGAAATCACGCGATATAACGTAATCGCACAAAATTATACACGATAAAGTAAAACTTATGGCGACATATTTTCATGTTATTTCTTATATACTTTTACGTACTTCATTATTTTGCTTTTTTACTCCGTATTTACTCTCATATTTCCACTCATGCTATTAGGTCTGTTCGACTTGCTTACACTCAGCATTTTTGTTTTCTCTTTTTTCAGATCCAAATATATATCTCATTTTAAGTGTAAAAAATGTAAAAAAGTGTCAGCTGGTCGAACAAACCAATATGTAACCATGTTTTGTTAATGTTTTACGTACAAAATATATTTATA
>NW_017305779.1:4348563-4365330 GCF_001594115.1 Trachymyrmex septentrionalis | reverse complement strand
TAAGTGTAAAAAATGTAAAAAAGTGTCAGCTGGTCGAACAAACCAATACGTAACCAATTTTGTTAATGTTTTACGTACAAAATATATTATCACACAGCACAAAGCTACAAAATGTTACTACGAATTGCTCTTTTTTGTCCCTAAAGTGTTTCTGAAATATTAAAAGACTTATTTAAAGGTTTCTCGTTCGCGAAAATTCCCTCGGGCACTGCTACGCGATGCAACGTGAGTATATTGCATTAATATTTCTTGCACGCCCGCTGCATCGGCAAATACACGTCTGTCTCCCTCTCTCTTTCCGTCTCCTGTTCATCTGATCCAAACAGAGCGAGCGTGAGACATTACAAAATAATGAGAATCGTTAAACTTTCCAAGTTTTGCAACGATTCCGCTGCACGACGTATCTACATCCACGCGGGGTTGTTTCGCGCATATACACTTGCGATAAATGCAACGAATCGTGCTTGGTCAGGGTTGCGTAAATCGCGTAGCGAGTACCGCGGCTTTTATACTGACCGTAAGTAGGCGACCGTCGGCCACAGTTCTAGCGGGTAATTGCTAATCGGTCTGAAAAAGCGCGGCCGACGACGAAGAAAACGTAGGGGCGTTCACTTCCACTGCTCGGAAACGACAATTTCGCGCTCGCAAAAATCGCACTATGCAGTTCGTGCTTTCGAAGGGAGTGAGAGAGAAGGAAAAAGAGAAGAAGCGAGAGGGAGTCAGACGTACTTAGATGTACTTAGATGTGACCCAGAACTAAATGCGTTCATGGCTATAACCACCTCTAATAGTTAGCACTTGTTGCGAAATTAACGTTGCTCGTAAAGCGCGCGTTTATTAGACCCGAGGGTGAATGACGCACAGAGGGAAAATTGCTGGAACTGTATTAAAAATTAAAAGACAAAGCTACTGCACATGAAATGTGTTTACAATTTCACAATGATTAGAGAATGTCTTTGTTTCAGAGAAATTACAGTAAAGAATTGTTATTTATTATATGTTAAAACATAAAATATGAATTAATACATAAAAGAAAATTTAATTAAAAATTTGATTTTCTTTAGTAAAATATGAAATATCAATCGATATTAGATGTGATACAATCGGGCATTTAATTAATTCAATATCGTTCTTTATGTGTATTAAGTATGTTAATAATATTAATATATATATATTTCTAAAAATATCTACGTTTACAAAATTATTTTTAAAATAATTTTTATTAAATCTATATAAGGATAAATAAAATGATTCTGTTTCTAAGATTCTATTAGGAATTATAAAAAAAGATTATATTGCATTTGTAAAAAAATGGTCTTTATTTGTACATTATTATATATATTACTTAATTAATTTTTAACGAGCAAAAATAATTCTAAAAAGTTTTATTGTTAACCGTACGTGCAATTTCTCAGCGTAACAGAGAGATTTCAACACGAGGCCGAGATCCGGCATGAAACGAATGACTAGAAGAAAAAGATCACACGGTTTTCCTCGCGCGCTATTAAACGCCATTATTAAAGAAACGCGGATTTCGCTATTACGGAATTAATATACATATATAGAATAAAATTAAACGAGTCGAATGAAGAACGACGGATTTCGCCGTCGTGATAAATATATTCCATGTTGAACAGTACTACATTCATACTGTAGAAAAGAAAAAAAGATTTAATTACAATTTCACGAAGAAAACGGCGGAACACGAAGCAACTTGTAACGTCAACTTTATGCGTTGCAATCGAAATGAGAAATCAATTCTCGTTTTGTTACGATTTTTTGCATATTTTATTGTCATTCCCATGCGTCTTTTTCACAATGTATAGGCTTTATTTACTGGATGCAATTGCGAAATTGACCGTAATAGAGTATGCGCGAACGTTTGATGTTGCGGAAACCTATTGTTCCCCAGTTCCCTGTCGAATTCGCCTTAATTGAGAACCCGTTAAGGCAAATTTTCCTTAAATGCTATTTCCCGCTGTGAAAAATCTGAGAAAAAAACAGACAGGCGTTGTATTTTCTGTTTTAGGAGAATTATAACGTAATTGCAAGCTATTACGCGAGCCGTATGTCTTACTTCAGATAATTACAGCGAGGTATCGCGCAAAAAGATAGGGTTAATTGTTGTTTTAGTGTTACACAGAGTACGTCTTTTACGCAAGTTGCAAAGAAAAAAAAAATGCCCGAACATTTTCTTTCTCACAAACCTGCCTCTGCATTTTCTTAGAGTGTTACATCCTAATCAGCCGACTCCATCAGCACGCGTTACGCCTAGCGCACCTGCAATACACGGACTCCTTGCGAACGTTACTTGTTACATGCTGAGTTAGTAACCGCTGCGATTTAACATCGTGATTTGTGGATTTGAAATGATCGATCTTAGACGAGAATCAGAAATCAGCAGTGCTTATTAAGACAATTGTGAATATGTCGTGGCGCCATTTGTCAAAGTTATGCAATTCGTTCGTACAAAGTGATCTGTCTTTGACTTAGGAATAGACAATGTTTAATATCAGAAGAAATATAGTAGAAAAGAAATTTTTTTGTTAATATCGTATGGTTATTAAAAATATTTATGATAACATGTGATAAACTAATGCAGTAGAAACAATTTTATATACAGATTTTTTTACGAAAATACAACTTTCTAATTGTGAATAAAAATCTTTTTTTGACTTTGGAAACATTTAAAAGTTATTAAAGTGGAGTCCGGTGAATATACAGTCCAGTTCTACTTTCCTTTATACGCATATATCTATTTGCTCATGTAATCTTGCGAAACGTAATAATTTAGTTTTATGTAAATTTACTTTCCCACGTAATCTTACGAAATAAAAGAATTCGTTATTTATTTTCAAATTTGTAAACTATCGATGGATTTTATAGTCGTTATCTTGTGTCGTAATCTGTTCTTTGTTCAAACGACCTGCTTTTTCGTATGAATCAGACGATATGCGCATTTTATTTCAAGTGCCCTTCTTCGATGGGCCATAATCCTTGAGCATCTTTAAGGATGTCATTTCGATACCGGAAGTTACACACAAATCGTGATCGATTGGAACCAAGCTCCCAATAAGGGATCCGAAAGGGTCGCGTGATTGGTGAAAGGGGTCCGCATCCAAAGCAGTGCAATAGTCGGTATCCCCGCCTCATCCCTGGGTCCCCCTGGACTTGGGCAGGGCTCAGCTATAAAAGCATACTGCGTCGCCCCTCGGACACGTAGTGTTTTCCCGCGTAGCGCACAAGAAAAACTGTCATCACACACCATGAAGTTCTTTGTAAGTTTCTCCTCGCAATAACGTGAGGAAGTAAAAGTTAAATTGTTGTGGATCCGAGAATGATTCCCTTTGCGATTGATCGTGGGGATTCTGTTACGCAGTGTTGCACAAGTTCTGCATTTGCTTAGAATTTCTATTATATTTATTTTGCATTACGTAGATATAGATCGCAATTACTTTATTTTACTTTTTGTTATAAAATTATGATTTAGATATTTTAGATTAACATTACAAAGTTCAATAAAAAATAAAGAAATTTAATATATATATAATATAAATCATAGTTTAAAATATTAATTATTTTATTATTACACGCATAATTAATATATATTATTAATTTGATTATGTTAAATTTAAATTATTAATAATTATGGTTCATATTGAATATTTTAATGTGAAATCATTGTGCGACAATATTTCTATTATTATATGAAAAGAGAAAGTTTTTCAGTTATACTTGACATTCGTGATACACATTTATAGTATTTAAAATATATAATTAAACATTTAGTTAATTTTTGTAATTTTCATTATATTATGACATAAACATATTTTGAATATATTGTGAATATATATATCTAATATTATTACATGTTGCTATTGTGTGCATTACATCGCGCAACATTATATTGCTGTATTGTTACAGATTGTTTTGTTTGCTGTTGTAGCTGTCGTCAGCGCCGGATATGAGGCAAGTACTTCATAATCATCATTCAAAGAAGTTCACATTTACATAAATTTTATAATTTATGTTATTATTTATCTTTATTGTGTGCGTAAACATATAGTAACACTAATTGTAACACCATGTAAATTATCTGTCAACGTTACTACTATTTCTCTGAATTTTACCTTTGTGATTAATCAAACTTTAATTATTTCATTCTTAGTATTAATTTTTAGCAACTCTCGATGATTGTTTCTTCTTAAATAACTAAACATTCTTTGTTACTCGAATATTCGAGCGACTCAAATCTTGATGAGAAAACACACTTTAACAAGATATCTGTATAATTATTTCTTCTTAATCAGCCATTTTCAAGGGCAAATTTGTAGTCTTTTAATCTCTCAGTTTGAAATTAATCTCTCAAAAGTAAGTCGTTACTGTTATTATTGTTATTCATCAAGCATGACTGATTTTGTCTAACTTCTTATATTTTGACATTTCAATTTTGTTTTTACTTGAACTTCTTCTCTCTGTAAGATTTAATTATTTAATATACTGATCAATAAATGTATGCAACAACTCTAGTAACTCTAAATATTTAATAACAAAATCTTCTTTAATCTTTCTTCTCGTCTTTGCGGATATTTCTCTATCAAACATCATTGTGGTTCTATTCTTCGTAATTTTCTCAATCTGTAATAACTGCTCATTTCTTAAATCACCATCGCTGATTGATCAACGTTATGCGGACTACGGAGGCTCGTTCTATTTCTCTTCTGACAACCGAGTATCTTTAGACATACTTGGCGGGAAAGTAATTTCACGTAACACCCGTGTTATCAAGGCGATTGATTTCGATTATATGAAAAAGACTGTTTGACGCATCTCAGATCGCGCAGCCCTGGGCGGCTCCTGTGGTGCACGCTTCTCCAGTGGTGCACGGGCCTCAGCCTTGGGTCGCACCCGCGCCTAAAATCGTCAAGGTCGAAGCTCCCGTAGCGCACGGCAAGGTAATGGTGATAGAAAACTATTCATCGAGAGGTCCATATTATATTACGCGATAGATATCTAGTCACCTCTGTGGGTTTAGCAGGGCCCTAGCTGACTAGATAATTTATTGCGCGATGAAGGTAATGCGCCAAGATAGTGGAGAATGTTAAAATAAAGCCGCTGTAATAATGAGAATGGAAAAATATTGTTGAAGTATTCATAATTGAAAAATACACTTAACATTCAATGTACATTTAGCGTTTGATATTAATTCAAGTAAATAAGATATATTTTTTTAATCAATTTTGAAAATTCGATTAGGTGAATTAATACAATGAGTAAGTAATAAATATTAATTACGGTTTATTACATAATTGAAAAATATTTGCTATTTGATAAGATATTATTCTTCAGCGAGTATGGCTTAAGATATCTAAAACAAGTACTATAATTACATAATTACAAACGATAGATAAGTAATAGTAGTTTTCGGAAAATGCCAAACGAGATACCGAGCAGAAATTGTTATTTCGTGTCGTTGATTATGCCTTCTCTTCCGTTTAATGATCGGTTGATTTCTAATGTTATATTACGTTATTAGATCTGATCAGTAGTTACGTATCTTTCTTACTATACATTGCAGCTAAACCGGCAATGAAATAGGTGTCCGCGATCGTTAACTAATTGGATTTCCTACTTAATCGAAGACCTATAAAGAGTCGGTGACGAAACCCGACTCTATTGCACCGAAATAATCGGTGCAGCAAGTTGTTACGTAACGCTTGTTCCGCCTTCAAGTTCTCATTGCATAATTAATGATAAGCAGCTTTGTTCTATTCGTTTTCACAACTACTTAGAAATTTGATTGTAACTGATATTTTATTGAAGAAAGTAAAATGTCCTTTATAACATTTTTTGCATTTAAAAAAAATAATTATTGTCTTTATATTATTATAAATTTACAAAATTAATTATAATTACACAAAAAACATAACGCACATAAGTACATAATATAAAATTTTTAATTAAACTTTATTATTTTGTTTCTTAAAACTAAATTTATTGTTATTAATTATAATAATTTAGTTATTATATATTGATTATAATAATTTAATTTGAATAATAAAAATTAATTTAATATCTTTAACATTAATTTTTTTATAAATTATTTTTAATGTTATTGAGTATAAATTTCAATCGATTATATTTTTTTGCAAAATAATAATAAAATAATTCTAGGGATATTTTATGAATTGATCGCATCTCGAACAAAATTGTGTAGATGAATATTCTTACATTATTTATAATACATATTTAATATATAATTAATACATAACATACAATTTTATTTTTTATTTAACATATTTTAATTCTTCATACTTTTAATACATATATTATATTATTCTTATTATTTAATATAATTTATTATTTCTATTTTATGAATTGTATAATTATTCTAACATTTAAAGAAAAGCAATATTCAAAAAGAGTCTAATAATTATTCTGAGCATAATGATAACATTTTATTATTATTTACAGCAAGTCTACCATGCGCATTTCATCCCCCAGCAACCCGCCATTCCGCCTCCACATCCGGGTCCCCTGCATATCAAGGGAAACGACCACGTCACTAGACTACATTATGATGGTCCTCATGTAGCGCATCCACATCTCGTCGGAGTTGAGCATTACGCCCCCGCCCCGGAACCTGCAATCTCCATCATAAAGACTAAACACGGCTGGGATTAAGGATCCTGTATGACGATTAAACCCATTGATCCAGAGTGGTCTATACTGGAGTGGCACTCATCTCGAATATTATTGATCAAAATAATGACAACAGACAACTTCGTCGACGATATATATATATTCGATTTTTTGCGAATTCAAATAATTTCAATTGAAGAGAATCGTCAAAATCAGCATCTCCGAGGAATTTTGAAACCTTTAGAAGAAACGAAAAATCGTGGACCACTCACGGATCGCAGACCAGGCAGCCAAACTTAAGAATAAAACAAATCCGTCTTGATTTTACCTTTAGAACTACATATGACACGCCTTACACAAATATACATGGACACGAATATCCGCATCTTTTTCTGTTCCTTCATCTTTCCCAACACCGAAATTCTCGTGCGGCAATTGTGATATTGAAGAAGACATTATAACATCAAAGAGAGCGTTTTCCCTTTCCCCCTCATTTCTCGGATCCCGTCCTATTTTTCTTCACTGTCCGCACCAACACTTTTATTTATTTTCTAATAAAAGTTAATGTGTACGTCTTGTGATAAAACAGAAATTATGTTGTCGTTTATTCAGTGACCCAGATCCATTCTTTTTTGTTACATTCTAACTTCGTTTTATTTTTATTTTTATGTTTATTTTTATTAAGTTTTTTCTTTTTTTTTCATTTCTTTTTTTTCTACTCTTGAAAAGAGTGATAACGATTAGTTAACGATTAATAGTTACGATAACTAAGTCGGAAGAAATAAATTCCAATATGATTACGTGTGAAACGTATGCAAGAACATAAATTGTGTAACATATTATTAAATGAGTACATGTTACACCGTTCTAGAATTTTCATCTCAGCTTTTTTCAAGCTACATTATCAAAGTCTCCACAAGATCAGTCAAGTGTAACAAGATACAGGCACTTGTTTACAAGTTAATATATTGTACGAGGTTGCGTTTAAAAGTTTATGAAAGTTTGCCTATACTGCTTATAAACTAGGCCACTTTGCAAACAGGATTAATTATTATTTAATAAAAAATTAAATTATTTTATATAATTATTTATTTTTTTTATATAATTATTTTATATAATATAATTAAAAATTTGCTATGCAACGAAGAATTTGAATTTTTAATTATCTATATAAAATACTTATTATATTTAGTAGCTGTTATGATAAAATAAATTAATTTGATATTAATTTCGATACATCTTGATGCGTAAATTTTGTTAACAAATGTAAGAAAATAATAACAATTTTACGTTTCACGAAGAATGCGCTAATAATAGAAGCCTACCTCTAGCTAGAAGAACGCAATCTAATTTTTTGTTTCTCATTTTAAATTTATTCTTGATTTTTGCATTTAATAAATTATTAATCAAATCGTGTATACGTATATATTGTATAAATGTTGCTTAAATAGAACTAGATAATTAAAAAATAAAATTTAATTACAATTAAAGTTTAACAATTAAAGCATTATAATTGTTAAATCATTATAATTGTTAAGCATTATAATTGTTAAGCATTACAATTGGTTAAAGCATTAATAATTGAAAAATAATGAAACTTATGTATGTGTCTTAATATTTATACATATATGTTTTAAAATTTATGTTCTTTGTAATCATATAATAAAACCTATAATAAACACAAATTATGCAATTTTCCTCTTAGAAAATTTTGATAAAATTGTATAAAAGATAAATAAATTTTATAATTAAAATTAGATAAAAATTAATGTAGAGCTAATGCAGAAATAATTTGAAAATTAAGTTATATGTATATACAGAAATAGATAAGATCTATCCCAATCAGTCTAAATCAATTCTTCTACGGGAATCTTATGAGAAACGCCGTAATTCCTTAAAGAAAAAAATCTTAGCGATTGTGTGAATTATTGTCGATCTAATCATTGTAATTTATCATCGCGATCTAACACGCCGTTCTTTATTCAAGTAAAGCATATTTTATCTAACATTCACATTTACATATACACACTCACTTACCGATTATTGTGTAAGATTAATGACTATCGTCTATCTATTTGATGGGCCACATCTCATGATCTTCAGCATCAGTAACTTTAAGGGTGACACCATCATTGATATCGAAAATATTGGAAACGTGACAAGGTGTGACGTCGCGGTTGGGCGGGCACCTAACAAGGGGGCCTGAAAGGGTGTCGGTCGCGTGGTTAGTGAAAGGGGTCTGTGCGACGTGCCCCCGCCTAACGCCCTGAGAGTGGGCCTGGACTTGGGCAGGGACCTGCTATAAAAGCATATCGCGTCGCCCCTTGAAGACATAGTGCTTGCTCGTATAACGCAAGAAAAACCATCGCTCGCCACCATGAAGTTCTTCGTAAGTTTTTCCCTTCACTCACAATGACTTCGCCGCGTTGATTTCTCAGTTTTATCTTCAGCTTACATCCTTTTATCTGTATATAGAATTTACGTTACATTTATGTAAAGAAAAATATTAAATCTTGTGTATACTTAATTATTTAATTAATTTTATCTTATTTAATGTATTGTATAAAAATTGTATATCTTTTATTTGACCTATTTTATTTTACTTGTACTTCTTCTGAGTTTTTATTTGTCTGGTGGTATATTATTCTTTCTTTTTTTTTATTATTATATTTATTTATTTATTATAGGTGGGGTCAATTTTTTAAATTAGAACTTGTCTAAAGTTTTGAATATATTATGTTTTATTATTATATTAAACATTGTGTGTTCTCTTGTTACAGATTGTTCTGTTCGCCATTGTGGCGGTTGCCAGCGCTGTAAGTATTTTAATTATTATTTTAAAAAGTTTAGTTCTAATAATATTCCGTAAAACTTTTCAATTTATCACATATCTGGATATTATTACTTTATCGAATTGTAAGTTAATACATTACATTACGCTGTTTATACATTACAAATTACATGTTATCAAGAAATGATCTATTATAGAATGTATAATTTTACATTATAATTATCCAGCAAACAATTACATAATATAATTATTTTCTAACAAAATATTAAAATATTACAAATTAATATAAAATTAATAGAAATATTTTAAAATAATTAAGCGTAAAGCAACAGCTGAAAAGTATCAGTATCTATAATCCTAGACTTATCATTAAATTTTCTACTTAATTAACTCTATTATCTCCATGTCGAAACTCAGCCGCAATTGTATCAAATTGATCACGCTCGTTTATGCAATTTCCGTCCCGAAGTTCCTATTATCCGAGCTATAGTACTCTCTTGCATTCACTCGCAATTTCGTAATGGAAGACTATGTTTCCTGGAAATTTTTTAAGATTATTAGATTTTCTGATCGCTTCAATTACGTAATAGCATGGATAAGTGAGAGTAGTTGTTTTAGTAATTAATAAAATATCTTGTCTTCTTTTATGTTTAGGGCCACTATGCGGAGCACATTCATGTCAATGGACAACCCGCCATTCCGGCCCCCAAAACTCTCCCGCTCGCCCTCCACGGTAACGACCACACCACCCGCCTTCACTACTCTGGAACTCATATAGGGCACCCACACTTGGTGGGAGTCGATCATTACATCCCGGCGCCGCATTACGAGCCCCAGATCGCCAACGTGGCTGTCCACGGACACGGCTGGCATTAGATCCCATTACCTGAGCCAGCAGACCCGCTGGTCTGGAGTGGTCCACGCCGAACGCGTCATCCTGAGGCTGATATGAGGCAACAAATCAGCGACCACCACGATTGGTGAACGAAACAACGAATGAAGTCTTTGTCGAGAGTTCCTTCTTTTGTCTCTTCGGCAAGACGTTTCAATTCTGCGAGATCGCTCGCCGAGGATTGTGGATGTTCGGCCTTGATGGTCGAGGATCTCCGGTTCGAGGGTCGAGGATCACGGAGGAATACCGTTGCGAAATTGCAATATATTGGCAGATCGAAATGGAATTCGACTGCCTCAGGATAGCTGCCATGACTTGGGCCACTCCCAAGGACCGTTCCCAGAAAGACCAGGCAATCAAACTTGAAAAAAGTCCCACCCCGCCACTCTCTCATCTTCTTTTCGTTTTACCTTGACGCTACATATGACACGCATCGTATGAACATTGATGAACAATTAGGTCCTTTCGTCTATTTCCATTTTCCATCTCATTTCGTCAACATCAAAATTATGTGCGGCACATTAAAGAAGAGACCATAACATCACAATGCGGCCATTTCTTCCTGTCCCCACTATTCGTCTTCCGGCAGCAACACTTTTATTTATTTTATAAATAAAAAGTCGATTTTTACGTCTTGTGATAAAATGCGTCGTTTGTTTTTTATTCGATTTCACCCCAAGTACGTATCTCTCGTAATTGCAAAATATCGTGCAAATTACGTCATGAAAGTTATTCAACTAGATCATATATGTAAGATTAGATTAGAAAAAACAAAATGCCATAATGATAAAAAAGTAAATAATTTTAATACGAGAGCTAGATTAATCAAAGTAGAAAAAGATATTAAAAGTAAAACTGTATTAATTTAAATAAAACGAGAACAAATTCGCTGTTTGATATTTATTGAGGTTTATTGGATTGAAAACTCATTAAGAACTGTTAATGATGCAATATGTATCAAGCAAATCATGCAAAACAGCTCAATAACGGGCTTGTGAACTCTCAGTAACGGTCAAACAATACGTCAATTTCGCGTAGTTAACTCATTAATGTTGCTACTCAACTGTATTTCATGGTTTCGATTACGTAATTCGATTGCACAAACTGATACTGGATTAACAAAGTGCACTTTGTCGAGTAAACTGATCGTAATATTTATTCAATGAGTACGCTTTAATATTCTTGTCTTATTGATTCAAATGTATAGCTTTAAGGATATCTTCTTTATGAAAAGAAATTATTTTTATTAAAAAAGTTTACAATTTTTCCTTACATCATCCTTTCGGAACGAATTGCATATCCATCAGACTGCAATATCCATTCTACGGGAAAGGTTCTTCTGGAAACTTTATGTAAACGGCCCGACTGCGAATCAATCTAACGTCGCCGAGCAACGGATAGTCCAAACAGAGCCACCCTAAAGCTGGTTGCTATTCTTTTCGTCGCGCTGGTGTCGTGCATCCGATGCCGCGATGCGAATCGCGCATGTTTTCGTCACGCACATAAATAATCGACTTTATTATAAAATCTGCCGCAATCACGTTCCATCGTCATTCCGCATCAGTTGACAGGGGAAACGTTCGTTCTCCAGGATAGAAATGCATCAACGATATCACGGATGACGACTGTCATCAATGCGCTTCGGTACGAGCTTGCTACATCGAAATAGTTCAACAAGATTTTCGCATGTGGTCCCTCAACTTTTTAGCTATGTTAAAATTTAAATACTTTAAAATATCTTTAGTTCTATTGCACGGATTTTTAGTGAATTCCTTTTGACACCAAATGCCATACAAATTTTTGATCTTTACTGTTAAGTATGTTTCTTTTTCAAAATGACTAAAACCATCTTGTAATATATTTGTCGATTGTAATATAATTTGATGTGTTGTAATTATCGATAATTATTAAATAATTAATTATTGAAATAATTAATTTTAAACTTTTTATGATTGTATATCCAAAATTTTTGCGGACTTTGTTCAGATTTTTAAAATTATGCTATTCTAAAGTATAACGAAGCATTTAAGCTATTCTAAAGTATAACAATGTATATTAAAGATTACATACTTTATTTTAATTAATAATTAGTACCTTTATATTTTTTATCTATATTTTTTATTATTATTAATACCTATTTTAATAATTAACGTTTTAAAGTTCTATTTTTCCTTTCTGCAATATTTAAATTTTAATTACCTAATTATCTTATCATTACTTTTAAATTATTAATAGATATCTTTATTTTTGTATTTTTAAAAATATTTTTGTTATACTAAATTATATTGTTTGTAATATTATTTTTTTTTATTACAAATCTTGTTTTTTTTTGTCAGATTTATTTATTACAAATGACTTTGAGGTTTCGTTAAAAGATCGATGCCAAAAAGAATTTTATAAAAGAGATTTATTAATCTCGTTAAGTTCTCTTAGAATTGCTTGCGGTCTCACCGCGTGATTTCAGCATCACGTCGATGCTTTTCTATGAGAAGTTTACGAGTGTCTTTACTATCCGTTTGATCATTCGGAAAACATTCTAGCTGCAGTTTGCTTCGAGCAACAATTGCGTAACAGGAAAGGAAGAATTATGCATTATACCTCGGCGAAACTGTTCTGCGGAAAAGGGACATGATATCCGACTGTACGATCGTACCACCGAATGTATGTTCTTATTTACGCGATGATCGTTTTGCTTTATTTCTATTCAATTCGCGAATATTATGCAATGATTTCAGCATCATGTTAGTGCATGCTAGCGTTACGTTCTTATGAACTCTTATAAGGATTCTCGTATGCTTGCGAGAGAAAGCAAAATTTAATTGCGCTTTGTACACACATTTATTGAACATAGATTTTTTATTTAAACAATTTACATAAATTATATTAAACTGGAAAAATTATAATATTAAATCAAATAACTATTTAAATTTATTAAATTTAATTAATAAAATTTAATTAATTAAAAAAATAAACTTATAAAAAAACTACTCCAATATTTTTCCAGTAATTTAATTAATTTTGAAGCTTAAAGCTAATTTTTAAAACTAAATTCTTTTCTAAAGTTGATTTTTTTAATTTAAAGTTCAAAACACGAATTGGAAAATTATTCTTTAATAACTGATGTGAATCAGATATGTCTTATTAATGTAAAATTAAAATAGATATGACGGTATCCTATTGAAAATTCTTACGTTCTCCAATTAATTTTCTGAAATGGCACGAGCGAATCATTTACATCAAAGTGAACGTTACCGCGGAATGTCGGAGAGTCCACGTTGCTCACCCACCTATAATTATACTGTGCGTCGCTTAGAGATTTTTAATTTTTCCATTTGAAGCGTTGAAACTTGAGAATGTAGAATGTGCCAGCTAATCTATACAGAATAACGTATGGAAACGGGTGTTTTCTTCATATAATATTGCTGCGAGCTCAATTCGCAGCGGTGCGTAGCCGACTGGCAAATATATAGTTATGACTGCTACAGCAATCAGGTGCATTGCGAATTATTGCTTGCGACAAGCTTTTTCTGCATACGAATATTCGTTTCCTCGCATTGCAATGATAGCGTAAAAAGAGAATCGTTATGGCCCCAAAATGCGATCACGCGAGATATATTATCTATTGTGATCACGAAGTCGTTTATTTGCACAATCTGTTTTTTTTTTATTAATCTTTTATTATTTCTTTATTAAACTGATCTTTTTTTAATAATTTCCTATTAATTTTTATTCATCTGCAATATCTTCAAATTATTTTATTCAAATTTTCTTTATTTGTAACATCTTAATGTCAACTTTTTATTTTACTAAATTTTTTCTGAAATATACTATTTTTATTAAGTTTATTTTAATTCTAGTAATTTTCTTTTGCTAGAAAATGGAATATCTCTTTTTTTTTTCGAGGCGACAAAAAGAGAAAGTGATAAAAACAAGATAATACCTCTACATTATTCGATCATGTAAATTAATTCGTATATCTTGATATTAGATACGTATTGATAACTATTGAAATGTCTACGCATTCGAACCAGTTGGTAGAAAATGTTGTATATCGTTGATTTAAATCGAGCCCCCAAGTTAATGAACACGCCCTCAAGTCGGGTAATAATCATTCGAGCGTAGAGTTGACTAGTAAGTAAGCATGACACCAGTACCAATATAACAATTTACATGCACAGGCATTTAATTAGGTTCCCAGTCGCCTAGTCTGCCAGTAGCACATATTTCACGACGATAAATCTTGATTACTATCCCGACAAATATATCCCTCGATCAACTGGAGGAACTATTAATGCTCGAGTTTCAATCGCAGTTAGATATGGATCTATTTGAATTTATATGGCAATCGGGAGATGCATTCGATACGCAATTTTATCTTGACAGATTACACTATGATATGTATTGAATTTATAGCAAGTGGAAAGTCATAACTTGCTTGAGAAGGATGAATGAAAACTTGAAATGTATCTTCAAATGTATTATTAAACTTCTTGAAAATTGGAAACTTATTTGACTTTCGCTGATTTTTTTATTTTTCTTCTTTTTTAATTTTAAATCTTTTTTTTTTAAATTATTAATTGCAATTTAATTAGAAGAATTTTTTTGTGTCTTTCGAATTATTTTCTTTTGAGAATAAGAAATATTGATGTCACGAAGAACTGTCGGTTTTCTTAATCGATTTATCTTTGTTTGTGAGGATGTAATCGATTGCATACTCGTGTCTCCGTCGTCTCGAAATAATAATAATTCTAGACGAGCAGCAGGCACCACTCGAAATAAATTTCCTTTCTATTGACCGTTTACCGAGGAACTGGAGCAACTTCCCCAATAACGGGAGCACAAATACGCGATCGCATGCTATCTATCCGATAGAGCGGTTGCATGAATAATGAATGCAGCGTGTGGTGCATTACGTAGCACGCGTTGTTGCATACTTTCTCTCTTCGTAATGAATGTTTTTCCGCGATAAAACGTGTTTCCTTGGACGCCGCCCGCTGCACGTGCGTTATAAGCTTGACACGTCCTGTCCTTTTGATATTCAATATATCTAAATTATGATATCAAGATGATAGCTTTTTATAACGATGGTCAATTATATAAGTAGTTTTAATTATCTATTAGCCCTTTTGATCTATTAATGTGTGGTTCTATTTTCATTTAATCATTAGCTTTCTATTAATTATATTCTAATTGTTTTAATTCTAATTGTTAATAATTTTCTAATTGTAAATTAATAAAATATAATAATAATAATATTCTACACAACATAATTAATATAATTATACATAACATTTTTTAATCCATTTTAATTTATAAAAAGATAATTAATTCTTTTATTAGATTTGTTTTATCGTTTTGTGTCATTTATACCAAAATCACTAAAATTATATAACAAAAAATTTAATGTGAATTAAATTTTATGTATAGAATAGGGAATATAAAAAATTATATATATGGAATAGAAAAGTATAATAATATGATATTGTTTATTAATTTCATTTCAGTAAAAATATAATTTTTTAGATAATTTTAATAAGAAAGATATTCTCTTTCAGCTTTTTTATATTAGGCATGTGATTATTTTAAATCTTTGTTCTTGAGCCAGATTGGAAAGTACAATGAGACTTATATATGCAACTAGAAGTTCGTAACGGAAGTATAATACAATTACATAAACGTTTACTGTACTTTGTAACTACCTTGAGGAAGTGCTTTTACGCAAACGAAGCTTCCTAATAGCGGCTATAGCTCGCGGGTATGTGCCAACTCTGTTCGTACTATATACCATAATAATAATTGTTAATTGTTTCGTTTGTAATCCGATCACTATCACGATACGACTGATCGCGTGCGAAAGGTATATTTCACTTTGCGCAAGGTGGAAATAACGGAAATCGTTACGAAATCGTTACAATTTCATTTTTTCCTACGGAAATTCAGTTGAACGGTACGAAATAAAATGATTTGAAAGGAAACTAAAAGGCTTAGACAAGGATTATTTATTACTGTCACTATGCATGTCTAGTTAACATCATTATTTTAATATAATACGTATAATTTAAATTGAACTTTTAGAATATAATTCGATTTAAGAGTACGATTCTAAGAGAATGTGTTAAGGTCTTAAATCCCTTTTTATTACTTTGTTCTATTTTAATTTACATATACGACTTTAACTTTTACGTATAGGCAAATACCATTTACAAGACAAGTCGAGCACGATTTCTAATCTGATTCGTGACGCAGGTATAAATGGAGAGTAAATAACGTAAATAATAATATTCATTGATTTACGATTAATCAGCGTGAACTTCAAAAGAATTATAGTTTCAAAAGAAAAATGATATCGTTTTGAGGTACAAGCTACACCTGCGCATTGTAAGAATAAATATTATCTTTGCACACAATACACACACACACATACACACACACACACACACAA